>NC_137457.1:255670580-256098437 GCF_964235325.1 Thermobia domestica | reverse complement strand
GGCAGATATATGTCATAAGTCCACGTGTCAAAGAAAGTCTGAAAGGGGTACCAGACTTTAAACATGGAGCTCACGCTTCCAGGAATGTAAAAAGTAATTTTTTTTGCACTACAGGCTAATTTTCTAAATTTTCTTCTTTTTTATATTATTTGAAAGTAAAGTAACCATTTGCTTTAGAAAAATATATACATTCTTGAAGGTAAAGGTGAGGAATGTACATGTGTTTGCATGTAAATTCTTTCCTCTCTTTCTGTGCCACACACCTTTACGAGGTCGGACACCCAGCGTGTTAGAAAATAATTACACGGGGTACTGTCCCACTATAAAGGCCACAAAAAATTCTTCAGTGACTGCAGCCAAAATTCAAGGAAACGTAGAGTAAAGATTCTCATTGAAGAAACGAGTCACGAGGAACTGTCGTTGCCCATTTAACTAAAACTTAGACAAAAAGAAAAGAGGGATTCTGCTTCAATTGTGAGTGAACTTTCAAGTGCCTCTCCCCAGAGAGGAACTAGGATGAAGAAGTCTCGTCTTGTATTCTTCCTATTGGCGAGCTTTCGGAGGAAGAACAAGAGACCAGAAATAAGCACCACGGGTAATACAGGAAATTATTAACGAGGATTACATCAAGAACTAATAGAAATAACGATCTGCTCCACAGATTTATCGTCTCTGATCCAGTCATTGGAAGTTACCGATTTCCTCCAAAAACAAAACACAGTCGTATCGACGGCATGGTACTTGATTTATTGGATAAGCCTTCTTTGCATACTTCCAACAAACATCGATCTTCATCAGATGACTCAACGGCCAACTAACTCAGCAGTAGTTGTTCAGAGGGTGATATATGAAGAATTTGACTGTCTAAATAGTTTTATAGTCCAAATTATGTTATATTTTGTGTTGTGTTATATTTATATAATGTGGAATATGTGATAAATGAAAACACAGGGGAGGAACAATTAATAAATATTGAACAAAAATGGTGAGCAACAGGAAATCAAAAAGTAGTCAGTGTACTAAATAATTGTTGTTTTTTTTGTTTGTTTGTTTGCTTGTTCATTTGTTTCTTTGTTCTATTCTCAGCACGTTTCTTTCTTATTCTCAATTATGCGAGTCCACTTTGCATGACGAACTTTGCGTTTTTCCTTTTTCTTTTGTAATAAAAATAATAAATTATAAATTAAAAAATGAGAAAATAAATGGCATGGCTTAAACTAATAAGGTATCATGCCAAAAAAAATAGCAGCCGCGCCTTGAGGTTTCAAAACAAGAAAAGAAGAAAGAAAGAAGCGAAATAAAAGAAAAAGTAGAGAAGAAATTGATAAGAGGTAGTTGCGTCTGTCATGAATAAGAGCAAGGTCAAGGTGGTAGGTGGGGGAAGTAGAGGCTAAAAAATAATGTTTCCATGCTTTGTTTCAATAACTAATGGTCATTACTGTTTTTTAATAGTCAACTTTCCTCTCGTTGTCGTTTTTCTTTATGTGAACAACCCTTTCTTCCTTTTTATTTAACGTATGTCTATGAAAGTTGTTATTGTTGCCGTGGATTTGTTACTACTTCTATTTTTTTTTAATATAGGGTTTAACCCTTTTAAATTCTTGCCTTTTTAGGCGTTTTTCTTGAGTCTCAGATAAGCAGCGACAGTGTCATCCCTATTTACCCTAGGATCATGGTTCAAAACTCGTTTTTCTCAAAATGGAACAGCCTTTCAAACAGTATCACTTACATGTCCCTATGATGTACCAGAAGGGAATTATTTGAGGGAAAATCGGAATTTATTGCCAAAAAAACTTCTTCAAAGTTTGGGGCCCCCTGAAGCTCTACCGGGTCTGCGCACAAACCTCCAAAAATTTGGAAAAATACTACATAATATACTAATTACTTGTGACAAATTCGAATTTCCTGTCTTGAATAGTAAGGGCGGGAAAATTTTTTACCCATGTTGAGAGAGCATCAAAAAAACGTCCAAAAATTCCCTAAAATGCACCCTAAATTTAAAAAAAAAACTTCTGACACGTCCCTAATGATCGTAAAATTATGGTTCATACGTCGTTTTGTTCAGAATGAGGTAGCCTTTCAGATGGTATCACCCGCATGTCCCTCGGACATCCCTAAAAAGGAAAAAATTAAGGAAAATAGGGATTTTTGCTGAAAAATCCCTTTTTTCCCGGTTTGGAGAACTTAGGCGCGGCCCTGGGTAAACATAGAGATCTGGAAATCATTTTCAAAAATACTACGTAGTGTACTAATTACTTGTGCCAAATACCAATTTCTTATCTTCAATACTAAGGACGGGAAAAATATTTTCTTCTTCTCCGAATATTTCCGAAATTCCCCAAGCATACTATACAAACTTTAAAAATTTGCTGACACGTCCCTAATTATTGTAGGATGATGATTCATACGTCGTTCTCTTCAGAATTGAGTAGGCTTTCAGAAACTGCCATTCAAATGTCCCTATCGTGTAGCAGAGCGGAGCAAGAAACGCGAAAGTGGGATTTGTAGTCAAAAAATATCCCTTTTTTACCCTTTTGTCCCTCTGAACCCCCCTTCTATGTTGACGAAGAGATCCCAAAAAAATTCTCATAAAAACTAATGGATCCACTGATTGTTTATGAAAAATGTTAGGATTCTAAGATTAAGGAGAAGCTCACCAAAAAATGTTGAAGTTAGACCTCAGTAAAAAAAATAAATTTAAAAATTGATGATGTCATACTCCCCTATGTTCTGACGCTCGGAAGCGTATAGACCCTTCCAAGGCTTTTTTGAATGCCTACTCTCTTGGAAAATAAGAAAAAACCGGAACTAAATAGGATTCTTAGTTCTCTTTTAATCGTATCTTTAAGACACTACAATATCGGTCGAAAACGACCGAAAAAACTTAAAAGGGTTAATAGCATGGGTTCAATTATTTCTACCACTGTACCCCAGAAACATACGTTACGTCACTTTAATGTGACAGATTCTTGATATAATAATTTTGTCCTCCTAGATTGGCAAAATGTCACACTGTGCGCCGCCTGGGCGCCTGCCTGTCGCTTTCACCATTTCATCTAGCATACGTATTGTTCACAGCCTGTCAGCAGCTCGGGTTTAGCGTAGGGATGGCCACAAAGTTCTGATTCCGCCGGAACCGGTTCTTGCAAATCAGGTTTTCAGAACCGCATCCAGGCCTGGATCTGAAAACCTGGTTCCGGAACCGGATCTTGGGAACCGATTCCAAACCTGGATCCGAAAATCCGGCTCCGGGACCGGATCTTCTAGAATCGAATCCATTTAAAACCGAAAACCGGTTCCACCAGGAACGGTTCTGGCCATCCCTACTTCAAAGGCCTCAAGAGACGCAATGAGGCGTACTCGGACGGATATGAATTTATTAGAAAAAATATTTCCACTTGATATCGTGTTACTTCTAAAAATTTGACACAAACTCACTGCAACATTTATACATAGGAATTCACTTCCTTTGTAAGTCTCCTATCCTTTACTTGTGTGAGTAAGAAGAGATGCACAGTGGAAAGGAGATTCATGGTCATAAGAGAACGATGCGCTGAGTAGACAGCTCAGGTTCAGCTAGTTGTATTATAAAACAATTTTAACAAGTTAAGTAGATTTCAAAAGAGAAATCAATACAATAATACTACTAAAAATTAAATTTCACTTCAAACAAAGAAACAATATTTCCCCGTAAAAATCCTGGGCTAAAAATAAAGATGGTGCAGGTATTCAACACCGTTAAAACGTCTCAAAGAAACATATTTTAAGAAACAAGCTGAAGAAATTAAAAGAGACCCGTTGGATTGAAAGCAAAGACATTTATTAGAAAACATAAGTATGTGCATAATTGTTCTTGATAGCAAATCTATCCAATTTTGAGTTAAATGTTCTTTTCATTCTATTGATGATACAGCTTTCCATTCACTAGTACTTCTCTTATCTTCTTCCCTCTCCTCGGATGAGGATTTAAACTTGGCTTTAAGTCACGAATCTCTTCTAGCATGACTTATCTTCTTAATGGAAGGGTATTTCCTCTCTTGGGCATTGATCCTCTTCTTTTCTTTCATTGCTTTTATTTCAGTATTCCTTTTCATTAGGCCAACTTTAGAACAGCTTTCCTCCTTCAGCTTCAATGGGGTGGCTGAAAGAATGGTTAGATAGGGGAAGACAGACAGAGGAGCGCGAAAACTTCAGGAGAGACATCTGGGCCATAGGACATCAGGTCAGATGAAAATGTAGGCATCAGACCAAGTGTTAGGGCGCTGATAAAAATGCCATAAGCTATGAAGAAACATACATAACATATGGAGAGACAGGTAAGGTATGGTGTCATGGAAGTGTAATTGTTCATATAACAATCAGCAATAGGAGAGGGTACACAAAAGTAACCGGAATTACAACACAGTATGGATACGTTTTGTAGTTACGGAATGTGCTGCTAGACATTATAGCTTGGGGTTTCCTCGCCAATGTCATGAGTAGCGTCAGTCTTTGTGAAGTGGTTCCTTCTCGATACTACATTGTGTATCCTCCTACTCTTAATATTCTGCTATTATTGTGATGTAAGACCACAAGGAATAAAGAGGATGGAAAGGATTTATGGGGAAAACTGAATATCACTCTTAAACCAACTACTGGAGGTGCATACCAGTATAATTAGTGTCGATTCAAAGCCTGAATACATGCTGAGGATTAGCGTTAGGAAGTGCATCCGGACGTAAAAGCATATTCCTAGCCAAAACCAACATTTTACCTAGGAAAATGATAGTGTTCTCCGGAAGCGACGCGTAAGAGCCTGCCTCCTGTAAGAAATGAGGAACGGCTACCAAGTAATCCGCGAGAATTGTTCAACAAGCTACTCCATTTACAAATAGGAACCTTAAATGTGGGGTCAATGAGCAGAAGAGGAAGGAAAATGGCAGATCTAATGGCAAGAAGAAGAATAGAAGCACTGTTTGTTCAGGAAGCAAGATCGAGAAGATATACAGCGAAGAACCTAAGAAGTAGATATAAACTACTGTATGGTGGAGCAACTCAACAAGGTAGAAATGAGAGCAGAAATTGTCCTGACTAGTGAGCTAATTCAATGTGTAGTTAGTGCAAATAGGAGTGATAGAACAATTAGTGTCAAATCGCGTTTTGAGGAAATGTTTAGTATTATGAGCCTGTACGATCTGCAAGTTGGATGCGAAGATGAAGAAAATGACACTTTCTGGAATGATTTGGAGTGAACATACCAAAGGAAGGGAGAATAATTGGCGATCTAAACGGGTATGTTAATGCAGAGGAGGAGTTATATCTTCAAAAGTCCACGCACGAAGGTTGGAATGCTAGAGAAAGGGACGGGTAAGGGATGAGAATATTAAATTTTGCACATGCATGTGATTATACTATCTATATATGTAACACATTATTCCAAGAGAATACAAAGCAATTAGTTACAATATAAAAGCAGAACAAGGGAGAGCCAAATAAATTCTTTCTTATGCAGAAGACAACTTGCAAAGAATTGTAAAATCAACCACAAAGAAGCAGTACATCACAGAATCCTAGTACTTGATTGCAATTCTAATGCAAAATGAAAAGAATCGCTAAGAGAACTAGAGCTAACATTAAGTAGTAGAAATTCAAAGATCCAAATCTAAGGTGCGAGTTCAAAGAAGCTTACTACACAAAATACAACCCATGATAGGTGCCAGCAAATGGTGGGAGTTAAATACTGTACTCATTAAAAAGTTGGGGTAAGAAGTATTAGATAAGACTTCAGAGAAAGGTGGTCTAGTAAATAAACACACTTGGTGACGTCTTGAGATGAAGACGTTCAGACAGCAATCAAAGAGAAAGGAGATGTGAAAGTAAAATGCGATAAATTAGAAATTAACGAGGATCGAGAACTATTCTGGAAACTTAACACAGTAGCTAAAAACAGAGTAGAACAAGCAGTCAGACGCCTAGCGAAAAGTGTACGTAGAACTTGAAACTAGTAAAAATGAGAGGGAACTCCTATAGATAGCCAGGGAACGAGATGAAGAAACAGAATATTTTTCTGATATTTTACAGATAAAGAATGAAAAAGGAGAAGTACACAGGAAGAATAAAGTCAAAAGAAGATCGGAGACTACTATAAAAAACTGTTAAATGAAGAAAACTTGAAAGTAATCTCGAAGAACAGTGTACTAAACAAAGGGGTTGAAGACAACATAAGGAAAAAACAAGTAATATTAGCGGTACTCAAAACAAAGAATAAGAACGCAACCGGCCCGAATGAAATACTTGTGGAATGGATATGCCTCGGCGAAGAAGAAAAAGTCTATTGTTAAATTTGATGCAGGGTATTTGCCGAAGAAAGAATACCCCAAAGAATGAAGAGTATAATAATACCAATTTTCAAGGAGAAGGAAGATATTCAAGGCTGCGATAATTATAGTGGGACTAAGCCAATGTTCCATAAAATGAAGATGTGGGAAAGAATCCATGAGAGATGGCTTCGGGAGGAGACATCAATAGCAGAGGAATAATTCAGATTGATGGATGTCGAAGAACAACAGGTATGATTTTTGCAATTAGACAAATGATGGGAAAATATCAAGAAAACAAGAAAGAACTACATGTAGTGTTTTTGCACCTGAAGAAATCTTTGACTGTATATCGCGTCAAGAGATCTAAAGATTCATAAGAAGTAGAGTTGTACCAGAAAATTTGTTCGCCTCATCCAAAATACATATAAGGAAGGTATGAAAGACCCCAATCACTTTTGGGGTATGCTATATGCAGATGACACTGTTTAATATAATATCAACAGAAAAGAGTTGGAACCGTGGAAAAGACCTTTGAGGATAGAGGATCAGAAACCAGTGGGGAGAAAACTGAATATATGAACTTTGGAGGAGATGGATACGAAACCGTACAGATGGAAGGACAGGTTGTAAAGGAAGTAAACAGATTTGAATATCTAGGTTCCACAGTGAATAAGAATAGTAATTTAGATGCAGAAGTAGAGCAGAGAATTAATATGGGGTAGATGAAATGGAAGATGATCTCAGGTTTTGTTTGTAATAAAAGAGTAAGTTTCAGGGTGAAAGGAAGAGCCTACAAGCATAATAAGACTCACAATGTTGTATGGAACAGGGTCTTCGGAAATCAAAAGAGATGTAGGAGAAGAAACTAGACGTGGCCAATACGAAAATGCTCAGATGAATTGTGGCGTTACCAAAAAGATCAATGTTGGACAAGATCTTAAACGAAAGAATAACAGATAGCTTTAAAAAGACTGAGATATCTAATAAATAAATAAATAAATAAAAATTATGAGAGAGAAAATTCCAGTGGTATAGTCATATTATGAGAGAAAAGGATGTTTATGTTGATAAGAAAATGGGGAAGCAGAAGCCAAAAGAGGAAGGGAAAGACCAAAAGGAAGATGGATATAGCTCCTAACTTAGAAGAAAAGAGGTTAATAGAGACTGGGGTTTGCAACTGAGTAAGGTGGAATCAAATTTTTAAAAATGTCGATCCCACATAAGCAGAGAAATAGTAAAAGAGAAAAGAAGACAGTATATCACCGTCCAAAGTTTATGAGTAGAACAAGCGCTTTCGCGAAGAAGGACGTCGCTCGGGAATGACAAGGAGGATGGTGCACCGAAGCGTGTTACAGACCAGCATGTTGCTAAAGTGGATGAACTCATCAAGAAAATGTAACAGTCGTCGAGTAACAACGAAATTTCAGGCTCACCCTTCAGTCCTTGTAGTCATACGCTATGAGCAATAACATACACAATGCAATATCAATGATAAACAATTCCAACTCCACACAGAAGTGACGCCACTCGGCTAGTGACATGCTGTCCGTAACCACAAAATGCGTGCATGTTGTGTTGCAATCCTGGTTGATTTGGGTATTCCCTCTTATTTACGAACTGAAGTGCTAGAGTGCGCGTATTTGGAAATATCAGTGTAGTGTAGTATATTTATGTAAAAGAATGCGGCGAGGTTCAGTGCTAGAGCGCTCACTTCTGATGCGTAAGTCCTTGGGTCAACCCCAGCTCCAGCCAAGTAAGCTATATGATGGACAAACACCGTGTGCATGGATTTTCTCAGGGTTTTCCGTTTCCTCTCACTTTCGTCATTTCATCATTATCATCCATCTCATCATCACCGTCTTCCTTAGCCTCAGTGAATAATTGTGGGACGTTAAACTAAAAAAAAGTTTTAAAAATCTCTACAAATTGCAGGTGTCCCCGGTTCTACTATCGGTGGAAGATCAAATGGTTTTGATTTCATGTTAAGCTATAGATCCACGTCTCATGTAGTATCAGTCATTAAGAAAGTAAGAAAAAGACTTGAAAATAATAAGTTGTTACTATGTATATAACTTTTACGTATGAAAGGGTGTTATTATGCGTAGTACACATGTTGATGAGTAGAAATATGTAAAGTCGAGATTACGATACGAGATGATAGAGGCAGTGATTGAATAAGCCGGTATGAGTCTATATGGCACACTGGCGGTAAATTGAAAAGCCAAAAGCTCATATCAGCTGTAAAAAGTTAAAAATAAGCTTTATAATATTGAAGTATATCAAAGACATATCTATGGATATAACCATACGGGTAGTATTTTATTTCCAACATAACTATTGAATTATGGTGAATGTCGGAGTAAATGAAACGAATAGTTAGAAAAGAACAGAGTATTGGGAATGAAAGAAGAGCGGGATAGAAATTTGATAAAAAGAGTAGAAACAAATGATTATAAGAAAGATATGGTGAAAGCTCCAGAAAATAAAAGAATTGGAAAATAATTTATAGGAAAGTGGTTATATCAAAGGAATTGAAACAAAAGAAGATAACACTAAACACCTAATTCATTTGGAATAAAAGTTGTAGAAAGAGAACGAAAAAAACAATTATAGATATTATAAAGAATATAATAAAAAGGATATCAAATGCATATTAAAAACTTAATGATAGGAATAACACTGGATTTGGTAAAGAATGGACCAGACGGTTGTCACTGTTTCCGAAGTTCAAATTAAGATCAAAACAGGTTATGATTTATACTTCATTTATGGAATTTGGTGGATGAAAGAGAAGACTAATTTACGACATCATTTCTCTATATTATGTAAATTGAATGGTGTCCTTGTACAGTTTTAGGAATGGAGGGAAAACTGTAAGAAGCAGACTTACTTTTAAAAAATAAATTCATAACTATTTATAGATGCGATACGAATTATATTAATGTTTGATGATTGTTGGCAAGAAACTGTAAGGCACAGTCATCGAAAAAGTTAGGATTACTTGGATATCCCCAGGATTCAGTTAACAAGTATCTTCTAGAAATGACGTGGGGGTCGCAGTTTCAAATGTGTGTGTGTGTGTGTGTTAGATTTTTTAGTTTAGCATGCTTTCGTTAGCAATGAGGCTATAGAGACATGGACTACAGTTTAACATTAGATCTAAATAACTTGAGCTCCTGCCGAGAATCGGACCCGGATCTCCCGCGTCAAAATGTGTATGTGTCTATGTGTCATATCTGTCTATTTATCTATCTATCTATCTATCTATCTATCTATCTATCTATATATATATATATATATATATATATATATATATATATATATATATATATATATATATATATATATGTGTGTGTGTGTGTGTGTGTGTGTGTGTGTGTGTGTGTGTGGATGGGTAGGTATTTGTGGGGTTGGGGTGTTAGTGATGTAGATGGGGGGCGTGTAGTTTAATATATTTATACATATGTACATGTGTATGCGTGCATGGAAGTGGTGTCGTACGTGTATATGTTTATGTATAGATGTGTGTGTGTCAGAGTAATACCGGTCTGCCTCTTAATTGGGATGTCTCTTAGATTTAATTGGCATTGCCTCTGTAAGACATCCCACGCACCCAATCTAATGCCACCCAAGAAAAAAAAAGATCAATATGTAAAGTGCCGATTTTGAAAAAAAAAAATACGTAACTACATCCGACCGTCTGCCCAGCGGTCCAAACGCCCTCCTTCCACTGCCTGTTCCCCTGTCTGTTAATCCAACCACCATCAATCTTCACCTTTGACCCTTTGAAGTCTCTGAAGATTGATGGTACACTATCCCCACCCACCCATTGATCCGACCACCCCATTTAATCAAAGCTACGTAACCTAAAATCAGTTCTGCATACCCCTAGTGATCTGAAAATTTGAAAAGAAATAATTTAACTCACCAAATATTGAGAACTATTTTTAAAAATTATAATGAGAAACAAATAGAAACAATAGGAATCTATTCTTAATTCAAACCATACATAATATATAGTACATATGTAAAAATTAACAATTGCTTGCTTATTTATGTGTTATATATTATTTTGCGAAGGTTACCAAATACAAACTATCATCAGAAGGGCCAAAGAACTAATGCAGATTATAATTGAAAGCGTTGAAAGAAAACCAAGAGAAAAAGATAAATTTATTTTTTCACGATCTTTTTCAAACAAAGTAGTCAATCACTGAATGTTTTAAAGGATTTGTAGTTCAATGTATGGACAATCCAATCTATTCACTATGATTATAATTTATTTACTAACATAGATCGAAATTTTGAGAAATTCAGACATTATAAGTACAAAGAGTAATTTTCTGCAGGCCAGATCAAGTTATTAAACACTAATGCCCTAAATAACTATATCTGTAGATTATTCCCTTTTTTTTGTCACTTCTCAACCTCTTTCGTACTCTCAATACTTCTTTCGGTTAAATTATTTTTTATTGTTAACTAATGTTATTTGTTTGAATTTTACATTTCACATCTATACCCTAAGGAACAAAGAAGATGATGAGAAATTATGATTATGATATTGAAATAAATATTATCATTTTCTAAAACTGAGCCCATGATCTCTTAGCCTTTTACCACAGAACACTTAAATATGTACCTAGTACAAAGTATTCAGTAACATTAGTTAACATATGGACTTATATGCTAAACTATATATTTTAAGAAAAAAAAAGAAAAGAAAAGAAAAAGAGTGAGTGTCAGCTCGGGGTAAGGTTCGTCATCTCTGTAATATTACGAACTTTACTATATTTTGTTACTACATCAACCACCACTGAATTGTGTATATTATGGTTGATTATTACACTGGTCGGCATGAAAATCCTCTCACGAGAGTGAAAGGGTGTACCGGATAGATTTCGAGATGCTGATTACGAATATCTCATCGAGAAAGTTCCAGCACGTAAGTTTTTTTTTTTTTTTTTTTGGCAGGGTACTGTTTCCATAATTGACAGAAAAATTGTATTTTTCGTTTTTAATATGTTTTCCGTGATTGGAGTGCATAATTCTGAATTTTTACGAGGGTGAAAAGGTGTACCGGATATATTTCGAGAAGTTGATTACTAATATTTCATCGAGAAAGTTCCAGCACGTAAGTTTTTTTTTTTTTTTTTTTTTTTTTTTTTTGTGCTGTTTCCATAATTGACAGAAAAATCGTATTCTCACAGGATGGTTGAAAAGTACACATAAATCGATGCCGTTCGCCGTACCCATGGTTTGGCGCGAGCCCCGTGATCATGTTTCAGACTGTTACTTCTGCTTGACTAATATAAAAGGTTTCTCAAAAATATGAAGCATAAAATACAGTATCTTAACTTGGATTGTGCGAGGAGACCTGTGAAACATGATGTTTGTCTGCCTGTACTCGTACCACCAGACTCATGCACCCTGTGCAGTGTTTCATCCGATGAAGAACCTGCTGCTTGTGAGGATGTTGTACAATCTTCGAGTACACAGTCAGATCTCAATTACGCTCCAGTGCCTGACACTAATGAACCACATGTGATAAGTCAGGAAGAGCTGAATGATCTGATCAGAGACTTAAACCTTCCCAAGTCTAAGGCCCTGATGCTTGCATCACGACTTCAACATTAAAATCTACTAAACCAAGATGTGAATATATCGATATATAAGAAAAGAGAGGTGAGCCTAGTTCCTAATTTTACAAAGGATGGTGATTTGGTGTGTTGCAGTGACATTCCATCGCTTATGTGGCAACTGAAATTGAACTACAACACTGAAGATTGGAGACTATTCGTAGATTCCTCTAGGATAAGTCTCAAGGCAGTGTTACTACCCAATGGCAATGGAAAGCCAGCCATCCCTATTTCTCATGCTGTACATATGAAAGAAACGTACGAGAACCTGCGAAACCTATTGCAGAAAATAAAGTACGAACAGTTTCAGTGGCCTGTATACGCTGACCTTAAGGTTATTGCCATCCTCACCGGTTTACAAGGAGATTACACAAAGCACTGCTGCTTCTTGTGTCATTGGGTAGTCGAGCCAAAGATCAGTACACCATCACAAAATGGCCGCCAAGTAAGCAACTGGTCCCAGGGAAGATGAACGTGACTAATGAACGTCTTGTGGATCCGGGGAAAATATTCTTACCACCCGTTCATATCAAATTAGGGCTCATGAAGGTCTTCGTCAAGGCCCTGAACCGGGTTGGTGAAGCATTTAATCATCTCAGAAAAATATTCCCAAGACTCAGTGAGGCCAAGGTGAAAGAACGTGTTTTTACGGGACCTCAAATCAGAGACGTTTTTAAGGATACTACATTTTCTTCTAAGCTTAATGAAGTGGAAAGTGAGGCTTGGGAGGCCTTTCAAGAAGTGTGCAGTAACTTTCTAGGAAATGATAAGTTCCCTGATTACAAAGATATTGTGGGCAGGTTAATTACTTCATTTCGTAAGATGGGATGTAATATGTCCCTAAAGTTACACTTCCTGCATTGCCACCTGGACTTCTTCCTTGAAATGTACAGCTTGGGGGAGGTCTCTGACGAACACGGGGAAAGGTTTCACCAGCAAATAGCTACCATGGAGAGGCGCTACAGTGGTAAATGGAGTGTGAATATGTTGGCAGACTTCTGTAGGAATGTGACACGTGAGATACCCTATAGTAATTACAAGTGGAGTAGGAAAACCAAGTGACACGTAAGTGTTAAACTTTAACTTTTTACGCAATTTTATCTGCATAATTTATATTGATACTTAAATTATAACGTGCAAATTATTATGGGTGGAGAATAGCATCTTTGGGCGGATATTGAAACACCCCCCTCCTCCCTGAAAACTGGTACGTCCTGGAGAAAAACAGGTTATGGATTCGAACTCAGGAGCTCGAAAACTATAGGAATCACCTATTTTCGTTCGTGGGAGCGAAAAAAATTCATTTTGCCGACCAGTGTTATTACTGATGAATAACCTTACTTATATTTATATACTAATTGGACGATGTCTATTGCTTGTAAGGTTTAACAGCAATATAATATTTCATTATATTCTCTTCTATATCTAAATTCAGTACTGAATGTATATATTATTCAAAGAATACTTATGTTTGACTGAAGTGGCTCACAGATTGTACTCTGTATTATACGTTTATTCAGTGGAAATAGTACATCGAAAAGTTCTACGGTGGAATGAACTGAAAGAGGAAGATAAGATTGCTTAGGATGAGAAAGAAGATTGTATACTGCGCGCTGAATTTGACAAAACCATAAAGAAACAGAAGAAAGGAGGTATTGATATCGTTCCAACAAAATTTATCAAGGACACAGGTTGTCAAATACATAATCTGTTTCGCCAGGTGCAAAAGGATCTATGCCATAGAACAACTTCTGGAAGGCTTTAAAAAGTGTCTTACTGTATCATTACGCAAAACAGCGTCTGGCGTCAAATGTGAACGATATAGAACCATGAGTTCAGTAACGGCCAAAAATCTATGAACAACTGAAATAAAACTGTACTCTATCATTCAGATGATCAATTTGGATTCAGAAGAGGAAGGAGAAACGCGAAGGAGTATTGGGTTTGCATTTAATCTTGAAGAACAGGATACGAAAGATAAGTATACGTATATTGCCTTTGTCGATGTGGAAAAGTCACTTGGTCGAGTTGATTGGAAAATAATGTTTAGAATGCTGAAAATGTTGAGCGTAAATTATAGAAATAGGCGGGTAATACAAACGGTTGTATAGAGATGAAACTACTGTGATAAAATGTGGCGAATATATTGAAGAAGATGCTATCAAGAAGGGTAAGGCAACCTGCGAGGTTCCCGGTAAGGTGTAAGCAAGGTTCTTCATCGCCTATTCTATTTAATGGATATATTCAATAGAATGGACGGATTACGAGAGAAAATAATAATAATAATAATAATAATAATAATAATAATAATAATAATAATAATAATAATAATATTAATAATAATAAATAAATAAATAAATAAATAAAGGAGTGAGAATACATAGTGAGAAAGTGGACTTCTTTGGAAGTGCCGGTGACAAGGCTGTGTTAGCAGAAGATAAACAAGAGTAGGAAGCCATGCTTAATATGATTGGTTAAAGTACTCAAAAATTATAATATGAATTGCTCTAAGACAGCTAAGACAAAGGTAATGGTAGCAAGCAAGAACAAAACAAAGTTAAGATGTTTTATTGAGAAGTTGGAGAATGTGTCAGCTTTCACGTGCCTTGGTTGTAACATAATACCAGATGTAAAAGGTAAAAGTTGTTAGTAAAATAAATCAAGCTAAAGCCACCTTTAACAGTAAACATAATATATTTACTTCCTGTAATATTGATACGAGAATTCACAAGAGCTTGCTAACTACCTTTATTTTTAAATGGTAGCGAGACCTGGATGCTCGGCCAAATAGATAAGAAACGCATAACAGCCTTTGAAACGTGGTGCTCCAAAGTAACAAATTCCAAAAGTGAACAAAGTAACAAATCAGAAAATATTGAAAAGGATTAGATATGAGAAAAGAGGAATATCTGGTGTGAAGACATCTTACGTCATGATGACTAGTTAAAAGGTTGCTAGAAGGATTTAGAGAGGGAGAGAATCCTAGGGTAAGATCTAGATTATAGTACATACACCAGATAATTGAAGATATCGGTTGCAAAAGCTACGAAACACTAACAAAAGGCACACTGACAGGGGCTTCCAAATGACCGTGCATTATGGACTGGTTCACACCAATCATACGACTAAATACAAAAGAAGGAGATTCCGTTTAATATACTACCCAAGATATTTTCCATGGGACGAGATGTACTGCAGAAAGAAAATGAAATAAAAGTTTTTAGTTGATATATGCACGTGAATAAATTTGGGGGAAAAGTTAGGAAGTGGAAGAAAATAGGAGAATCTGCGGAAATAATGTCATTAATTTGAACACACATGGCCCGAGATTAAAGTACGATACTTTAAGCCAGAAGAGAATTTTATACCACCGAGGTGCTATTCTCACAATTATGTGGAAGAAAACTAGAACTAGAAATATAAAGCAAAATTTTATAAGAACTAAAACTATAAAACCCACAATGTTCCTTTTGTTTCCCTATAGCTAATCCAATTTAAAGTATGAGAACAGTTTATGATCAATCCAAAACTTCCAAACGAGATTAGTTCTTTGTATTATTTTTGTTATAAATAATATTTACTACTCACCCAAACACGGAAACGACGGCGATATATGTTTTGAAGATGGTTCAAAAAAAAAAACATGTAAGTATTTCACTGCTAACAGACGTCATGACTCAACACACACGTATGCATATATACATATGTGCTGCCCGATTGCACATATGTATATATGCATATGCACATTGCACCGCCCGATTGTCATGGATGCCCTGCCAAGAAGGGATCAAGATGCCAAAAGAGACGATAGTCGATAGGAGAATCGTCAGTAGAACAGAAGAATATGATTGGCGAGGAAGGGTTTCATACTGCAACTTATAGAGAGTCTGCTCCATCCTTCGAGCGTAACATGGAAGATCATTTTCGTGAAACAAAAAGATATCATGTTTGTCACTCATTGCTGGATGGTTGTGGACAAGTTTTCGGTGATTTGATGGAGTTCTCTACTATAATGCTCAGCAGTGACGGTTTCACCTCGATGGAGAAAAACATGATGCGGGTGAAGAGGTGAGTTTGGACGTTATCACGATCCAACCAGTCCTGACCGTCTGTGGTTGTCGCAGCAGAAACGTTTTTCATCCAATTGACACTCTGATGTAGCAAATCTTCCCGGTTATTAAGTACACTCAGAGAACTGCACACTACCAGATGAGGATCCTTGTCGCCCAGTGTCGACTCTTGTGACACCCACTCCAACTTTTTCACCTTAATGATTACAGGAAGCCACCAAAAGTCGCTGATACGAGTCTACGTCCAACTCGTCTGCAATGGCACGAATACTTTTTCCAGGGTTCGCTTCCACAATATTGCTGAGGAGCTCATCAGAAACCCCTTTTGTTGATTGCTGTAGTTCTCATTTATCAATCCCTAGTCACAGGCAAGAAAATGCACTGTTTATGTTTTTCGCGACTAGATAGTAGAATGTCTCAGTTTAAGCTCGTAAAGGATAATTACTCATAATTGTGTGTTAAAAGTCATAGTTTATACTCGTAAAGAGTAAGCACTCACACCTGTTAAAATCTGGTAAGTCCCTTTGAAATTAGAAGAGCAACTGTTTTTGCAAATGCAATGGTTTTATATTGAATGTTTCTTCTCAAAATTTAGTTCCATGACAATCTTCTGATAAATGGATCACAAAAATTATGGAACCCCTCTTAAAATTAATTTTAAAAAAAGCATATTAGAAGTACATAAGATCAGTGCATTCAAAGCAAGGAGTTATCGTACCTGTTTCATAGATGTGTTACTCATGATCATGTCGAAGCTATCTGCTTTATCGAACTGTATTTTTCAGTATATTTTACTAATTTCTTCCTATAATTTGAAATTAGGCGATATATTATTCTCTTAATCATCCAATCCAAGCATTTCTTGAAGATGTAATTAAGGACTATACGTACACAATTTCCCTCTGCATCACAAGTTATCTCTGTAGGTTTTGTACTCATGGCACAAAAAATATCAGTTTTTTTTTCAATTCCATAATATCAAGGATGTAACCAGGATAAGTTTATATTCATTAATCCTTAAAAACACATAACTACTTCTTCCATCCTTTTTGATTCCTCAAGAAATCATTTATTTTTGTATCCAAACAAAGACCTTTGACTGGTAGATCTGACGAATGAGAATCTGCCTGTAAAAATAGAACGCTTTAAAGAATCTACACATCTTAAAATATTGGATATTTCAATTATATTGCCTATTAATCAATGTACTATCATCTCATTTTGGAAGAAACTGATTACTAGCTGAGAATTGTGCTTTGTTTTATTGTACTTAAGATTACATATCTCATCAATAAGTATAAAACATCAAAGTGATTTTGTGGATGAGTATGCAACACAGATATGTTGCTAGTGGAGAATATCTTTTGACGAGAAAACACACTTGTTGCTAATGTTGGAGCAAGCCTTCATAAATTCAAGTTCTTAAAATTTATTAACATCTGAATAAATTATTACTTCCTATATTCACAATTTCAGGCTAAGAATCTAATGGAAAAAAATCAATAGTAAATATTTACATTTAGTAGTTAATATTGTGCGAAGTCCTTGACAGGAAGACAGAATGTACGTACTAATCGCCCAACATATCAAAGTTTTATTTGTTCTTAAATACTATATTTTCCGAAACACTTTTTGCATTCAAGTATGATAATCAGAAATAAACTCTGAATGACTCAAGTACAGTAATTAATTGTAAACAAATAAAACATCAGTTTCATATTTAAAAAAAAAAAAGTTTTAACTTTTGTTTCTTGGGTATACGTTTCTTTTAGTTACGTCACAAAGAATTATAATTGGGCCAGTACACAGTACAGAAAAAGTAGAAAAAAATAATCGTGCCGATAAAGTAATTGTTCCTTCCATCGATGTGCGTATTCGTTTCCTAGCTACTTTGTACTCTATACAGATAGATCTGTTTGTATGAGTCATGCAAACAAAATCTCTATAGAACATAGCAAAAGCTATAATTTTCATAACAACTGTTTGAGACTCTACAAAAGCAGAATGACCCTTTAATGCAATTGAAATCTGAGCAGAGAATTCGATTAGATAATGTTGTCATTTGTGATGTGAAACTGCAATAGATCTTTTCGCTTTCATTTTCCAAAATGTGTTTGATGTAGTTATTGGAGTGTAAAACACCGAGATAAGGAAACAATAAAATAATATAATGAAAACATTTCTAAAATTCCCAGATTAGAGTCAGACGAAAAAATGTGTAGGGGTGATTGCTTATTCCAGGGATAGCGTATACCAGGAACACCGCACCTCTAGCCCTCCTGAATTTCTTTGGCAATTTTTTTCTTCTTCCAGTGAAGCAATTTTTCCAAGAGTGATTTGCATCCGGGAAGGTCATTTATGATTTCCGTGTATAAAAGTAATTTTTATGTTCAATATTTGAAACTATTTACCCTGCTACATATAAATGAGGGTGACAAGCAAATACTCCAGTACATTTATAACGTCCATCCACTGTTTCTACATTCAGATGCTCTACATTACTAGAATTTTATTTTGTTTATGAATAGGTTGATGATTGTACCAAAGGACATGAGCCTCGATTTACCAAAAGACCATGGGCGGAGTTAGGAGGGCATGGCCCCCAACTTTTTGAGAAAAATAAAAATGTCACCTATAAGATGGCCACCTATCAAGACCTCCGAGAGCCACCAAAAAGTCTGCGCCCCACTGCCCCCCCCCCCAGCAGACAATTTTAGCTTCGACTATGCAAAAGACAATACTTTGGATATAATGATCACTATTTTTTGCAATGATCTTGTCAATATAGCTAGTTTTGGAACCAAGCTGTCTAATTTCATATTAATTGTATGTTCTTTCAGCAAATCGTCTATTAAAACTGTGAAATGCGCCGGAGTTCCTTTTTATTATCCTAAATGTTCTCAATAGTATCAAATAGTTTCCTTTTAAATGTGATTCAGGGTAATGAAACGTAACCTAAATGGTATGTTATAGATTTATAGCTAAAGCTATTATACATAAAATTAGTATGTCATAACACACCATTTACTTAAAGATTTAACAGGCTTGACAGCCGTATGCCGAAAGTAACAAATAACCTACTAGGGGATCTCATTTGATGTTATAGAATTTTAAATAAAACATGAACACATTAGTTTTTAAAAGGCACTGGAGACTAAAGGTTAAGGTATAGAGCTGTGAATTACTTTGGGTATGAGCTTTTAAAGTGTTTGGCGTAAGAGTTCCCAAGTCTTGGTTTGGCACATCATCTTGCTTTGCAAGTGGAGATCCAAATCTCGCTGGTCGATGAGCTGCTGTGAATCCATCGAAATTTGGTTCTCAAATCCCTTTCCCTTTCTCTGGTTGATAGTTTTGTTCTCAATTCGTTTTCCTGGTCTCACCTTCGGTCTCTTCCAATTGTAAACATGGAAACTGGTACTTAGTGTAACATCTCCTACAATTATGACGAAGATAGCCGTCATCTCGGGTGTTGTCCATGAAGGTTATGAACCTCAGATACATACGTCTCCTTGAAACCTTCTTTGATGCCATTGTACCACATCGTGGACTCTTGATGTAGCTAAAAGGCGGAATGAAACTCTTGACGGTGACCAAAATTATGGAAAACTCTGTGAACTTTTTTCGTCCTCATTAAAAACAACTAGAAAGTTTTAATTCTACTCCATCAGCAATCCATTGTATTTCCACAAGCTGACACATGGGGAAGCAAAATACAGTCAAAGGGGTGCAATGACAGAAGAAAATGAGGAATTACTGTAAAAGACAAGAGTAGCGGAAGTCGGCTAAGAAGGAAGTTTGCATAATGTACCTGAGTTTATATATATATTAACGATAATTCCTTGAATTGACATCAATGGTGATCGAACCCATGGATTTTTCGAACACAATCATCAACAGTAGGGAACAGGAAAAAGTCACATGGAGTTAGATCATATGATTAGGAGCAATGGTGTTCGACAGTGATGATATCTTTCAGTAAGAAGCTAAACACCATTCCTTAAGTGTGACACAGACCGCTGTCATAGTGCAAATTCTGCTATCCAGATGCCCATTTGTCCGGACGTTTACGTCGAACGGAATCGCGTAATCGTCATAACACAGTTGCGTAGATCTCCTTATTGACAGTTTGGCCACATGGAACAAATTTACGATGTACGATCCCGAACATGCCAATAAAATACAACACAGTAGTATTTTTAGCAGGATTAAGCTTGTCTGGCCTTTAGGATAATTTTAATCGGATGGCATTAGCTCGGTTTTCTGTACCTGTAAACCCATGATTCATTTTGTATGACGATACTGCCCAGAATTTTCGGATCATTGATGACTGTTTTCTTCAATCCCCTGCTGAAGGTGCCATGAGCGTTCTTCTGGAACTATGTGAGAATCCTCGACAGGAATTTCGCTAATACACGCCTAGGTCTTCATGTATGATTTGGTAAAATTCGGAGTCAATTGAAATATTTAACGCCCTCGCAGTTTGAGCATCACAGTCACTCTATGATGGAATCTCTCGGACCGAAAGCGCGTACGCTAACCGTAGTCGCAAAGCTCTACACTAATTCGAATCCCATCAAATTGTCAGTATATGTCTCATATGGACTCAATGCTGAAAAGAGACACTAAAAATAAATTCTACTATGGACAATTATGTTAATTAAAATTTTGTATTCATGTTTTCGATATACTAATGTGAACATGATGCCTTTAATATTTTTCTCTAATGGCATTCCTCACTGATAACCTGTAAATAAAGATCAATAGAAGAAACATAATTATTTTACTCTATTTGATAAGGAGCTTACCAAAGCCGCCTACACAGCACACTTGACCCACTCGGATCAAGACAGATTCTTTCGCCAGTTGAAGGAATAACATTCCTTAAATATGTAGAGTCACACAGCGACATCAGGGAAACATAGTCTGGAAATAAAATGAAATAAATAATAATTGGCATGCAGTTTAAAGTAATTTATTTATTTGTTTAAAAACTCCGAATAACACAGGGTGCCCAAATTATAATTGAGAACTTTTAAATTACACATTATTACACATTTATTACAGATTTATGACAATTATTACACATTTCAACAAACGGGTCTTTTGGTTAGGTAAACTTTGCGAAAGTAGTCGTAAGTTTGTAAATCTGTGTATTTGGTGCTGACGGTGCTACGTAGTGTACCTTAAGAAACAGTACAATGTGCGTATAGTATGAAGTCAGGCTCGGACTGGCCAGGGCAGAAGGGTAGGGATTCTTGCCGGGTCCCTCTCTAAATATATATATAAATACTGAATATTGAATAACATGAGAAGTAAGATAAAAGATGTCTGTTATGTTGGAGCATAGTTACTCGTTGTAGTTTGTTCCGTTCCCAGAGTTCCGTGGGCCCCACCATTGAATGTAGTCTTGGGGTTCCATTATTGGAATGAAACTAACAGTATTATAAAATCTTGTTTGGGGCCCTTCGTTTGTAGCCTAGTAAGAATATATTTCAACAATATGAAGATTGGGGCCCCATGAATTGCCGAAATGAGACTGATTTTTATAACGTCCTGCTGGGGCTCTCTGTTAGTCGTTTGACAAGTTATTGCAGCACCATAAAGAAATAGAACAGGTCCCCACTCAGGGGCCCCATTACCACGCACAAATATGAAGCTGACAACTTTATAAAGAAAAGGCACCACCCGAAGGAAGATGGGGCCCTCCAAGTGAGGTTCCTCTCGGGGTCTATACCCCCCAGTCCGAAACTGTATGTAGTGTTATGCAAATACAATGGAAATTTCGCCGTGTGTTTTATAAGGATCGTTTGTCATCTACCATATTATACTGCAGTACGTTGGCTTAGCTGAGGGAAAGTTCTAACGCGATTTTTTGAACGTCGAGCAATAATAGAAATTTTCATGAAACAGAAGAATCGTCCTCTGGATGAGTTACTCAAAAATGAGTGATTATGAAAGGATTTTATGCAGATTTAACTGAACATATGAATGACTAACTTAAAATTACTAGAAGACCAGATTCTGCCTGATTTATGCTCTGATACTGTCTCTTCGACCAAAAAGAAAAAAAAAAAGTGTTGTTTCAATCCCAATTTAAAAGAAAAATTTCACGCGTCTTAATACATATCAAACATTCAGTCAGCAAACTGAGACTTCATTTCCGGTGGATTTTGCAATTGAAGCTTTGAGTACTTTAAAAATAAATTTTGAGTCTTATTTTCAAATGTGGATACAACTACAAACGACATTAAGATTTTTTAAAATTCTTTTAACGCCGGCATAGAAGTCCTTGCCTCAGAACTTCAATTGGAAATGATTGATTTGCGGTGTAGCGATAGTTTTAAAGAAACATATTTAAATTTATGATTGCTGGGATTTTCTAAGTCTCTCACTCACACAAGTTGATCAGTTGCACAAATTTGCTCAAAGCATTCTTTCTACTTTCGAAACTGCTTATCTGTCTGAAAAAACCTCCAAAATGAAATATACAAAAAGAAAAATATTTACAGATTCAAGTTAACTGATGAGCATTTGAAGTCACTGCTGGTAATTTCCACAAGTAAATTTCATCCACAAATGGACAATTGCCAACGGAAAATTACATAAATATCATTAATCATAATTATAATGTTTAATTTAATTATATGAATTACCTATGTATGTTACTTATTGTAAGTTTTAGGATAAATTTAATATTTTTAATTTCAGTTTAAATGTTGAATTTTATTATGTATGTCAGCTAATGTGTTTCTTAATTGATCGAATAAAATATCTGATTATTATTTTGTATGAGTTACTTAGTAAATTTTACAATTCAATCAAAATAAACTGTGGCACCACGGATTGATGGTACTCGCAGGTCGGTGTTGACCCGTGGGCCGTAGTTTGAAGATCCCTGGTCTAATGCTTTATATGAGATTAATTCTAAGTTGCACAAAAAACATCAACAAGAAATAATAATAATAATAATAATAATAATAATAATAATAATAATAATAATAATAATAATAATAATAATAATAATAATAATAATAATAATAATAATATAATAATAATAATAATACGACAGGAAATTACTTCGTTGAATGAGTTGTATTTTATTCTTAATTTGATTTTTTAAATAGTTTGTTTATAACACTGAAGACTATTCAAAGGAAGAATAGATCAGTCTTACTCGTTCCTCCTGGGTTCCCGGCGGGAGCTCATGTGGTTCGGATTCCACATTAATCAGTAGGTCCACGTCTCATATAGCCTCGCTGCTGAAAGGGACGCTAAACTAAAATCAACTCAACTCAACTCGTTCCTCCTGGTGACAATAGAAAACAGGTACTGCTGATAAAAATTGGTTAAGTTCCTAGGAGAACTATAGGTACAATTTTCTTAATATCTATAAAATGATTCTATAATATATGTGAACTTTGGTGAAAGAAACATACATTTCCATGTTAAAGACACGTTTTAGAAACAACATAAACGCCATTGAAACAATCTTTCCATACCTGCATGTTCTAACACAGAATTCCTTATTCTAGAGGTCGGAATCCCAAGGAACGAGAGAGGAATACATGGGAGTCGTGAAAGAAAATGAAAGAGAAAAATGTATTTCGCTGTGTTATGTTTGTTGATAAATCAACAATGAAGAAATGATTTCACCGGCAACTGGAAATGGATTAGTTTCGTTTTGAATCGTTTGTTATTCTTTGCAAAGTTGTATACTATATAAGCCTTACACATT
Organism: Thermobia domestica; assembly: GCF_964235325.1. Taxonomy (NCBI): domain Eukaryota; kingdom Metazoa; phylum Arthropoda; class Insecta; order Zygentoma; family Lepismatidae; genus Thermobia; species Thermobia domestica. The sequence goes on along the minus strand of NC_137457.1, from coordinate 256,074,697 downwards.
TATATAACTATAAAAGACAAGCGGCAACGATCAAAAAGTTTATTACAATTCGGAAAACACCTATAAGATCTTCATGTGGAATAGGTTGAAAAATCGTTCTAACATATTATACATCTTTCATAAACAGAAGGCGTTCGGAGTTTAGGACAGAAAACTCTTAAAGAAAGAAGTTAGGTTCATTTCACATTGTAAAACTACTATGGACTTCCAAACTATGGTGGATCCAGTATATTGAAACCGGAAGAATTACCATTTCTAATTCCAGTAGAAGTTAAAGACATTGTTTGTATCAGTAGAAGGATAAAGGGAGAGAAGAAGCCTATTTTTGTATTGCTAAATTTATATTAAAATCACTGTTCAATGTCTGCTATCGTTTCTATTCTGATGCCTCTAAGAGACAGAGCACAGAATCCTTCTATACAACTCTTCTACCTACGTACAACATGGTTCGGAAATCTAATAAGATATTATTATACTAACATGAATTTACCGCGTGTTTTAACTGGTCTCAAGCTATGAGTCACTCTGCATTACTACTCAACAAAAAATTAAAAAATGTAAATTAGTTTAACATTCGAAGGATCTTGTAGGAAATGGATGACGAATGTAAGTAAAAATTGTGAAAGAAAATGGAAAAACCTTAGAAAACAAACAAATTATGTTTTTAAACACAGATTCTCTCTTTCTTCTGTTTTTGTTAATCAGACTTTATAGTTCCCTTGTCCTGTGATCGATCAAGAAACATTGCACAGCATAAGTGGACAATCTACCACTGAGCCACCATACACCCTCGATAAAAAAGGATAAATTCGAGAAGACTTGAAATATTAAATACAAAGAGCTACTTCGTAGCTTATTCGTATGAGATAAATTAACTGCCTTCGTGAAACTCTTAATAGCTAAAAAACTTTTTCCATTTTGTGACATCATAACTACCTGGAAAAAATAATCCCAATGAAAGGAACACATTATAATACACTTCGTTACATACTATCAATTTGTACCATAAATAGGGGTAATCTGATACGCTGACGTGAAGTCATGCAGAAGTAGTAGTTTATATACACCGTTCATTATGTATGCTATACTGGCTGGATGTTGGCAATTGGAATTTGATATTCTTCGTTCAGGTGAACTATAATGTTATGTAACTTCTTATGATAATGTTAATCTGTTAGATCAATATGTGTAAATGCTAGGCTGTGACATAATTTTGCTTACTTTTTTGGAATGATGTGATACACGATCTGGTCTCCATCGCCATACATCTTGAGTGATAAAACCACTCTGTAAATCTAGGCAAGTTAAACTAAAAATGGAGCGATCAATGGAACAAATTCGAAACAAGCTGATTTTTGGTACACACGTTGAGAGTAGCATTAGAAACAACACTGGAGAGTTCAATTGATGTCAATGGTGGGAAACCTGGGAAATCGCCGCCACCTTGAAAAAACTATTTTTGGCCATTTTTTCCTTCACAATTTTGTTTTTTGTGCTGAAACTATGCAAGACACGTAAAAATGTTATTGGACCTTTATTGTAAAGCATTAAATTTCCAGTACATTGAAGAAAATTGCAATTCTCTAAAGCAGTGGTTTCCAGCAGGTGGTCCGCGGACCCTTAAAGGTCAGTGGAATTCACTACAGGACACGCAATTTATAGTTGTGAAAAGAGTTTTCTATTATATTTGCAAGCAATGCTTGAACTTGCAAGTGGACTTACTACCCAAGAGTATAAAGATTTTGTGGAAGAAGGGCACTTTACCGTACGGAGAACTGGAAGAGCATGGGCAGGAACATGGACTGATATGACAATTGAGCAGACGCTGATGCGATTCATGAAAACTTCTGGGGTCCTGACTCAAGGGAGGGAAGTATCCTCATCAACGTTATCCAAATGGATTTTAGAAATGCCAGCTTGTATTGAAGTTTCTCAACTTGAAATGTTCGTTAATCATATGTTGGAGGAAACCAACACACTTCCGCACCTAGTGTGACATGAAAGACATTGAAATGTTTGAAAAATGACCACAAGATCACCAGCCTTTTGATTTCCGAAATCACAACATCATGTCCTTAGCAACAGGAATTGTTGTTAACGACAGCATTAACTGCTATAACAGTGAAAAAATCGGAACATATCTTACTAAGGAAAGTTCTGGCAAGAATTTCCATGATGCCACCTACAAGCATAACTCAAGAGTTTTACCATTCTGTTGTAAATAGACACACCAAGATAAATGATACTGTACTACCAACAACATCAACTGTACTCAGGGGTGTAGCCAAGGGGGGCCATCGGGGCCAGGCCCCCCAAATGATTTCCTAGACCCCTCAAATGACTAGTTTTTAAAACATCATTGTAAGATTCCTCGCTTCAGTTATTTACAAATAACAAAATTTACATATAATTAATAATTTATGGTAAATTATTTACCGAATTTAACTTCGCTTGAGTTTGTAGAGTGACATATTGCAAAATATCTCTCCAGAAAAGTTTTTGTAACGGTTCTGTGAAAAACAGAAGTTGTAGCTGCTTTAACCCAAGTGGTTAAAAAAAACTGTGAACTTCTTGTATTTCAGTTCCAATTACATTCAAATTGGATGGAAAAGTTTTAGATAATGGAACTATATTATTCCAGACCATTTATAATTTGTGTGTGTGTAATTCGTTTTTAGATTTGTGTCATCATAAACTGCATAATAAACAAATGGACTTTGAAAAATATTTTTTTTGTGACAGCAGATTACACAATTTACTGTGATTTATATTTGAAGACAAACGTTTTAACAAGGTACTATAAATACTGCCATAAAACAATGGTACTAAACTGATTTGTATTCTAAGTATATTTTTTATATACTGTAACTAGTGTTTTTTTTTAAAAAAAACGTTTTTATCATATGGAAAATTTGGTGAAAAACAACGTTTTTATTCAGTTCTTAAGTTTGGATTTCATTACTTTCTTCTTGATATAAAACAGGAAGTGAGATATAGATATTAATAAAATAATTATCGTGTTTTTTTAGTCACGAATAATAAATAAATATTTTTGTCAGGAAATCGTAAAGAAATTAAGTGAAATATCAAAGAAAATCAGTCTTATGTAGACAGGTTCAATGTAGAAGGGCTTAAATTCAAATAGTTATGCCCAAAGGTATAACGTTTGGTCCGGGGCAGTAGTTCTTGATTGAGCATAATAAAAACTACCTGGAACATAATATTTATGGAGAAAAAGAAAAAAAGCTAAAAAAAAAAAAACTCTTTTTAGTTTACCGGACGGAAAGCAAAACTTTTCCTTTTTTTTTTTCAGGTCTCAAAATCATGAGCTGTAACACAACGTTTTTTGGGTTTGTACATTGTAGCTGGTCCCCCTTCAAAAGCGACGGGACCCTCCTAGATAAAGCTGTTACACCCCTGACTGTACCGTATTTATAGTGCTTATCCATCGCTCTCTATTTCAGGTGTTGATTATTCTAAATGGATGAAAAGAAATAGATGACAGTTATCGTGCCCATTTCTGCTGTTTCACTTATGTAGCTATAGACAGCTGTGACGTCGTTTCAGATTTTGTTTCTGGGGGTACAAGATCCTCTACCGAAATAAGAATGTCACGTTTTATTTATTAGGTTATTAGTATTCCTTGATTAAAAATATGTATTTATCAAAACTCGAAAATTACGTCCCTGATAGATTGTGTACAACAAATGCGCCACTGTATGCAAAAATTGCACGCCAAGAAAGACTTGTGGGAATGGAGGGAAATTTATGTAACAAATTCATTGCATGACTCCAGAAATAAGTACAACTACAGAACTGAACAACCCTCTACCCTTGCATTTTGATTCATCAACATTACGTCTACCAATCAAATAGGCGTTGAATGTATCCCCCAAGAATCGCCTGCCACGCAGCTGAAGTTAAGGTTACTGTTACTAGAAAGCAAAATATGTATGTTCCTTGGCAGAAATTGAAAAGTTCACGGATTCTCTGAGTTAGGTAATCTTAGCTAAGGTTCGTGTCAACAAGGTATCGACACTGTCTGTTAAAGGTCTCTGATGAACAAGTTACCGACCAACAATATCATACTTATGTCCGATGAGTGACATATCAAGCGACATACAGATCAGGGAAGCAGCGTACGTGTCATTCCTTTAAGAAGACGTCTACATTCTGGGATATATGTGGTTGGGCATTATGCTGTTAAAATAGTCTTACGCTTGTGCATTCGGTAGGAATGCTTTCGTCGTCGTTTTGAAGAAAGAAAGGAAACTATTATCGTTAACTTGGGAAATATAGCTCACTGGTAGAATTGAGAGGTAACTGAGAAGACGACGAGCGTTTTAGTTTATAGGGCATGTGGGTAGAAATAAATAAAAACAAATATTTAAAAAAAAAGATAGTCGAGAGTTTGTTTAGGAAGAAAGAAAAGGAAGGTTGTTTGGGCGTTTAGGACCTTGGATGTGTATTCCGTACCTCCGTTCCTGGTCGTCGACTGGTGGTCTCCATGTCTCGGCTTCTGTGTCGAATTGGCGAGGAACTTGGTATAGGTCTCTCCTGTCGTTGCTCACACTCGCTCCTCGTGAACTTTACCGCTCCTCGTGTACTTCACCGCTTCTCGAGTGCTACTCCCCTCTTCCGGGTCCTGGGACGTTTTTATATGAAACAAAGTAGGAAGATGGCCGACGAAATTACGGAAAAACATCCAAAGTACGCACGTGTAGGATTCAGGAAAGTGCAAGGTAAATGGATTTCTCGACTTATTTAATAATTTGTCAACAGTTACAGAACGCTTTGGTTACATCAGATTACATAAGTTACATAAATTTACCAAGAATGAAGAATAAGGAATCGTCTACTAAAGAGAATTTTGAAATGTTTGCTGACTGTCTTATTATTCCAAGTTGTGTCTGTCTCTCATCATCCACAGAAAATAAAGAAAGAAAAAAAATAAAAAATAATATCGTTTTTAAATCTTGATCTGAATATAAAAAATATGAGGGAAATCCAATATCTCTACATTCCCGCCACTAAATCTTACTGAACGACGAAAAGAGGAACGCTGTCGTTTCAGGTCCAATTACTTATTGAACGCACTGTATATCTTTATGTATGTTAAATACATATAAAAAAATAATTAATCACACATCACTAAAAAAAAACACTTAAATCACTAGCGTAAACAGATAATAAAATGTAGCACTAAACCAATCAATCAATCAATCAATATACACAAGAAAGTTAATTTGTCAATTTGAAAGCATCATCTTTCAATGTCTTGGATAGTTCCTGTCTTTTCTCCCATTTAAATAGTTGACGTAATCGTTAAGATACTGAAGCACATGGTCTTGTTTATAACATTGAACTTGAAACTGTAGAATGCTGAATCGGCAGAGTCTCAGCTGCAAGATAATCTACTCCAGCTTGGTCGTTGACCATATGCAAAGGACGTAGTGAAGTTGAAGTAGCTGTCACCAGATGGCAGATGTTATCGGCTTGGCTGGATAGATGACGCTGGGGGTGATGGGGTGTGGCTGTGAGCTTGCTTGAAGATGTATAATTATAATATATTTATAGTAGCAATATTTATGTCCGTGACGTGTGATAAGGTGAGTTTTACGTGCATCAAAAAAAAATTAGAGTGAACAAAAAGTGAGAGAAAAAAACGTTCAGCAACATATCATTCCTTGCGTCGGTTGGTGGGCAAATCGTGAGGTTCAAATCTGAGCGTCGATATCTCTTGATGTCCATAAATCCTCTTCTTCTTAGTGGTGTAATGCTGCATTGAGGTACGGAAAGGGGTTGTAGGGAGATAATTTTTTTTTATAAAAAAAAATATTAAAGGAAAAAAGGAATAGTGATTGAAGTTATCAGAAACATGTGACTCTGTATATGTGTATCTAGGATGAAGATTAAGAAAGGGTGTATATCAGAAGGGTAGAAAGTGAAAATTATAGATGTTATAATATAAAGAAATAGGAATTGTAGCGAAAATATGGCAAAGGAACACAGTCTCTAAGCCGTGGGAAAATGTAAACATGAAAATTTTCAAGATGGCTGCCATGACGCTATGACGGAGGGATGGGAGTTTTCGCAAAGGCTCTCGGTATAGTAATGGCCGATGTTTGTTTACAAACAGAAGGATAAAAGCAAAACGAATGACAAGTTATAATGGCTGTTTTTAATTTTGGGGGGGGGGGCACAAGAGTTCAAAAACAAGGATAATGATATTGGGAAAGTAAGATTTGATTAAGATAACTATTATTAGGCTTTTGAAAGGCGATTTCAAAGTCAAGGTACCTAAACGTGAATCCAGTGGCGTCTCGGGGGGGTTGGTTTTACGAAATAGTGGAATTGTGGAGAAGATTTGAAAGTAAGGAAAATTAGAGTGAAATGCGGTAAGGTTATTGTCCGAAGACTTACTTCCGGTGAGAAACAGGGTTGGCAACTCAGGTAACAATATCAAGGTATCGTAAAAAAAAAAAAATCAGGGAAGATAAATAAAGGAAGTGTCGTTATTTGAGGACTGTGAGGGTGATTTTTATGAAAGCCTGAGAGTGATCGTAGTATTTCAGTAGAGATGGGTAGGAGGCATCAGAAAAATTAGGACAATAGAGAAACATAAAAAAAAGAAGAAAAAGAAAGAATTAGTATTAGTATAAGTACTTCATATTCATGATCTGACCAAATGCCCAAAATATCTAAACAATTTCCTATTAAAATCTTAAATACAATTTCCTTAATATCATACTCTAAAGGGGGCCGGGGGGCTCATTATTTCCAACATAAACCTAACCCATTTCCTGATTAGGTTGGGAATTTAAGGTAACTAGAGGTTGGATTGGGTTTTATCGCCCAATACTCGATTGTGTTAGTAAAATTATGTTGGAAATAAAAATTGTGGGGGGGAAGAAGGTCTCTAAATTCATAAAAATAGGTATGTCCGGTAATGATTCTCAATTTTATATGGTCGTGCGTATATACGTTCTAATATCTTCTTCTAGATGCTGTTTCACAAAATGCGTGAATTACTCGACGTCTCAGTTTCCGTATCCGCTTTTAAGAATACACTATATAGTTGGAAATGTACGAAGATTTTACGTTAGAATTCCTTAATTCCAAGACGGTAGAAGGTGGTACTATAATCTCTGTACCAAAACTTCCGTCATTAACTATCAATTCTTCCGGAGGAGGAGGTAAACTCAATTCTGACACTGAATGTGCATCCTCATTTCTGTTCGAAGTGGTGAACTTTTCTGGGGTCACTTCAGGTTCTTGATCTCTTTCTTCAATCCTCTCGTTACATTTATTCTCAAAACTCTTCATCTGCAGTGGCGTATCATCACCAATTTTTTTCATTAAACTTTTCATAACTCTATAGAGCAAAATTAGACTTACAATTGCAATAACGGTTTGCACAATGTCTAAAAAGTAGCTCAATTCTTGCAAAGAAAATTCCGTAGACGCACTACATTTTCTACAAAACCATATAAAATTGAAAATCCCATGTTCTCTTAGCAAATAAATAAGTAGAAGAGTGATGATGATATTCCAAATAATAATAATTCCTGGTATAAAATATTCATGCTTATAGATAGGCATCTTAATGGGCGTCTGGTCAATTATCGTAAATGCTGATATATTCATATGTCGGATTGAAGAACTCCAAACATCGTTAAGTAAAGATGAAACATTAAAAAATTCATTCCCTTTATACGTAGATCGTAATAGCATCAGATCATTAGAGACTAGCTGGCTCGGAAAAAGATGTAAAAATACAGGTTCTGTAAGATCATTGTCGAGACACGGAAAATCCGATCTGACGAAAAGATTTCTCTCCACAATTAATTTAGTATTACATGGTATTCGAATTTTAAGGGCTCCGTATAATCTGGCTTCTTCTGGAACTCGAATGGTAGACACATTTACTCTAGTCTTCAAAGTTACAAATTCTGGTGGGTGTATTAAAACAAACTCATGCGATCCAATGTCTATAATCTGTGCCTCTTTCGAATCATAGCACGTATGGTCACAGTTGTGTAATATTTCCCTGACTGTACTGGCAACGAAAGCTGCGTGAGCACAATTTATTAAACGAGAACGTGTCACAGTGTGTGTAGGTATCTTACATAACTTTGATTGGCTATAATGACAAGCAAGTAAGCTTGTTCCTGTTATTGGTATAAGATCTTTTTTATCTTGAACTACCATAACTAAAGGCTGGATATCAACGGTACAAGTTTGGTTGTATACAGCAAACGGAAGTGGCTGCACATCATATAACTCAAATGAAGGCTGTATTTCAACGATCGGAATTTTCATCTGTAGATAAATGTACGTGTCGGTGATTGAACAAGTCAAAACATTAATTGAATAATACATCTCCAATAACGACTTATCTATGGCTAACTTATATCCATTTTTCAAAATGATATTCTCAAATTCAGATAAATGTGCGTGCAACACTTTATAAGGAATTATATTAGGGTTCAGCCTAGCATCTGTACACATCTGAATTGTCAGATCATATTTAAAAATTTGTAGAAACTGTACAAACTGCGTTGAAATCGAATAAAATTCTTGAATGAACGAAATGACCTCTTTATGTACTCGATTTGCAAGCTTATTAAGATGATCTCCCAGATCATGTTCTTGATCCAATATTTTTGCCGAAAAGTTTCTAATTTTTTGAAAATTATCCTGTATCTGATCTTGAAAACTTAAAAATTCTGAAGTTGTGTTTTGAATATATAAATTGTTTTTTAACAATTGTTTTTGTAAACCCAGTACAGTTTGTTCCAAATGAAATTCCTTCTTATTTATCGAATCAATAGAAGAACTGTCAGCTACGTCACAACACCAATTCAATGCTTTCCCAATGAACCCTAACAGTGCACGTGGAGATCTGGTTGATAATCGATGAAATCGTGGATTTGGAGGCTTTAAAAAATAATCGTTAATGTGGACTTTCAGATCATGTAAGTCTTTTGCAGCTTCGCAGACATCTGGAGCTAGAGTGTCATTTTCGTTGCAAAGCAGAGATTCAAAAAGAGAAGAAACCTTAACATCATGCGGAAAGGAAAATGTCAAATTGAAAGATATCGGTAATGAGTGTTGGTACAAAATAACATTTGGGAGTTTACGGAAAAATAAACCAGATGTTATTTGGAACTCGGTGTTATTAGACGTCACATGTGGGAAAGAGAAAGATAGGATAATGCAGCTTAAAACAAAATAGGTTATCTGAAACACAAATTAAATATAATGAGAAATTTAAAATTTTCACATGTTCTATTGATTATTATCTCTGTTAGCCTAAGTATATATGTTCCTGTTAACTTGCGTTATTAATTTCAATGTTTCCTTCTTTTCTAGGTAAGTGGAATGCCTACTAGTTCATCTCAGTACTTCACCTAATTTTATTTTCAACAATGGAGGTAGACAAGTCATAGCAAAAAACTGTTTTTGAGAGATGGTTTAATACTTCCTCTGGACCTGCACTTTAACAGAATAATGGACACAGGATTTTTTTTTTTGTGGTAAAAGGTTGTACTAACATACTGCAAATTAACATAGAAATAACTCCCTGTTAGGCCAGTAATAAACTAATCTCTAGGTTAAGTACATTATATAAATTTTATGCTCTTGTAAAGGACAAAAAACTCATTTCGGGAAATATTCGTGCATCACTTTTTCGTAAATAATTTGATTTTGTTTATCGAATTGAACAAAAATTATTTTTTCAAAATAATCGAGGTACTCCTCGAGATACTCCCTTACTACGTTCAAAGCAATTCTTGCAGCCTCCAATTTCGGGTAGTTAAATACTCCTGTAGCTATATTTGGAAAGGCAATGGTCGTTATGTCATTGTCCATAGCCAACTGTAGGGATTTCTCATAACACATCTTTAGGCGCTTAGCATTTTTATCATCGGGTGCAGATACATGTATAACATAATCTACAGGTAGATTATATCCTGAGGTTAATACGGCATTACCTGGGTTCAAGTGACCAATTTTCTTGCACTCCTGCCTCATTTCACTTCCCGCCAAAGACTGTACCATCAAGTCTACACCTCCTCTTGGTTGCAACTGGGTGTTGGATGAATTTACGATCGCTTGTCCTGCCAGTGACGTAATAGACCCATAATACAAAGCCACTTTCCGGTTAATTTCCTCGTTGACGGCAAACTTCGGTTTTTCAACATCAGCCATCGATTTGGTGTCGGGTCCGGTCTCGTCCCACGACGGAATTTCGGTCATCAACTTCACATCTCGAATGAACAATGAATCCGCTTCCCCCGTGCTTTCCTCTTCCTGATACTCCATCAAAAAAGAAGTGGACTCCTCCTGCTGGTGAAAATCCTTTTCCTGGACTCCTTCACCCAATATTTGTGCGTCCTGATTCTCTAACTTTTGCAAGTCCTTAGATATTCCCTTCTCAGGTGGATAATACTTCTTAAGCCGGTCTATAGAAAATGAGTCTATCTTAATCTGTCCTCTAGGTGTTCGAAACTTAACATAATAGCTGTTGTCATGTTTTTTGGACACAATTTGACCAGGTCCAAAATACTTTCCCGAGAAAGCAGCACATTGTCCTCGTTTTCTAGACAGATCAAAAATCCAAACCGCTTCACCCTGCTTGAATTCTTGTTGTATTCGCTTCTTGTCGTAAGACTTCTTGGACGTCAGATGTCGGTTGTACAAATTTTCTTGGGCTTTTTCGCGTATATACTTCATTCGTTCCAATCTGTCTTGGTTTTCTGAAAATTGACATTCCATACCCAACATGGCGGAATGCAACAACCGAGGAGAAAAGCCGTGGAGGAGTTCGAAAGGAGAATACTTCATGCTCAAATTGCACGTGACGTTATAGGCAAAGGTTACTTCTGGTAGAAGTTCAATCCAACGTGATTGGTCAGTTTTGTCTAAGGCGATCTTCAATTGCTGTTCTATATTTCTTACTGCGATTTCTACGCTCCCAATAGAAAAATGCCCTTGAACGTCAGTGAAATGTATTTGAGTCCCCAGTATTTTACATAACTCCTTAAATAATTGACTGGTAAATGCAACACCTCTATCACAACAGATTTGAGTTGGTATCCCATACTTCAATATGACGTTGTCATATATGAAAGCACTAACAGAAGCTGCAGAAGCATCTGGTAGAGAACCAGTAATACAAAAACGAGTTCCTTCATCTATGACTATAATTAGAAATTTGTGGCGTAAGATATTATTACTAGGGTAGGTCCCACCAAGATCCACATAGATTCTAAAGAAAGGATGAACGCTAGGATGTGTCTGAAGACTACCGAACTGTTTTCCACTCCTCTTTTTTAGCAATTGACAAGTTACACAAGATTGGCACTTATCATACACAAATTTTTTCATATTGGGGAAATAGACAGACTTTAATAAAAGGTTGTATGTTTTCGAAAATCCACCATGGCACGCACCCAGTTTCCCACAATGCAGTTTCTCAAATACAATGTCTCGCAATTTCGATGGTACTGCTAACAAATAGACTTTACCGAATGGTGTCTTATTCACTTTGTATGCTACATTATTCTTCAAAACAAAATACGATGCCTGCCTTTCATAGGCTGGATCCTTTTCTGCTTGATCCTCCAAGTGATCAATAATTTTCTTCAGTACTGCATCTTCTCGCTGTTCTTTTGCGATATCAATGAGGTCCATGTCTTCGATTAGGAAAATTCTCGGGTCAGAGGCACTCTCTTCTTCATCTTCCTTGTCGCGACTATGCTTAACAAAGCGACTCAAACTGTCGGCTTCTATGTTGTCGGTACCTTTCACGTGGGCGATCGTAAAATCGTAACAATCAATCTCAGACATCCAGCGTGCTAATTTACCTGTCAGGTTCTTACTGTGGCGAAGAAACGTAATAGCTTTGGAGTCCGTATGAAGATAGAAATGTCGACCCACCACGAAATATCTGAAAGATCGCAGTGCATACAGCAGAGCCAAGAGTTCCAAATGGTACACTGACAAATTTTTTTCTGAAGGTCCAACTGCTCGACTGGCATATGCGATCGGTACTAGTTCAGCTTCAGGATCGTCTGAAATAGGTTGTTTTGCTACAGCTGCGAGGCCCTTCTTGCACGCATCGGTGTAGATATGTAGATCCCTCTCTGGTTTGTATGCCATCAATGTTGGGGCTTCCAAAATTGCTTTTTTCAGAGCTTCAAAAGATTCTTGTTGCTGGGTTCCCCACTTAAAATCTTGGTCTTTTCGAAGCAGAGTTTGAAGAGGATAAGCGATTTCCGAGAAATCCTTAACATACCTTCGCAAAAAGGAGCACACCCCTAAAAACTTTTTAAATTCTTCTTCGTGCGTGGACGTTGGAAATTCTGAATCGTGGCTAACATTCGATCTGACACTTGTACTCCAAATTTTGATAAACGATGTCCCAACACTATCAAAGAATAATGTGCGATCTTTGTCTTCTCGGGAGACAATTTTAGTCCCCGTTCTCTAAGTTTTTCAAAAAGGACCTTGCACCAATGCACCATCTCGTCTACAGATGACGCGATAATGTAGAAGTCGTCCACATAATGCATAATATTTGTACTTGGAACGCCTGCTAACGTCAATTTGACTAGTCTATTAAGCGCTGCTGCAGAAGAAATGTGTCCCATAGGTAGGACACAATATTGATAACTTGACATGCCTGGTATCGAGAAGCCTGTACACTCTTTCGACTCCTCTGTAATCGGAATTTGGAAGAATCCTTTGGTCAAATCACTCGAGGTATAAAGGAGATGTCCTGCCATACGATTGATTATGTCATCCACCGACGGTGTCGCAAAATTCGAAGGATGGGACTGCTGATTTAGACCCCTCAGATCACTTACAAATCGGAACTGATTATTACGCTTCCTAATCAGCAAGATGGGGTGGTTCCAGGGCGAGATTTTCTCCCTCAGAATCCCTTGACGAAGCATCGTGTCTAACTGCTGCTTGAGTATTCCACGAAGATGATAAGGCACTGAGTAGGGCGTCTTATTCACGGGTGTAGGATCGGATAGACGAATTTCATGAAGGTAGCCTCGTGCGAGTCCTATGTCCTCCTCAGACCAACTCCAAACATCAGGAAATTCTCGTATGAGACTGTAGAATCTTTCTTTCTCTTCTGGAGATAGCTCGGGGTTGACATCGACACGACTAGGATCACAAAGTCGCCTGGAAAGCTCCATCTTCTCCGGGGACGGTAGGCTTTCTTCTACCGACGAAAAACTCCTTTCCTCAGGCTCCTCTGGGACCTCCTCAAAATCTTCAGCATCCCCAAGGTGTGTACCTTGTCGCAGTTTGATCTCCTTAATGGTGGGATTCGTAACATACACCACGGGGCATCCTCCATTCACTATCGCACATGGAATAAAAATGTCCAGTATTTCTTCTATCCGGCGAGAGGGTGACAATAATAACTTCTTCCCCAAAATATCCCAACAACTGCGTAGCTTCACCAGAGTATGCGAGCGAGGTGGTAAAATCGTGTTTTCCAATACTCTAAAAATAGCCCGAGATCCCTGCGCAAGCCTGGATGTTAAGACTTTTGACAAATTGACTTCTAAATTCCTCGGAGGTAACGTTTTTGAAGGAGGGCGTCCGAATCGAAAAAGAGTTGAATTTTGCTTATTGTAATCTAAAACAGCCCTGTGCTTTTCCAAAAAATCGGCGCCAATCAAAGGCCCATAATCAAAATTTGGAATAACTCTGAATACATGAGTAAACCATTTTTTACCAATCCTAAATTTTAATAAAGCTATCTCAGAAACTTGTATAAACTTCCCTGTTACTCCCCGAAGTCTAGTATTAATACGGAAACGTTTAGCATTTTCCGGGACCAAATTTTCCCCCAGACAACTGATCTGGCTGCCGCTGTCAATCATCAGTTCTACGACTTTCCCGTTCATTAAAGCTGACACATGAGGCAATTCGTTAAAGGATACTATAGGGACTATAACGGAACCTTGAGTAGATTCGTCCCGACCATCTACTCTGTCTGCATGTTTAAAGAAGGCATACGACAATATCTCGCAATATGATTCGGTAATTTGCATTTGTAACAAATAATTTGGCCTCTATCCGGAGTCGAACCCTGACCTGGCGAAGAATTACTATTACTTGAGGACGCAAAATCACTGCTGGACTTTTTATTAGTATCAGCATTATTATTCTGACTTCTGTTGTTTTGATTACCGTTCCGTTTTCCTTGGTAATCCTGACCTACATTTTTCGGCTGATTAAACTGCTTTTTCCTATATTGAAAATCATCGCTTCTTTCACAATTTGTTGAAGGAGCTAAGGCTGAAATCTGCAGCGTCAACTTTGACAGTTGTTGCTGTATGTCAGACAACGGGTCGATTACCGGTTGGTTCTGTTGAGTCTGCTGGTTTTGCAAGTATGCTGACTGTGTATTATATGGTTGAGCAGTAATCGGACTTTGAACCCTTACTTCAGCATTATTCTGAGTATGAGCATCTATGCTAGCCGGAGAAAATAAAGACGACTGCAAAACAGCAGAATTCTTTTTCAAGAATTTCTCTAATTCCTTACGCTTCAATAACAATTTAGTCCTTTCCTCGATAATTAGGTCGTTCAGAAGGTCACTGACCGTGTTGTACTCCTTTCGTACTACAACTTTAAAGTAATCGGGTAAAAGTCCTTCCACAATAAATTGTAATTGTTTCTTTTCATTGGCAGTCGGGTCTGCGCGTAAAATCAAATCCTGCTTCGCATAAACGTACTCTAGAACGGATTCTGATTCATTCTGATCACGGGCTCGCATCTGAGCTTCAGATAATTGTGGCACCAAATTGTCCTTAAAAGCGTTTATAAAAGCTTGCTTGAACTGGTCGTACGTCATTTGGGCAAATTCTGGCTTTCTTTCTATGCCAGCAAACCAGTTTTCAGCGGGGCCACGGAGTAGGCTCCCCAGCACCAATTTTCGTCTCATACCATCCCATGAATTAATGCTAGCGATGGTCTCATATCGTCTGATGTACGTGTTTACATCGTCACCCAACCGGGCATAAAAAGGCTCCGGTTTCACAATCGTGCCGTGCATGGACGGAGGTGGATCGTTTCCTCCTGTTGCCATACTGTTAGAACTAGAACCACGAACAGTTACGTCTAAAGAATCAGGAGAAATATCCGAAAATGATTCCGAAAATTCTAGCTTCTTTTTAAGTTGCTCTAAATAATTACGTGTAAATTTAGTCGATTTAGGAGACGAACAGGCCGCGGGATCGAAATAGACAGTATCACTTAAGTTAAAAATATCCTCTAAAGGTATCAAAAATTCGTCCGCTAGTCTTCGCAACATATAACACAAGTAATAAAACTATTGGGCACAAGTCAAGACCTTAAATATGCTATACCTACACTAAAAACTAAATACAACACATAAAACATACACAAGAGGTATTGGGGCTCCACCACTCTCCGAAAAGGAGAGAAAAAGAAAGGTAATTATAGAATAGCATAAGAAAGATTGCTCAAAAAATAAAAAACAAAAGAGAACAAAACTAGTTTCATAGAGGGTTGGTGGCGGGGAAGTTGGAGGTGATTCTAAAAAGCCTAAAAAATGAAGAGAAAACAGTTTAGAAGTTTGAAAGACAACTAGCATTGATCACCTTCTTACGCTGATGCGAGAAAAAAGATCAGCATCTCCATCATCTTACGCTTGTGCATTCGGTAGGAATGCTTTCGTCGTCGTTTTGAAGAAAGAAAGGAAACTATTATCGTTAACTTGGGAAATATAGCTCACTGGTAGAATTGAGAGGTAACTGAGAAGACGACGAGCGTTTTAGTTTATAGGGCATGTGGGTAGAAATAAATAAAAACAAATATTTAAAAAAAAAGATAGTCGAGAGTTTGTTTAGGAAGAAAGAAAAGGAAGGTTGTTTGGGCGTTTAGGACCTTGGATGTGTATTCCGTACCTCCGTTCCTGGTCGTCGACTGGTGGTCTCCATGTCTCGGCTTCTGTGTCGAATTGGCGAGGAACTTGGTATAGGTCTCTCCTGTCGTTGCTCACACTCGCTCCTCGTGAACTTTACCGCTCCTCGTGTACTTCACCGCTTCTCGAGTGCTACTCCCCTCTTCCGGGTCCTGGGACGTTTTTATATGAAACAAAGTAGGAAGATGGCCGACGAAATTACGGAAAAACATCCAAAGTACGCACGTGTAGGATTCAGGAAAGTGCAAGGTAAATGGATTTCTCGACTTATTTAATAATTTGTCAACAGTTACAGAACGCTTTGGTTACATCAGATTACATAAGTTACATAAATTTACCAAGAATGAAGAATAAGGAATCGTCTACTAAAGAGAATTTTGAAATGTTTGCTGACTGTCTTATTATTCCAAGTTGTGTCTGTCTCTCATCATCCACAGAAAATAAAGAAAGAAAAAAAAATAAAAAATAATATCGTTTTTAAATCTTGATCTGAATATAAAAAATATGAGGGAAATCCAATATCTCTACAATAGCATCCATTTTGTGTGAAGGAACTTTTCTGATTTATTGGCCACTTGTGAGGTTGCTCTGAATTGGTAGTAGCTGATGTCGTGTGTTGCACCCAATGCAGTCGCCTCAAACCGTTATGCTTGTCTTTTGGATGCCATGATACTCGACAATACGCTAGCAGATTACACTCATAATGACAGCGTCTAAAACTAGGTAGCCGTCACAGTACGACTCGTCTGGGCCGCTCAACATGGTAAGTAACGGCATTCACATGCCCACTGTGGCCTGAGACGTTTGTGGTTCTGAGTCAATGGAAGTCAAGTAAAGCCAAGCGTGCCCCAGTATAATATTCCCAGACACTGTCAAACAGTCAACTCAAACAGTTCTACATCCATTATCCTTTACCGTCTAGCTGATGCTATGGACGACGGTGTTCACTGTCATAGCCATCTGAAAAATATGTCTGTTATCCAGTGGTATGTCCACGTCCCAATCGTTCCTGTGTATGATTATCTTCTGTTTCCACACGCGTGTTACTGTTTTGGCGGCATGCTTTGCACGTGCACAAACTTCTCATGGTCTTCCTTTTTTGTAGGAAAACCTAGGACTCCATTGAACACATTATATTAATAGGCTACATTGAGCCATCCTATGCTGACGAGGCATATTGACACTTGGGCATATGGTATGTTTCCTGGCCATGCTCTACTAACTGAATGCTGTGTTGATCGTCCTCTCGCTGTGTTATTCCTTAAATATAACTAAAATATATTTCCTTGTATAAATTATACTTCTTTAAATATACTTTTCAATGTTTCTCACGAGTTTCAACTTATTTTCTCTCAACTTCCTCAAATTCTATTGATCCACGTTGGAGCATAACCATGTTAGAAATATGGAAATTCATTGATATTTTTACAACTAAAGTTAGAAAGCCAATTAAAGTGGTGTCTTAAATGATTCTTTAACGATTTCTTTTTTTTTTAATTTTAAATCATGTTTGACTAACTGGCTGTAGCAAATTATAGTAGCCACGATCATAATTTCACCAGTCGACAAGTTTTAATCGTAACTTAGAGAAAACGCTATGAGAACTTCGGCAGAGGGTTTACATTGTGGATATTTGCTTCTCCTCACGATGCATTACGTAAATACGTTTACATTATTATATAATGGTCAACTTTGAAAAGTGTGCTCCAGCTACAACACTGTAGCTAGTATTCTTCTCACCTACTGAGCGGCACTCCCTAACTCCCAAACAATATAAGCATTCTATGAAATAGATCAACAATCGTCTGAGACAATAGCCAAGCTCATACTCAATAAAACTGTCTGACCCTATACCCGCTCAATCTTAAACAAAAACACCTCAGAATTGTAAACTGCACAACTTGATGCATACTCAAGTTCATTTTCAATGAAAATTCCTCCAATAGCTTAAGACGCCTATACAGATAAACCACAACTGCATTAACAAATCTATCGTGAAAAGTTGATCCACTTTTTAATCAATATCATCTGTCGCAGAGACGATAGGTAATATAAATTTACATTAAATTCGACAGAACAAAGACATGCTATATAGCTAAACCCAAGGTTACACCATCTGTTGCGAAAAGTAATTCAATCTTAACCTTGACATAACGAAGAAAAGTTACTGAGCTAACCGAAAGTTGCATCAATGTAATCTGTCGCAAAACACTCGAAAACGAGTTCTACTTCTCGGTGCCCGTAAAGGCGAATTGAAGCGTATATTACGAAGTACAGGTAAATCTGTCAGAGGGATTTTCGGGTTTTAATTCCACATTGAGAAAGATATTATGGAAAAGTAAAGTTCAGTCACGTTTGTACTGAAAGAATATGAGTTTGAGTATCCAAACCCCTTTTGTTAAAATTCTGTGCCTAATCCCCACCATAGCTGTATTATGTTCATCTTTCCAGCTGTTAGGTAAGGACCGTCTCCTTTATCCTAGCCAGCATAATCGTAGGACGTAAAACTTAAAGATTTAATTTAATTTATGGTAGATAAGGACAATCACATCCAGTTTCAAATGAGAATTACCACCAAATTTTGCTACATACATTATATATAAACGAATGATTTACTAAATAATTTTAAAGCATTAGAGTTGTGAATCTGGAAACACTAATCATCACTATTAACATACAACATGCTTACATGCAAATAAATTTTCATCAAATAGTTTAGGCCAATATATGTAAGTTTTCATTCTTCCATTGGCCTATTGTTTTATAATAAGATTAAATTCAAACATCGTCGTAGATACTTAGGCTACACACCCACTATTATTTATAAATAAATATTACCTATTGAAAATCCCACATATGTATTTTTTCCTCCAAAAATCCAAATTCTCCACATTTTATCGTAAAGTTTGCAAATGAATTAATCAAAATATATGAATAAAAATGAAAGAAAGAATGAGAGAAATTACTATTAACTCACCTTGCGTCCATATTTTGCGGATAAACATATTCTTAACAAAAAAAATAGTGTATTCATGGGAATAGATTTTTAAACAATTACAACAAATAAAGTAAATTCAAAATTTTATAATTTAAACGAATTTCTATTGTTCCTTTCTATTGTTGAAATAATGTTCTTAGCAGCCAGTATTTCTCATATTTAATTTTATTTATTTAATTTAGTGTAACATCCAACGATTATGCACTGAGGCTAAGGGAGAATGTTATAATGGAATGGATGATGATAATGGTGGTATAAAGGAAGTGGGAGGAAACTATAGAACCCCGATAAAGTCCACGCACACGATGTTTGTTCCCCACAAAGCTCACTTGGCGAGAGCTGGGAACAAACCAAAGATCCCATGCACCAGAGGTGAAAGTTCTACTACTGAGCCACAGTAGCCCAGTACTCTTAATGCTAAGAATATAGTGTTATCCCCAAAATGCTACTTGTGAGAGAAACAGAATGGAGAAGAACTTTTATAAATACTTGTTAAATGGCTACAATACGATCCGAAAGTCTTGTCCCTCTTTTTTCATTTGTATGTATATTTTTATTCCTTTTTTTCTTTTTTAGATGGCTAACATCTCCCCCTTTTCTTTGTACGTATATGTGTATTTATTCTTCAATTTCTTTTCAGATTGCTAATACAAGTACCTACAGTGTGGAATTATGTATTCTGGCAAGTACATGCATGGGCAGCAAACGATATTGCTTTTTATAAGAAAAGGACGGTCGACCATCAACATAACAAGAAACATGTGAAGAAGTGGTGGATTCTGTCGTGAGATCCCCCCTTCCCCAGTGGTGTTATATGAAAAATGAAATGAAATCTATAAGTTGTACGTCCCACGGTTATACCGGTTAGGCTAAAGGAGACGGTGATGATGAAAGATGAGTGAAAAATAGTGGAATGATGAAAGTGGGAAGAAACGGGAGAATCCCGAGAAAACCCACGAGCACGGTGTTTGTCCACCACAAAGTCCACACGGCGCGAGCTGGGATCGAACCCAGGACCCCAAGCACCAGAGGTGAACGCTCTACCACTGAGCCAACGCGCTATATATATATATACATATATTACTGGATACCACAAATAACAAATAGAGACCTACACAGCATTCTAATACAAGATGGTGTCACAAAATTAGGTAGCACTGCGAATATCTTGGAAACAAATTATACAAGATAGATGGTTGTCAAAAAGTATTGGAAAGACCTTAATCCAGAAATGGATCGATAATTGTTGATAATGATATGTATGCGTTTCAAATACCACTACATCCACGTGAACCCACTTCTCATTCATGATATCTGAACACTTGGGATTAAGAAATAAATGCTTATATCTTGTGCTGACAGATCATATGTTTAACCCCCGTAACTGTAAGAATTTTTAAAAACAAAGACAGTTAAACTAAGATTTACTGTTCCTGACAAGTGGGTAAAATTTAGCCTAGCCAGCATAATCGTAGGACGTAAAACTTAAAGATTTAATTTAATTTATGGTAGATAAGGACAATCATATCCAGTTTCAAATAAGAATTACCACCAAATTTTGTTATATCCATTATATATAAACGAATGATTTACTAAATAATTTTAAAGCATTAGAGTTTGAATTTGGAAACACTAATCATCACTATTGATATAGGATTAAATGATTTACTAAATAATGTCTGGATATAAGAAACAGTTATGCAAACTCGAAATATTTTAACAACCTGTTCTGCGGAACCGGTGCGAACCGGCTGAATAGTATCACTGCCCTCCCCCCAAGTAATAAAAAAAAAATGATTGCGGAAAAGATACTGTGAACTTGGAGTTCCAAAAGTGACTATAGTGATCACATGAAAATGGTCTTGAATTTACATCTTTTAGGCCATCATTCGTAAATGAGATGGGAACATGCGACGAAGACATGAAGCTTGCTAAAATTTGCTCAATGTGTTTGTGAGAGGCAAAGTTTTCTTCCGGCTCCTTTTCGGAATAGGGGAGTGCTTTTTTTCTGAGCAAGAAAAATTTGGAACGGCGGAAAATTTCACACAGGACATGGCGCCACCTCATATTGTGTTACAATATTGGTGGTACCCATACTGATGTTCTGGATCACTAAACAAGTTGGAACAAGAGGCGTAACAAGACTTTCGGACTTTACTATATTAGTACAGAACATGGAGCCGTCGGGGATATTAAAATTGATAATGGCGTACGCAGAATTTTATCACGGGGAGTTCATTCAATCCTATATCCTTTCAGAAGTACGATTTTTGTACGGTATATTCTTATATAGTAAAAGGGACCGCGGTGTGTCAGTGATAGTGCGTTCACCTTTGGTGCATGGAATCCCTGGTTCGATTCTAGCTCGCTCCAAGTGAACTTTGTAGTGTACAAACACCATGTGTGTGGGTTTTCTCAGGATTCTCCCGTTTCCTCTCACTTTTTTCATTCCACCATTTCATTCATTTCTCATCATCACCGTCTCCTTTAGCCTAGCCGACATAACCGTGGGCCGTAAAACAAAGATTTCATTTCATTTCTCTAAATATAATAAGTGCTGATTTCTCCATAATATATTTCTCAAGGGGGTTTAAATCCTCTTGAACAAAATATTTTGTAAAATTAAACCTTTATCATACGAGGGGAGCCGAAAAGTTCGTAGCCCAACCCAGAAAGAGTACAGGTAGAATGATGAAATTGTATACCTACAGTTTTAAAGAAAATTACTCTGTACAAATACAAATTTTCTTAATAATGAAATTCTTATTGTGTTTCTCAGGCCTTTGAAGTGATCATGTATGCACAAGCAACGAAGTTCACGAACATGGAGATAAGATCACCCGTTATTATTATTATTATTATTATTATTATTATTATTATTATTATTATTATTATTATTATTATTATTATTATTATTATTATTATTATTATTATTATTATTATTAGGGATGGTACCGAGACGAGACCGAGACCGAGACGGACTTTTATATACTGAGACGAGACAGACCGAGACAGACCTCAATAAATCAAGACGAGACTTAGGTCAGTCTCGAAAGTCTCGGTCTCGTCTCGAATATTGATAGCTATTTTACCTTTACTCAAAATTTGTTTCGTTGCTGCGTGAGTTAATATGGGAATGATTGACTGATGTAAAGTGACGTATTTAAGGGGTAAGTATCGGGTTCGAGCCTCTCTCGATATGAATTTGTGATAATTTTTCGCATTGCACGTACAACACAAATGTTTCTTACCTGTTCCTCAAGCCTCTACCGAAACAAAATACACTGCTGATGTATATAATATTTTTTCTCTCTCTCTAGTATATATACAGCAGCGGATCCAGGATATGATTAAGGGAGGGGCTAAACCATACTTTGCCGCTTTATCCAGTGTAAAGCAGGATTGAAGCTCATTTTATTCAGTGTATACCTCAGCGTTAAGGGGGGCTATATCCCCTATAGCCCTTCCCTTGGATCCGCGTCTCTCTCTCTCTCTCTCTCTCTCTCTCTCTCTCTCTCTCTCTCTCTCTATATATATATATATATATATATATATATAATCTCATATAACACATTTATTCTACTATATATTAAATATACATCTTGACCTTTATACCTATTTTAAAAGATATACAAGATAAACAGCAAATTTTGAATAGTTAGTTATAAAAGAAAAACTTCTTCTAATAATTTTCCAGGAGGTAATGTACCTAAAATGGAAGCCACATTTCCTCGCTGAACTGCTATGCTGATATGTTGTATCAGGAAAGTAGTAGCCCGCTTATCACCAGTAACGTGTGCTATACGTTGGCCTACTTCTTTGATGAAATTGAGCCCTTCGAGGCCCCAAATGCCGCTCGATTCAATGGCTACGGGCACGAACATGTATCTATTGAGCAGATCTTTATATTTTCTTCTTTTCTCGCATTCTCTGCGGGCTGCAATAGCTCCTTCTCGAGATGAAGAAAGAGTGAGATTAGATGACGCGAAAGTGTCAGAGCAGGTGAAATCCCAGAGAAGAATCCTTCCCCTCTTCCATGGTACCAGCGTCATGCCATCTGGTCTTTTGCCATCAGATCTGTTACACCCCACAGGTTCACGAACAGATGGAACTTCCGCCGATGTGAGTGCTCTCCAGATAATGTCATTCACGTTCGAATGCCTTACATGTCTTCCGGAGCTACTTATACAAGACAGACCGTGTAGACCATTCTGCTTGACTGATGCACCACATTTAGAGCAGTTGTGTGATTCACAGATGTCTACTCCTAGG
This sequence comes from Thermobia domestica, assembly GCF_964235325.1. Taxonomy (NCBI): domain Eukaryota; kingdom Metazoa; phylum Arthropoda; class Insecta; order Zygentoma; family Lepismatidae; genus Thermobia; species Thermobia domestica. Next base: position 256,051,445 of record NC_137457.1, on the reverse strand, counting down.
CGAAGTGCAACTGCAATACGAAAACTTTCGTTTGGAAGGTGCAGTCCTAGGGTGTGTGAAGGTAATGCCTGTAGCCAAGCACCTGGAATTGCTGATGAGGAGGCGAGAAGTCTAGCCTTATCCTCTTGACTGTCTGCTTCTTGTAATAACACTGATTGATGTAATTTGATGATTGGCTTGTCCCAAATTGATTGCGAACTTCTGCCCGTTATTTCAGGAGGGCTTAAACCAACTAGGTTAGACCAGTCAGATATGCACTCTTGGACATCAGATTCTATGTGAGGCTCATTCAGTTGGTTGAGGAGTATCTCAATGGTATGCCGGGAGCCATAGAACGACGCTAAAAATGAAGGATACGCCAAATCGACAGCCCGACGAATACCAAGACCTCCAGAATCAACTGGAAGGGAGGCCTGTATCCATGCGTTGCTATTTAGGCTACAATTGAGTAACGATTCCAGTCCACATTTCAGAACGGTGTCAAACTTCTCTAGTAAATCTACTTCACACCAAGAAGTAGAACAGCGTAAAAAAAATAGATTATTCTTAGTATGGAGAACGACGCACGAAGGAGATAAAAAGCTGAATGTGCGGAGACTAGGGTCAGACGTGACAAGAAAAATTCTAACTTTTTAGTTTTCTCGACTAACAAATTACGTGTTGCCTCAGGTGAAAGGGCTGCACCAAGTAGAAAGGCTGACGAGGTTGTGATAAGTTGTATTCCCGGTGCTGAATTTTTAAATTGTGAATATAACACTTCTATTTGATCTTGCGAAATTCCTAAAAATCCTACTTCACACTTCATAAAATTTAAGTGTAGTCCGATGTCTGCTGCCATAGTTCGAATATTGTGTAGTTCACTTATAACTGTGTCAGGATCTCCTGCTATAGTGCCATCATCTAAGTACCAGATATTTAATTCAGTGTTAATCCTAGACACTATGGACTAAATTGTCATAGCGAACAAAGCGGGACCTAGAGGATCGCCTTGTTGTACTCCACGTTGCGAGAGTATAATCTTATCACCTAGAAATAGGTTACTTGGTTGCGCATAACATTGATATACATAGTGATAAATCGATGGAAAATTACTTTTAACTGTGAGTAGCATAGCGTCTCGGTTCAGTTCATTAAAAGCGTTACGAAAGTCTAATTTTAGAAAAGCCTTTTGTTGTGAATGGGGAGTAGAAAAGTAAATGCGAGCTGCATGTGCTGCGGCTTCGGCTCCATTGGGAGCCCATACTCCCAATTGGTGAGGGTAAAGGAAACTTACAACGGATTCTTTAATTCTGGAACATATAACTTTTGCTGATATTCTTCTCCAAATGTTCCCCACTGCAATTGGTCGAATTCCACCGCTCTTCTTATTAAGCGCAATAAGTGATGCTCCAAAAAAGATTGGTCTTATTTCCTGAGGTATATTACCTGAAATGATTAAATGAAGTAATTCTAGAATCATCATAGTTAATCTTTCTTTTGAATCTGACTCATGATGTAAAAGTAGATCCTTAAGAATCGAGGGACGGAGACCATCAATACCTCCAGCTGATCCAGATGGGAAGGATTTTACAGCGTATCGTAATTCAGAAACTGAAACTCTTGGTATATTAGGGTGATCTTTAGGAGGGTCTGGTAATGAAAAGGTGTCTGAATGTGAAGGATGCTTCTCCTTAAGTGCTTCTAAAACAGATGCATTAGGTGTGGCGATGATATCTTCAGAAATTAGTAATCTGACTGCACCTCTTATGTCTCCATCGTTTTCGACTCTTTTGGTGTTAAAGGATGTTGAGTCAGAAGAATGTTGAAATTTGCGTTTGTATTTTGTGGAATAATCATGGGGTAACGCATCTTGGTGAGAATCATCCCATTCGCAAACCCGTTGCTTGACCCAAGTCGTTAAGTTGTTAATTTGATCTGATTGTGACGGAACATTGAGTACTGCATACGGGAATAATAACAGATCCATCCATGCGTCTAGGTCGTTTATGTTTACAATACGACGGATGACGTCATAGAGAGAGATAGCTACAGATGACCGAGCACCTCTTGGGACTCTTCTTAGTAAAGGAACGGAGGATTTTAGTTCGGCTATTAGGTTGCAAAAGTCGGAGATCTGATGTTTTTCGTTGTGATAGACCAAATGGAAGTCTTCACATTATATAAATCATTGAGTCAGATTCGAAGATCAAAAAGTAGTGTGAGTGCGCTCCAAAAGTGGCGGATATATATTAAAATGCTGAAATTTTGTACCATATTATGTTAAATATTGAAGGGAAAATTCTTCTAGATACTCTAAGGATAATATAGTATCACTAACATCAACATTTTGGAAATCTCTAGTAACTCAAGTGGCATAGACAGTGCAATGCGGATCATTTGTATCTTAGCGTCAAATACTATGATCATGGTATAATGCATTTCGAATGAATGAAGGAACAAAGTTACAAGAAATGGAAATTTTAACATTTTTTAATCTTTACTTCGTAAACATGCTGACATATCACGTCTCATCATGTAGATGATTCTAAAAGACTTAAATGATCATAATGCCATTTGCAACAATTATTATTTCAAACCGTTTTAGGGATACCGAACACATGAATAGTGATACTGCTTAAAATAACGTATTTGTGTTAAATGTTTATAATGATTGTTGCTTTCGTTTGCTTCTATAACTTTACAACAATAGTTTTTCTTGGTTTTAATTACAAGTCGCAGTTCCATTATTTTAAGCCAACTTAAATATTATTGCTAAATATTATTCTAAATATAGTGCAAATAATGAAGCTAAACTGCAAAATATTTTAAAATTACTCGTAATTTGTTTTATGATGCAAAGATGTTTTCAAAAGACGACGATTTTTCATAGTCTTTATAATGTTAATGCTAATGTCAAAGTTTTGGTTCCAGCAATACATGTCAATGCAAATTGTAACTGAAATTAAACGTGACTGATAACTTCTCAGTAACACTAGTTGTTACCCTTAGCCTTAGGCCTGATGTACACAAAACCGCGCTTAATTAAAAGTTCTAATTAAACCCTAGTTACATTTCACTTGTTTCAGTTTGACCATCGACCACCTCAAACTTGATTCATACCATATAGCTATATGCAATTATTCAAGGACTTACGGTACAGTTAGTAATATACTTCGTGTTAATTTTCGGTTTCTTTTAGTTTAACGTCTCACGGATATGCTAGGGCGGCTAAAGGGGATTCGGAGCTACTGATTATAGTGGAATTCGAACCACTTAGGTCGTTCAACTATAGCCCCGCCGGAAATCGAATTCGGGACCACGTGAACCGAAGCGAAGTATGCTAACCGCTAGACCAAATGGAAGTCTCCACATTATATAAATCATTGAGTCAGATTCGAAGATCAAAAAGTAGTGTGTGTGCGCTCCAAAAGTGGCGGATTTGAACTATTTGTAGCCCAAATATATTGAAATGAATTCTTTGGCAATTAATGACTGGTACTAATGAAATAATTTTAACATGGGCTGGAAAATGTGCTGGACATATTTCAAGAAATTATGATTGATGGATACCACGAGATAAAAGATGCCTAGGAAACGTCCTTATACAGGAAGGTTTGACGAAATCAATAATAACTGGCGAGTAACCTGAACAAGAGTTGCTCAAGATAGATAGTCCAGAAACAGAATGGAGAAGACTTGGAAAGACCTTGATTGATAATGGTTGATTATGATTTTATTATATCTGGACCTCAGAGGTAAAATAAACAAAGTCATAATTTCGTAATTTACAGGAGAAGCGAAAAACCGGTTCCTTAAATAAGTCCTATAGTACTGTTTTTCAAACTATACTAAGAAGTTAGGGGGTGCACCGGAGCACATACACCCCCTTCACTGTATATATACACTATCTAAAATGAAAACCCAGCAGTGAAAAAGCAACATTGTCCGAAACTTTCTGCTGCCATATGCCCGTTTGAGGCTTAAAAGAGTCGATTTTCTGAAGGTTGAAGGAAAAGGATTCACTGAACAAATATTTCTCATTCACACCACATTTGCCTAAAGACATTTAAAAACTTAAAAAATTTAAATCAAATGTAGTGGTAGTTATTGGTGCACCCCCTTCAAGAAATCCTGGATTCGGCCCTGTATATAATATATATATATATATATATATATATATATATATATATAGATATAGATATAGATATAGATATAGATATAGATATAGATATATATATATATATATATATATATATATATATATATAGAGAGAGAGAGAGAGAGAGAGAGAGAGAGAGAGAGATGCAAGGGCTCGGAAAAAAACGGCTTTTTTGAAAAAACTCGGTTTTTTCTGCTTCGCTTTTTTGCTTGGGAAATTTTGGGCTTTTTTAAAAGTTCTGCTTTTAATTGATAAAGCAGATTTTGTTTCGCTTCTCTATAACACAAAAAGTCATTTAATTAGTGGTTGATGCCGATAGTAATATAAAACCTTGAAAATAAACCATGAATTTCGAAAAGATATTTCAAACAATTTTACTTCTCAACATATTTACATTATGAATTCCAAACGATTAACCATTGTATATAACTTCCTATATACAAAAGCAAGCAGGGTTTGCAAGAACCATGGTTGTTTTTGAAAATGCCAAAAAAAAAACCGTTTTGGGAGGGGGAGTTTAAACTAGGTTTTTTTGGTTTAAACCAGGTTTTTTGGGTTTAGATATTTTGTTTTATGTATTTACATTACATATTGACAGAAATAAGTTTGTTTCGCCTTAGTGTTATTATGCAACAACGGGGTTATGCTGGAAGAGGTCACATAAAGAAGTCCGGTCACTAAATTTCTTAAATTGGGAAACTCCCGCCGTAGCCAAAGAGAAAATCCCGTCATTACTCTAAATGTAAAACAATAACGGAAAAATCCTATTATTGTTTTGCATGTAAAATTTAAAGGTCAACGTGTCATAATCAGTACGCTAAAACTGAGGTATTAAATTACAAATTTAGTACGTACATATCATTGAAAGTCCAATCCAAGCTAATGTTGGAAGCTACGTAGGCAATCGATAAATTTTGCCAATTTCTATCAATATATTTAAGCAACCTTTACTTCTTTATAAAACAACAGGCATTCAGGCATGCAGAGATATACGATTTGGTTTCGTTTCGTATGTTCAGGCTTAACATCCTTACCTAATACCGAGGTTATCAAGAAGAAGATTTTCGCTTAAAGTACATCCGAACCGCTACTTTGTTTACGTATGAAAGAAGGGTTGTGGTTCGACCAAGAATTGAACATGGGACACCTTGATTAAAAGGTAAAAAGGAAATAAAACTAATGCAGATGGTTTGATGTGTGGAAACATCACCATAAAGTTCACACGATTCGCATTTTTCGTTCTTTTTCTTTTTTTAGTTTAACCCTTTCACTGTGGAAGGCGACGGAAAAAAATTTCCCTAACCTGCGAATGTCGATAAATAGTCGACATGTTAAAATTTGTCTGTATCTTGGTTTTGTCGATTGTAGTCGCCAAAGGTTTTCTGTATGATTTCTATTGTTTATCGAAAACAATAGAACACACACAAAAAAAATGAACGGTACAACTTTGGCGACTACTCTCGACAAAGCCAAGATACGGACAAACAAATTTTAACACGTCGACTATAGTCGACATTCGCATGTTAAGGAAATTTTGTTTCTGTCGACAAAAGTCGACTTCCTCTGTGAAAGGGTTAAACCAGTTGTTTATTTAAAAACAGAAAAAACAGCTGGTGTAAACCAGCCAACCCTAAAAGTAAATACTTCTTTAAAAAAATACACAAATAACTAGCAAAATTGTATGTAGTATTTTTATTTCAAGATATTCCATACCCTCTTTTTGGAACAAAATAAAATTAAAATAAAACATAAGAGAAATACTTAGATTTATTTATATGATACACTTAAAGGTTGCACATCTAGAGCTTTTGATTCTGTATATTCTTGAAATTCTACAGTTTTATATATTACCAGCATTACGGTTTATTCAGTCCTCAAGTTTTCTGAATTTTTCACAAGAGGGATTCAACATATGAAGGGTGTGAGGCAAGAACATGGTAACCCACAATTTTACTATTTTAAGAAATTAGAGATTTTCTGCTGCACAATCCATTTTGAAAGTCGGAAAGCTGATTTTTGACATAAGAATATACATGAAGGACAGTGTTCGAAGTGGGGAAAAAAGCAGAGGCGGTATGTTTTACTATGATTTTGACTCAATATACCGTCTATTTAAATATTGTCTTGATCACTGAAAAACCAGAGACGGCATGTTCTCATTACTGAATAACCAGAGGCGGTATGGCATACCACCGCATACCGTTTCACTTCGACCACTGATGAAGGATTAAACGAAGCGGTATGTGTTGCTGTCTATCTGGTGCTGCATAACTCAGCAATTGAAAATTTGTTGGTTACAATGTTTTTGACTGACACCCTTCATATCATAACGGAACTCTCCCCCCACCACCACCACCAACACCACCAAAAAAGCAGGACTACGGAATATATTTAAGTTAAAATAAATACAACTGCACAACAAACATGACTTGAGTGGAGCTTTTGCGCTTCTATCGGGAAGTCCGGGATTCAACCCAGCATTCGACTATTCGGACAAAGGTTTTCTTCACTCCATGTGTGAAGTAGAAATAGTGTGTGTACTGTGAGTTGGCCGACTTCCTTTCTTATTGTTTTTACATCGTTATTATTACTAATTACCAGCAGTGACGGTTTTTGCGAAGGTTAGAGGAGTGGTCTTTCGGACTGAAGCCTGTTCCCCAAAATTACGGAATGTCTAAAACAAAGGAAATATCTATTAGTTATGCCTTTACTCATAAACTTCAAGCTCCCATCAAATAAAAATTACGAATGTTTAGAAAAACTAGACATTAGTAAGAAAAACCTCTCCCAATATACTTTTCTAAATCCGCCACTGATTCTCAGTGTAAAATGATCTTCAAGGTTGTATCTGGAAGATTATTGCTAAACATATAAACGAAACGAAATATTAATTATCCCTGTACTCATAAACTTCAAGCACCTCCCAAATAAAATTAGGACATTTTAGAAAACGAAACAATCACAGAAACCCCTCCCAAAGTACTTTACTAAATCCGCCACTGATTATTTGTATAAATTAGTATTCAAAGTTGTATCCGGAAAATTATTGCTAAATCGTTGCACAGCTACAGTATAACAGAAATGTGGAAGTACGGTTTGACGGATATATTGAAAAACGTACGCTTTGACGGATATATAGAAAAACATAAGTTTAACTTTTGTGCTAGAAGCTAGAGTACCTGTACTAAACTCTTAGAAATGAAACACGGATGACAAACTAAAATGATCTAGAGAAGAAAAAAATTGTCGATAACTCAAAAGTTAAAATAAAGTTAAACAGCCTCTACAATTGCCCTCAAATATTACATTCTTCATGTTCGCTTTAATTCGTAAAACATGTGCTCCATCCATCTTGATGATGAATTTCGGAGCGAAATACAGCATTTAGGTCCTGGAATTCTTATTTAACTATAGAATATACTATAAGAAAGCTATTTAGATAGAAAAATTATGAAAATGAAAAAAGCCAAAAATTCCAAAATTCTCGTGTTTTTTTTTTCAAAAAAAGCCGGCTTTTTATGTGAAAAATCCATCGATTCAAAAAAGCCGGCTTTTCTGCATCTCTTTCTCTATATATATAGCTACATATGTATATATGTTTAACTTTTAGTAGGTAAGTTAGGGTAAAATGGATCCAAAATTTAACGAAAGTCGTACAGCAAAAAATATTTTTGACTCTTCAATCCTTCGTGTTGCAGAAAAAATACGAAAATTAATACAAAGAAAACTAGAAAGTTAAGAATCACTTGTTTTGGTAAGAGAGAGAAAATAGATACAGATAGCTCGAATTACCTATATACTTATATTATATGTATGTCCATGTTTCGCAAGTAATTTTCAAACAATATAAAATTTCAACGTAACGAACACACGATTAAAGATCACATGCACCGCTGAGAGCTCAGGAATTAGCTTAATCTATGTTACGACACTGGATATATGCTTATGTAATATATTACGACCTTATGAACTTTATAAGGAACAGAATGTACTTAAAGTGAGACGCGAACTGTACGAAACATCGGACTTTGAATCTAACTTGTTTGGTGATCCAACCCGAGACCTCAGATCAGTGACGACGCCAGCTTTAAGTTCTTAGGGGGGGGGGGCAAAGGAGGGGCAGATACATTTTCGGGGGTGCGGCTGTTTGCCATACCAGAAATGACATATTTATTACGTTTGACTTACATTACATTGTGTATTTCGTTGCTGTTTTTATATTAGACATATATGATTATAAATTAAAGTTATTTCAAGTAAAATTTGTTACTACCAATAAGTAACGTCTGCACATGAAATATTTTTCATTGAAACTTTTGAAGCCTAAACATAAATTGAATTCGCGTATGCTACAAGTAACACATTCGTCTAGTAACTATATGCTACGTCTCTCTCTCTCTCTCTCTCTCTATATATATATATATATATATATATATATATATATATATATATATAGAGAGAGAGAGAGAGAGAAAGAGAGAATTTACATGGAGCTGCTGAAAATATCGTAGTCGAATCCAGAAGGAGTGTAGGTACTAGGTAGAAAAATGAAACCGTAGTTTAGAAAAACATATTTCTGTATGTATATACATTATAAGTTAAATTAGAGCTTAATTAAAACTCTATTTGTTTAAATTTAAGACTGTTAACCGTTTGTGCACTACGGGCAACAATCCCCTAGTAATTTTTTACTTTTGCCCTATTTACACCCTCCATTCCAAAAGAAACCGAACTTTTGAAAACAAATAGTACCACTAGTGCCATCTGTTGTAATATTTTACCGGTAGATGGCGTAGTCCCTCATTGACAACTGGTATAAATGTCATGACATTTGGATGCACGGCAACAAAGTTATTGCGTTTCAACTGTCAGTGTGTTGTGTACATCGGTCGGAAAATGAGTTTCAAACAACGAGCTGCAATTGAGTTTTGTGTTAAATTGGGTAAAACTTTTAGTGAAACGCACCAAATGATACAAAATGCATATGATGATGAGTGTCTATCCCGTACGCAAGTTTACGAGTGGTTCAGGCGATTCAAATCGGGTAGAGAGACGCTGGATGATGACGAAAGATCAGGCCGTCCCAGAACCGGATTATCGGAAGAAAACATCGAAAAAGTGCGTGAATTCATCAAACATAACAAAAAATCGTCGGTGAAAGTTATTGAAATGGAATTAGGCATTCCTCAAACAACCGCATACAGCATTTTGACCGAAGTTTTGGGCCTTAAGAAGGTTAATTCGCGGTTTGTACCACACAAACTCACCGAAGACCAAAAAGTTGATCGAATTGCGCATTGCAAAGACATCCTTAAAAGTCCTCGGCAGGATCGAAACTTCTTGAAATTGATTGTAACGTGACGAGACGTGGTGTTTTGAATATGAGCCCGAAACAAAGCGGCAAAGTGCTGAATGGAGAGCGCCGGATGAAGGAACACACAAAAAAAGTCGCTTGGTGAAGTCAAAAGTTAAGGTGATGCTGATTTGTTTTTACGATTCAAAAGGAATTATCTACAAAGAATTTGTTCAGTCCGGCCAGACAGTCACTGGAGAGTTTTACTTGGGCGTCATGAAGCGTTTGCTGGCAAGAATTCGTCGTATTCGGCCCGAATATCGCGAAATCGGCAGTTGGACTCTTTTGGACGATAATGCACCATCACATCGTTCGCTACTTGTAACTGAATTTTTGGTCAAAAATCACATTATTCGGTTGCATCATCCGCCCTATTCACCAGATCTCGCTCCGTGCGATTTCTATCTGTTCCCGAAACTGCATTTGGCGATGAAAGGAAAATGGCACGCATCGATTGATGCCATTGAGAAGGCGACGACCGCCGTCCTAAAGACCATTCCAATAAAGGACATGGAGAAGTCGTTTGACAACTTGTTGGAGCGTGCAAATATGTGTATCGATGTAGAAGGGGAATACATTGATTAATAAAAATGATTTGTTCCAAACTGTACATTGCTTTTTTGTTTTTTTAAAACGTTCGGTTTCTTTTGGAATGGAGGGTGTAAGATGCTCTCCGTATCAGTGAGAACTGTACCGTCAGATTTCTTTAATATTTGATTCCCTTATACATATCCCGGATGTTTTTACTTTTACTATTATATTCAAGTTACTTAATTTTAGCTTTCAGAAAATCGCGTTTCTTTGTTTTAAAAGTTTTGGAAGTTTCCCGCCTGATATCTGCGAAATTTTGTGTAGTTATTTCATTCGGATTTTGTAGCCAGCGTAATTTTGCCTGTTTTCTCTTCTCTGCTAGTTTAATGCATTCCTGGTCGAACCATAGTTTGTACCTACGTATGTCTGCGTGTCCCAATTTATATATATATATATATATATATATATATATATATATATATATATATATATATATATATATATATATATATATATATTCCAGTTTTTTGTATGGGCGCCCTTTTAGTAGACTTGTCCACCGCCCTCATTAGTATCCCAGCATCCCAGCACGGCCCTGAGTGTAAACATATATTAGAAAAAGAATATTTACCTAAGTGGTCACAAGAAATATTTATTGGTGATAAATGTATTAAATCACATCCTGTCACTTATAAATTAAAAGATTGGAATGGTGAAGAAATTAAAGGAATATTTTATGCACAAGAATTGCAGAGAATAATTATAAATTCAAAGAACACTTATTTAATTGAAAAGTATTGTAATGTAAAAATGGTTGGTTGTATGTGGAAAGTTTGGGATATCCATCAAGTGTGAATTAGTGGATTAGATCAGATTCTCTTCCGTCTGCAAAATGAATTCGAACTTTACACAGGACTTTTACATTACTCTTCCTTCACATGCAACTAGTAAACTTTTTGATAACACTATAGCTTCATTTTAAGTTCAATAAGCACAACCTACTGATTTAAGTGATGGGGAATGGGGTGCTGCATTAACACATTAATATGCCGTGGAGTTTTTATAATGTTGGTGAAAATGAAATTATAATTACTACTGTTATCGATGTTAAAGTTAAACATCATATTCAAGTTGAATCTATTCTACAATTGAATCCTGAAAATGTTCGTATGTTACATTATTTACAAAATAAAAATCAAATTGTTATTAAACGTTCTTTAAAATTAGATCAATGTATGATTGTTATTACACCAGGATTAGAACATATTTTTGTATTTATTAATGAAAATATACTTTATATTAAAATGTTGTATACACAAAAGTTAGAAATGTTTTAATATTAACACGGTTACAATTTCCATGTGATTTAGTTTATAATATCCTCAATACAATTGTGTGCTTTAATATTGTAGATCAACAACAAAATATAAGTGCGATAGTTCGAAAACTTAGTGTATATAATGTTCAACCCGAACATGTAAAATCTTTTGTGTTTCACACACCAAATTGTGTTTAAGTTGAAAAGTCATATTTTGACTCGATAGAAATAAACGTAGAAAATGAACACGGGTTAAAATTAACATTTCGTTTTAGGACTTCAAACTTGACGCTTCACTTTAAAAGAGAATGATTTCTACAAGAATTGATGCTAGTGTTTACATTAGTTTCAAACGCTAGTGCAGTTGTATATCCTTCACATTTTATTAATCAATTAAAAGATGATATTCGTTTATCAGAATCCCATTGGCACTGAAGTACATATCCCATTAATATGTATAACGTTACCGAAGGTTAAAATGTTATATGGTAGAAATTTAAAAATGCAGAGCCTATGAAAAGTAAAATTATTATTGGATATTACCCATCCATTCATCATTTACTAGAGGAACTAAACGCAGTATCAATTTTTATAAGATTTAGTTTTCAAATATTGTATATGTTGAATGTGATGAACGTGTAGAATCAGTTACATTATCACCTACATTAGCTTTGCCATTATTTTTTTTCTGAAAAATCAGATCTTGTAAAGAACCTCTTGGATTCAAAACATACGTAGATATCGGATATCCACATCAAATATTTATTTATACAGATATTATACAATATTAACTGTAGGTAATAAAAAGCGCCACCATTATTACGTATAGCAACAATCTCTGATATTAAATACGGAATAGTACAAACAATTACCTTTGAAGATATTCATTATATGCCAATTGCAAAATTTGGTTTTAACACAATCGATATACTATTAAAAGATCATGCAGGGCGATATTTGCCATTTTGTTTTGGAACACTTACCGTAACACTGCGTTTTAAACGCTGTTCTGCATCTACTAAGTAACAAAGATGAGATCAAGATGTTTCTTATCATCGTGGATTTGGAATACCATATATTTCAGGACCTGTATATCAAAGGGGACACGGTATAGGTAGTTTCTTCAAAGGGTTATTTCGTTTTGCTTTACCATTTCTTAAACAATGTGCAAAAACTGTACGGCGTCAGGCATTACAAATGGATATACAGTAGTGGGTGATGTATTAGAATATCATCCCTTTTAAGAATTTGTTCGTGCACACGTAAAAGAAGCTGGTGATAGTTTAAAGACAAAAGTCATTAATAAAGTCGGACAGTTGGTAACTGGTAGCGGCAAGAGACGGTCACGCAAAAGGACGGCTCCTGCAATTGTAAAGTTTGGACCACCAACAAAACGTAAATATATAAACGATATCTTTTCATAATGGCGCTCCTAACTTCAAATAGCTCTGAATGTTGTACTAATGAACTTGATTTCCTTTCTATACCAATGACACAAACACATATTGAAGCAACTACAAATGCTGAATATCGTCCTATTTCTGCATTAACCTTACAAGGACATATTGAAAGTGTTATTCCTGGTGAAACAGGGGAAGGTATTCATCCTTTATATCTATATCTTTATGTACGTTCTGAAATTACAAAAACTGATGGTACAACTTTAACTGAAGATGATACTGTTGCACCAGTAAATAATTTCTTACATTCATTATTTACTCAACTTGATATTTCGTTAAATGATAAATTAATTAGTTCTTCATCAGGATCTTATCCTTATCGTGCATACATTGAAACATTATTAAATTATTCTTATGATGCTTCTCAAACGCATTTAGTATGTGCCATGTAGCATAAAGATACTGCGAATCATTTTAGTAAATTAGATAATACAAATGCTGGTTTTCACAAACGTTCTAATAAGGTGAGAAATATCATTTTTTATGTATGGACGTCTTCATACTGACATTGTAAGTTTAGATCGTACGCTTCCCAATAAAGTAAGTTTGCATGTAAATTTACACCGTAGTAAAGATAATTTTTGCTTAATGTATCCTGAAAATACAGGTTATAAAGTTGCACTTGAGGAAATTACTCCCATGCGCAACAAAAATTGCGCGTATACTGTAACTCACGATTTTTCGCATTTATTCCATTTTCCTTACGTTTATGGGTAAAATTCAGTTATTAGTATGTGGAGATAATAGAAAATAATCCATTTAAGGAGGTATTTCTAAAAAACATAATAAAATTATCAAAATATAAGCAAAAACAAATTTATGCTCCGTTCTGTATAGACTGGAAATCATGATTTCTAGGGATTTTTTTCAGTAGCAAAGCACCATTGCAAAGGGAAAGTGACAATAGGCAGTGAACGAGCTGGCGAAGGAACTGGAAAATGGAGTAAAATATTACTTATTGGTTTAAACCTAATGTCTTGAGGATTTACCAAATATATATTAGCTTCTGTAACCGAGATGTCGTACGGAAATATAGAAACAAAGAGCAAATCTCCAGTCTTGAGGTTGGATATTAGCATTTATTTGTTAAGAAAAAGAGAACAAGCAAAAAGTAGTTTCGGTGGTTAGGTGGGTAGCATGGTGGATTAGTAATTCTTACACTATTTTGACACTAGATCGAATCCCATCCCATCCCATCCTTTTTATATAAAACATTATAATTTTCATGGTAAGAACTGAAGCAATATAATAAAGGCATAACTTATTGATATTTTGCTGTAATGACATATTTATCCAGGATTAGAGTACTATTGGTAATATCTGTTGTTTTCAGTTCATGCTGTTGTATAGCTTCTCTCATCCTGTTTTCTTGGGAAAAGAACAATTTTGTCTCCTACAAAGTGCGAAGGATATATACGGACAGAAAAAGACATCTTAGTACCAAGCGTGATTTATCGTGATGAAATTGACTACTTTTTCATTATTGTAAAAAAGCTTTTATCTAAAAAATATTTCTTTCTTTATAAGACTATATTTTATAAGACAAGGTGTGTTGTCATACCCACAAATTTAGCTAGGGAGTGAATGATAATTGTTTATATAAACATTTTACAGGTTTAGGTGCGTAAAATACCAATACACCATGGTCTCGCTTATCCGACCCTGCTTTGTTCCACATACCGTAAGATCCGACATATCATTGCAGATAGCACCAATCAGCAAGAAGAATTGCAAGTTGTGGTCTTAATTTATTTTTCATACTCTGGAGTCTATCGCCTAGCGCGCCCGTCTACATCTTCACTCATATGTCTATCATTCGGTGCAGACACGTATCCAGGATTTCTATTCGGAAGGGGCCCAACACGAATTCTCGTAAGCACGTAATTCTAATGTTTTAAAAATATCAATGATAATAATAATAATAATAATAATAATAATAATAATAATAATAATAATAATAATAATAATAATGCAACAGTTCTGTATTTCTCTTAAACTTTTCCTACTTTTCATTTATAAACCGTTTTACTTTGGAAACTGCATTATAGCACAAACAAAATGAAACATATTTTCGAGAGAAATGTAATTGAAGAAAACTGTCTGCTACGTATATCACATAACAATAATAGCAAGAAGACATTGAGTGTATCGTTCTATTATATTAAAATTAATAACAGAATGGAAACGAAATGTTTATCCTATTTAAAACTGCTCTTTAATTCCACCTGGTATAATGGCATTATGGTATGTTTTTAGAATTATAACAAGACAACAGCACATTGCCCAAAGTTTGGAGACTGACTCCAAGTAAACTGATATAAAAGAACCTCAAAAGGGTAAAAGCAAGTTTATTAAAGAGTTCTTGAGTTTCTGAAGGGGACAGCCCTCAAGCCCTCACGCTGAATACGTCCCTGATTCAGTGCAGTGCATTTATTTGTTATAAAAGATGATCATCAGATACGTAATATGTAAAATTATATCATAAGTTTTACTTTTAATAGGTCTTAACACATCCAAATTATCCGGCGTTCTGTTTACCTGTTTATGTCGGATAAGCGAAACTACTGTATTTCCAAAGCTAGCATATACATGAACTAGAATTGTATCGTCCTAGAACAGACAATAGTGTGAAATGCTTATATTAAAAGGTTGGAATAAAAAAAGCATAAGTACTGTTTTGGTAGCGTGAGAACAAATTAAAAACACTTCAATATATTTCCTAGGTATCAGATTATCATCTTATTGTGTCGATGTGTATTCCTTTTTAAACATAGTTTTAAAAGTCATACCATTCGCAATATTCATAAGGAAATCGAAAGAAAAACTCCTATGTGCCTCTTGTGGCAAAGCGGCTTGAGTGCATGGCCCGAAACCAATTCCCACGTTAAGATATAGATAGAGTTACAATGCAAATCCGAGACGCTACTAAATTACGAGAATCTTTGAAATGTTTAAAATTGAAAGAAGTGTTGAATACTAATTTACTTTCCTCCATGAGTTGTACAAATATTACGTTATCATATTTTTATTTATTTCACTAGACCTTCTTCCAAAGGCGCTGATTTCTCTGTAAATTTGGGGTGGCCTATTCAAACGGAGAAAATATATGTATGAGGATTTTAAGGCAAATTCCACTCAAATTATGCCAAATATTGTTTATTCATAAATACAAAGGGGACCACATGAGCTTTGGGGCGGCCCGACCCCCAGGATCGGCGCCCTTGCCTTCTTCCTAGTTAAGCAAACGTAAGCAGATGATTTACTCCCTCCCCATTATAAGCAAAATTGTTTTATTAACGAGTATCTTGTCCATGACGGCATTCAATTAAATCATGACAATGTGAGGAAGAACCCGGGATTGAGATATATCCCTAAGATATTTCTCAACTCATTATATTGAAAATGAGGGCAGCGAACAGACATACCGCAAACCAAAATCATTGATAATCCGGAGACGATTTTTACATACTTATTGTCGGCGCAGTATGAACTTGAAAATGTAACCCCGTTTGGTTACGAACATCTGATTGTCACACACAAAGTCGTCGCTTTGAATGAAACAAAGAATGAAAACAAACCGTGGAAGTTCTGGAATGTCTTGCTTGCTGGGTTTCTTACGTCATGGGCAAGGCTTCAGCTTTATGACCTGTTGACAACAGCAGGACCTGAAAATGTTTCTCCAAAGACGGAATGATAAGCCCAAGCTTGGAACTGGGTCATACCTGTGAGAACTGACCAATTAAGTTCCGAAAGGGTGGGAAATGAATGTTTATCGGTTTAGGGGCCAAAAATTACGCGTATAGGTTAAAATAATTTGGGATGGGCAAATTTGATTATGTATACAAAGCCAGGGGTATTGCTTTGGACAGTAGAACGCGGAAAGCAATTAATTTAGAGCATTTTTACGATTTAGTTCGAAATAAAATTGAAAAGAAAGAGTTAAACTTCCCAGGGAGGATTACAGGAAAGAATTGATTTACCATTGTATCACGACCTGGGAGGAAAACTCACCGCAAAGTAAACAAAAAAGAGAATGGTCAAACCCCGATAATATGACAGACTACCGTACCATTCCTTATGGTTATAAAAAAGTCGAAGTCCTGTTCCCGTAATACATTATGCAGGTATATGTGTATATATATGTATATAAATATTAATTTTCAATATTTCAAATGTAAATATAATGTAAATACTATTGTGACTGGAGGTGAAATCTATGGTAATCATGCATTTTCGTTAAACGACCTGACCTGGATATAACATATTTATATTCTGTACTGTAAGATTCCTTTCATATTTGCAAGTACTGGTTATTATATCATCCTTATAACATACCTGCACCACCGCATCGCACCCTCATTTTGTAAATAATATATTTTGTAAATAGGATTTTCATATATTGTAAATAGCTTTTCATGATATGTATATGGTATATAACATAATTCAAAGCTTAAATTATTTTGTTGCAAATCAAGCACAAACAAACTTATGCAAACACGTATAGAACACGTTTATTATATATATTTGCATTTTTTACTTTTTTATTATGTATACAATTTTTTATTACATTTCTTAAATTACAATAATTTTTAAATTACATTCCTGCATTTTATTTCTACATCCCGTACAATTATCAAAAGAGTAATCATATAAGATACATTATACTAAAAAATTATGTCTATATAAGTTAAAGGAAAAATACGCATACTTCTTGTCCGCAAAAATAGTGTATCGGTTAACATTATGCAATCTATAAAAATGTAATATTTTGCCTTTTTAAAAAAATATATATGAAATTCATTAAATTATTAAAAAACTGATATTCTAAAAGGACATATACATATAGATATAGATTTGATTATCAAATCTAACTTTCTCCACCTGTATTTATGATATAAGTGCATCGGGTGAAAATCACATAGAAAAAGATTCCACCTGCAGAAATGAAACCTGTTTCGTCATGTAAATCAAGCGGAAGCAACAAATGGTAAGTAAACTTTGTATTCTCACACGGTCAAGAGTATAAAATAGCCAGAAAATGTCATTAGCGTCTCGAGATTCGTACTCCGTAAAAGCTAGCCGCAGCGGGTGTGGCGGGCGGCCATGCAGAGGAAGCAGAAGTCTATAAAGGAAAAGCCGCGACGGGACAAACAGTAATGACGCAAGCGGAAATATCTTACACACACCATACACTAAAAGGTTTATAAATTACAAAACAAGATTATCAAGTGTAATTGCAAACCGTCACTACTCAATTAAAATGCCTACCATTGCAGGAAAAGGAGAATTGCAGGTGGTAATGCACCTTTGGAGTCTTGTGTACAACATCCTTACAGAATTTAGAATACCGGAAAAGCTAATTAGATTAAGATATGTTTAAATGAATCCCAAAGTGAAATCCGGGTAGGAAAATTTTCGTCCACTAGCTTTCACGTCGAGAATAGCCTGAAACAAGGAGATGCATTGTCGCCATTATTATTCAACTTTGTTCTGGAATGTGCTATAAGGAAAATCAAAGATAGGAACCAGGGCCTAGAGTTAAACGGTGTTCACCAGGTTATGCCATATGCTGATGATGTAAATTTAATAGGAAATGATAGGAGAATAGAAAGAAATGTAGAGGTCCTATTAAACGCTTGCAGGGACATGGATTTAAAAGTAAATGCAGAAAACATTAAATACGTGGGAGTGCGTCGGGACAGCAATACGGCAAATTATGGATGTATTATAATATTAAAATAGCCTTCGCCCCCAGACCACCGCGTTTGCTGGGACTATTGCCTCGCATCTCTCATGTACCAACCTTTGCACCAAGAGTGAATTTCGTGTATTTGTTCTTCATATTTCCTGAATTTGCCCTGCTGGGGGTTCGGACCCACGCCCCTGTCTCGCACCTCTTAAACCCACAATTTACCGAATTTCAAGTTTCTTTTCCTAATTTCAACTATTTAAAAGATAAGATTTTGTATCACAAAAAAACGCAAATTAAAATAACATGGAAATTTCGTCATCTCCCTTTAGACCCCTTAAAAATTAAAAATATTCACTTTTGGCAATTTTCACTCTGTTAGTCTCGGAAGCCTACGATCATGTAAAATTTCATCATTGTAGTCCTACCGGAAGTGCCTAAACATTTTGGGGTGTAGGAGACGTTCCTTAAAAATAACATGGGAAAGATTTTCCAGTTCCCTATAAAGCCACTCTAAATTCGGAAATTTTTACTGATTTACTTATGTAATGCTAACGAAAACGTATACGCATATTGAATGTTAAGCTTTTATTTCAATTCCAAGTACCCCTATGCTCAAAAAAAATGCGCGTATACTGTCACTCACGATTTTTGGCATTTATTCTATTTTCCTTACGTTTGTGGGTAAAATTCAGTTATTAGTAAGTGGAGATAATAGAAAATAATCCATCTATGGAAATATTTCCAAAAATATAATAAAATAATAAAATATAAGCAAAAAACGAAATTATGCTCCGTTTTGTGTATACTAGAAACAATGTTTTCGAGGGAGTTGTGCAGTAGCAGAGCACGATGATGAAGGGAAATTGACAATAGGCAGTAAACGAGCTGGAGGAAGGAACTGGAAAGTGGAGTAAAATATTGAATTTATTGGTTTAAATCTAATGTCTAGATTGTCTGCCAAATATAAATTAGCCTCTGTAACCAAGATGTCGTATAAACATAGAATCAAACAAGAAAACTCTTATCTTAAGGTTGGAAACGATACGAAACATGGTTCTAAACCTTATTTGTTAAGGAAAAGAGAACAAACAAAACGTAGTCTCCGTGGTTAGGTGAGTAGAGTGGCGGACTAGTGTTGCATCACCGTACATAGAGTAGGAATGCACTGAAGGCAACCTAATACAGTAAGAAAATTGTTGCCCAACAGATTGGGGATGTTGTCTCCACCACCAGCTTTTATGAAAAGCTGGAAACATGAATAATTAAATTGTATAATTCTTTTATGTAATGCAAAAGATACTAAATTTTGGATGTAGCTTTAACAGGGTTAATGTTGTAATAATAAATGAAATATACAAAATACATATTTCAAAAGATGCAGCAGAATTTGGGTAGGTAGACTAGAATGTTAGGTCTTGAAGAATTGCAGTGGTTTTAAATGTAAAGTTCCTTCAATATGTCAGCTAATTACAATACCTTCAAGTATCGAAGTGTCTCCATGACGTGTCGTTTAACGATGTTTTCTCCGTCAAAATCTTACTCCCACTTCCTCGATAAACTCGGTGTTCGTGGTTTTATTCAGAGGCTGGTTTTACAAAACCCAACCCCTTTTTCTTCTTCTCTCCATAAAAGGCAACAAAACTTAAATGTTCGAGAACACCCACAGTCACGTTGTCTTGACGTAAAATAGAAAGTTCTAGAAGGTTTAGGACAAAAACCTCCAAAGTTCAGTACCACAAACATTACCCTCAATGAACCTCACAGGAGGTGACATCGTCCAACGTGAACTCACCAATATAGCTGATAACGTAGAAAATAAGTATTTCCACAATAAAATAATGTTTATGTTTGCGGATATAAATCACTTCACTCAGTAAAAAGAGCATTATCAGGCATGTTAGTCAATTTCAGAATATTGACTCAACAAAGTGACAAAACAAAATATAGCTGACATATGACTCGAAGTGAAATGTGAAAAGTAGCAAGTAAGGGGAAAAAAGGCAGGACAAGGAATAAGGTGTAGACATGTGCAGGGTAAAGGACTTCTGCCATTGCATCTAGTTTAATGAACCAGAAAAGTATTACAAATTGCTTCAAAGAAGCTTGAGGCTACATTTCAAATATTCTTGAAGAAAGAAAAAAAAATAAATGTAAGTGACATCCACCAGAATCGAACGACGGACTTCCGGGACCATATCTCTCATCATGTAACATGGCCGCCCCCAAAATAATGTTTTTAGTCCATGAATCGAGAAAATCGCAGAGTCTGGACGAAAAACATGGAATCTGAAAAAAACTAAACGAATTTTTAAATAACTGATATCCAAAATAAACACAAGATGAGATCGTAATACCAAAAATAACCTGTAGATGGCATCTTAATACAGGTAATCACGATAAGTGTACAAACCCAGAAACAATGGCGCTGGCATCTTGTAGAAGGAATCGGTCGTTCGATAATGCAATCTTCCGACTCCAAAGGAACTGGTTAGTATGAATCAGTAACGAATCGAAGACTCGCAGAGTCAAGCAAGATGATTCACAACTCCCTGGGAGTACACTTGGCATCAGCATGGAGGAAGAAAATAAAGAAAAAATATAATGAGTGGAAATATGTTGTTGCAAATTTATTATAAATGATTAAGATATGGTAAGTAAAAAAAACAGTAGTATATGTATATATATATTAATTTTTATAGAAATGATATCAAAAACATAAATTTTTAAATTAAACCTAGTACAATAAAAAAAAATAGTTTAAGTGCAAGGAGATGAGAAAGCACACTTCGATAAAAGTAAACACGCTATAATATAGGTTGTAATTTAAAATATATTTATATTTAAATGCATTGAGAAAAGAATAAAGGGAAATCAAGTGACAATCAGCAAAGTAAAACTGAAAACAACAGGGGAAAGGTAAATCTTAAAGTGCAAATGGTCCTAGCACTAAACAGTAGGGAGGGAGGGATGTTATATTATGCAAGGAAGTAAATAGTGCAAAGAGAATGTAAAATATATTAAGCATATTTAAAAAAAAAACTCTAATTGAAGAAAATCACTCTAATTTGGTGTACGGGCTAACTAGCTAACCAAAGAAGATAGAAGATGGGGGAGGGGAATAAAAAAAAACTGTGAAAGGGTTTCAACTCTCAATCCTCGAAAAAGAAAAACTTGAGGTGTTTTAAGTCTCAAGTGACCGAAGAATACAGGTTTATAGCGACCTGGGCTCGCTTGTGAGGGTGGAGAGAGTAGAACGAAAGACCATTACCACTGCTATATCTAACTAAACACGGACTAATTCGAAGAACTGTAGCAATATGTGATAATAAGTCCAGGAAATACCAGCGTAAAATAATCAGCAAACTGTCCGTAAAATAAAAGAAAATACATCCATTTTTCTGCAATATGCTGGGAACAAATTCAAATTCTGCATCCATAATATCACTGTTAACAGAAGGTAGCGTAAAATCGAAGAAAACATATCGTAGTAGTCCAAACATAATGTCCAGTATATCATTATCCAAGTAGTAGATTTTACCTCGAGGATGGCGAAATCCAAATTGAAAGGTTATGTTGTATAACACAAATTTTATATTCACATATAAACAGTGCGTAAATAAATTAGTTATTTTGTTCCCCAAAAAGTATACACCAAAACCACCAAAAACATTAATATTTGTACATTTCCGTAGATTCACTCAATTTGTAATCGTCCTGTAGAATCATTAATCGTTCACTTACTGTCTGTAGCAAATATCATATTTTAACACAGTTGTAAATATTGTCCATGTAAATAACACAACTAACTAACTTCTTCGTCGCAAAAAAATAATATATTCACCATACTAAGTTTCACATTAACTATAATAAAGTATTAGTTCCGTAGAATTGTTCTTAAGGTATTTCTTCACTTTTCTGGTAGCAAACTAGTATACGTGGAACAAAATCCAAAATTGTCCGTCAACGAAACAATACAATGTCGTCATAGGTCATAAAAATAACTAAATTCAATACTTCATAATAATTTTCACTAACTTTTGTTATTCTTTCCTCCTTTCTCTTTTAAACGCAAAATATAGTGCCAATAAAATAAAATATATGCATATATGTACATTTATATATATTATTCCTTAAAATCCACCACAAAATATAAAATATAGATAGTAAAATCCAAATGTTCATAAGAATGAATTAAATAATCAACAAAAACAATAAAATAGATGCAACTATAATAAATAAGAGCAAAATGTTAAAACAGGTTAATAATACGTAGTATAATCATTCAAATATGACACAGACATAGGGATATTGGAAGATGATCGTGCATTTTCGGTGTTAGAAGTAGCAGGGGGAGGAGGGGGTGGCAAGCTTGAAGCACGAACAAGGTGAGGGTTTCTTCGAACAACAACACGTCGTTTGTACAGCTTAAACAGTAAGAAAAGGGCCAATAAAAGTAAAGTAATCTCAATAATGTGGACTACAATCCATAAAACGTCTTGATCCAATGAAATCTTTTCAGCTCTTGCACTACGAAAGCACAATGCACATAAGAAAAATCCTTGGCGGTGTAATAAATATGCAACCGCGACAGACAAAATGACATTCCATATCATAAGAAAAATTGGAATAAAATTTTCTCTATAATATATGGGCTTATAAGGGACAATAGGAGCCACAGAATAACTAGAAATGTTTAAATGAGGTACAGAAAATCTCCAATTAAGGTTCAATAAATTTGAGGAGTTAAAAACTTCATGAGACTTAAATCGTTGATTTAAATGAATAAAATTATTAGAAGCGAGAAATGCAGGGAACAAATGGAGAACTGTTGGGGAAACAGCATTAGGTTGAAAACATGGAAATACAGCTTTAGCAAATAGGTGGGCGTTTACTTTTAAAAGCATGTTGCAAGGTAGCGAAATCAAAAGAGAACCAAATCTTGCTTTTTCTGAAATGTCCATTAAAGTTGTATTAGCACCAGTAATCAATTGCACAGTAGAAGGTGGGTGAGTAAGAACATACGTGTGTGGTTTCAATTCCAAAAGTTGAGACTGCGTATTATCTCGGCATACATATGAACACGTAGAAATAATGTCATGAACTGTAGTTCCGAAAAACCCATTAAATATGCAACGTGCTAACTGTGAGGATACAGCTATATGAGAAGGAATTTTACATAAGTTAGAAACTTGAAGGTTACAAGAAAGTAAATCTGAACCAACTAAAGGTAGGGCCAAAACTTGTGATTGAAACACAACATAACTTGGTTCCAAGTTAATAGAGCAAGTCTGATTGTGGTAGCCGAAAGGTATCGCTTTAACAGAATACAACTTAAACAAAATGTCACGTTCTCTAAGAGGTACTTTAAGTTGAGCATAAATGTAAGTATCAGTGATTGTGCAGGATAATAATTTCACAGAGTAATACACATCAATATCAGAAGACGGTATCGCAAGTACCATTCGATGGGTAAACAAAGATTCTTCCAATAAACGTAACTGGGCTTCCAACACATCGTAGGGAACTAAAGTTGGGTCTAATTTTCCCAAGCGGCAACTTTGAACAGCTGTTTCATATTTTTGTAATTCTACCATCTTTAAAATATGCATAGCTAATTGATATATCTCGCCCAAAAGCGAAAAAAGTTGAAGTTGATTTCTATCAGAAAGGCTTTGCAATGATTTAGCTAAAATTTTGGATTGGTCAAGTAGCGTTTTCGAAAATACTTCCATCTTTTGAAAATTCTGGCCTAATTTTGATTGAAATTTTAAGAGTTCCGTAGAAGCATTATGAATATAAATAGAATTATGTAGTAATTGCTGACGAAGCTGTAAAACAGTTTCTTCCAATTTATCTTGTTTTTTCTGATAGGATGATAGTTGACCTTGCGTAGCTACACCACAACAATAGGAGAAAAGATTTCCTACAAACCCTAATAAAGCACGTTTAGAACGAGAACCTTCCTTATGCCTATACGGTTCGTTGATAGTCAACAAGTTATTTGCTAGGTGAGAATGTAGGGCATCCAAAGATGAGGCTAGACTACACGTCTGTATCGGGTAAGAGGAATTATCGGCACAATGTAAATCTTTAAACATAGATGAAGCAGGAATAGCCTGCGGAAATTCAAAACTTACATTAAAAAAAAGTGGGGCTGAGTGTTGATAAAGAACTTGCCCATGCAATTCATTAAAATAGAATCCACTCGATATGGATACCTCTAAGTTTGATGAAACATATGCTACAAAGAAGCACAGGATCATCTGAAAGTATAATACAAAGAAACATACAAAATATAAAACAAAAGAAAACTATTCCCTTAATATTACGATAATAATACAGTATAAATGCATAATTAATAAAAAAAAATC
Organism: Thermobia domestica; assembly: GCF_964235325.1. Lineage (NCBI taxonomy): Eukaryota > Metazoa > Arthropoda > Insecta > Zygentoma > Lepismatidae > Thermobia > Thermobia domestica. The sequence continues at coordinate 256,026,582 of NC_137457.1, read as the reverse complement.
TACAATGTTTTCTCTTAAATAAGCTAAATCCAAGTTCGTTAGTGAAATAAAATACACCTGTTTAAAAAAATACTTGGAAAAAATAAGTTTTTTTTTTCAATAAACTAACATATATATGTCTCAATTCTTTATTATTATTCCCTCTCTTCACATTAAATACGTAATTATTAAGTATCGAAGTCACACTAAATAGTATCAAACAACAAGCATCCAATATAAAATATAATAAAATATAAAATCATGTCATAATTCAGGTAAAATAAATAAATTAAGAATCCTAGGATTAGTCATGTCCATGAAAAATCAAAATTAGTAAAAGAAATCACAATAGGGATTTTTGAGCTCATAACTATGTAAATAATGTATTCTGAGTAAATAACAGTAGTTCAGGTAAATAAAGTATCAAAGATACAAAATCCATTTAATTGCAGATGGTGTTGGCAATTCACAAATTAGGCGTTAAGTCAAAATATGTCAAATTAGGGAATAAATAGTATCCAATGTAATACTATCAATATGTCAAATATTAGTTCATATGCGCATATGGAAAGAAAAAAAAATCCCAAATAATCAATTATGGATGGCCATTCCGTAATTGAAGGGAAAACGTCTAACAGAGATTAGATGTAAATTATCTCAGCGAGAGAAAAAAAAACACAGTCTAATCAAGGCTTTTTTTTTAACGGAGATATTCCTTTATATGTCTTATCTAGAATAAACTAAGCAGACTTATATTCAGTCATAGGAAAATAGATGGAAATATTGTCATAATAGAGATCTTTGTTGTCTTTGTCAAAAACGCAGAAAACAATTCGGTCAAAATCAGCTAAATTTTTCTCCAAAACATTACGTACTGTTGACAAAGCAATCTTCATAGCTTCAGTTTTGTCAAAATGAAATGCGCCTGTTCCTAAACATGGAATACTCAAAGTTCTATAATTGTTTTCGATAGCTCGCTGACAACAGTTGACATAACATTGACGTAAAATACGCTTATTGTTATCTCTTGGCGCACATGTAAATAAAACAATATCTGCTGGCAAGTTGAAACCAGGAGAAATTTTAACCTCACCAGGTTTCAAAGAACCCAGTTTTACACAAACTTCTCGTAATTGTGGCCCGGCTGCAAAATGCAAAGCACCGTCCACTCCTGAAAGAGGTGTTAAAGTTTCATTTGCAGCATTAACGACTGCATCACACTTCAGTGTGGCAATATTTCCATGATAAATACTAATTTTATCGTTAATTTCCTCATTATAATTATACAACGGTTTTTTCACCGGAAATCTATATTTCATTTGAGTAATAGTTGGTAACTTTAACACGTCGACCACAGCAAAACTTTCAGTAAATGGTTCAGATTCTATTGTTAATGCAGCATGATTAGATTCATTGGGTCGTTGATCTTCCGAGTCAGGAACACAATTACTAGCATGAAACACTTCTTCATCTTCTTCGTTCGGTGTGACATCTGGGTAATAGGGCTTCAATCGTGTAATGGCTATCGATTCGATCTTTTCCCTGCCTTTCGAAGTTTTATATTTAACAAAATAAGAATTAGCGTTGTCCTTTCGAACAACTATTGCTGGACCAAAGAAAACTCCTGAAAATGCTCTGGCGTGGCCACGACGTCTAGTTGGATCATAAATCCACACGCGTTGACCCTCATTATACGTCACTGTTGTATGATGTTTCTCATATGACTTTTGTGATGTCCGAAACCTATCAAATAATTTATCCTGTGCTTTCTCTCTGATGTCGTGAAGGGTTATTAAACGTTCTTCGTTGGAAATATGAAAACAAGGTCCATTTATAATCGCTTGATGTTCTAAGTATGGTTCAAATCCATGAAGAAGATAAAATGGACTGTAAGATGTGGATTGATTCACAGTCACATTTTGAGAAAAGGTCACAGCAGAAACATGCTCTACCCAACTTCCATGGTTCATGGGATCCACTTTCCTTTTTAACAACGCTTCCAAATTCCGGACCATAACTTCCGTAAGACCATTCGTTTGATGATAGTATGGATTTATAAAATTCATCCTTATGTCCAAAATATTGCATAATTCCTGAAATAGGGAACCAGTAAATGCCGTTGATCTGTCCAGTACAATTTCTTTACAAAGGCCAAATCGAAGTATTACGTGATTATAAAGAAAATCAGCTAAAGTTGCTGCTGTCTGGTCACCAATAGTAGCAGTAACAACATATCTTGTATTATGATCAACTGCAATTGCTAAATATTTGTGACGTAAAATATTAGCGTCTGAGTATGGCCCACTTACATCTAATCCCAGGCGATAGAAGGGGGCCACCGATGGCATCATCTGAAGAGTTCCTGGAGGCGATCCTGGGACTTTCTTGTGGCGTTGACATACTTCGCACTGGCGGCACCGGGCAGCAATAAATTTCTTCATATGAGGAAAATATACAGTTCTCAGTAACAACTGGTATGTCTTGGAAAAACCAGAATGTGACGATCCCAACGTTGAAGTGTGTGCGGAAAAAAATACTTTTTCACGAAGAGTAGCTGGAATAACAACAAGACACTGTGGGCCAGATGGACCACGATGTTTACGATAAAGAATTCCATCTTTCATTTCATAACGCAACGCATGCCGTTCCGTGGTGTAATCCTGTAGATTTTGCCCTTCTAAAAACAAAATGATATCCTTGAAATATGGGTCCTTTCGCTGTTCTTCTTTCAATGTGTCATCAATTTCGATGTGGAAAACTCGCGGATCTTCAAGATTTTTCTGTTCGTCGTCGATGTCTCGAGGCGCTAACACATTTCTTGACAAACTGTCTACCAAAGTGTTCGACTTGCCAGGAATGTGTGAAATAGTATAGTTATACTGCTCTAATTCAGCGAGAATCCGTGCAAATTTAGCCACATTTTTCGTCTGACGAAGATACGTTAAGGCCTTACAGTCGGTTCGTAAATAAAAATGTCTACCTAATAAAAAGTAGCGAAAGCGTCGAAGAGTAAAGATCAATGCAGCTAATTCAAGTTCAAAAGGATGATATTTCTTTTCATGGGGACCCACAGCACGACTACAAAACGCAATAGGAACCAATGGAGCGTCTGTTTCGTCACTTTCAGGTTGTAGGATGCATCCAGAAAATCCATGGACACTGGCATCTGTATAAACAAATACGTCTCTATGCGGGTGAAATTGCATAAGAGTTGGAGCTGAACAAATGGCATCCTTAAGCCGCTCAAATGCCTGCTGCTGGACCGCAGTCCACTTAAATGGAACATCCTTTTTAAGCAGTTTTTGTAAATCTTCAGTTAAAGTTGAAAACTTGTCTATATAATTTCGCACAAAAGAACACAGTCCTAAAAAACTCTTCAGTTGTTTCTGAGTCCTCGGGCGCTTGTAATTTCGAATGGAATCCGTAATGCGATCAGAGATCGACACACCATGACAAGAAATAGTATGCCCAAGAAGTTCTAAAGAAAAGTGTCCTAACTTTGTTTTTTCTGGAGAAAGTTTTAGACCTCTACTTCTCAATCTCTCGAATAACTTTCGAGTGGTTTCAATAACTTCATCAATCGTATCCGATCCCCACACTATGTCATCAAGATAATAATACACGGAATATTTCTCCAAACCAGCAAGCGTTAACTTCATCAGATCGTTCAAAGCAGCTGGGGAAGTAATGCACCCTTGTGGTAACGAACAAAAACAATACTGCTGGTCACCAGGAATCGAAAATGCAGTATATAATTGACTCTTTTCAGTCAATTTCACTTGAAAAAAACCGCTCGAGAGGTCACTAATATTTATATACTTTTTTCCACTAGAACGTACCAAAATGTCTTGAATAGGTGGCACGGGAAAGACGGTGGGTACAATACAAGCGTTCAACTGCCTAAGATCAGCAATAAATCTATAAGATCCATTTTTCTTACGAACTAAAATGATTGGGCTGTTGTAAGGGCTACTACATTTTTTAATAACCTTTTGTTTAAGTAACTGCTGCACTTGTTCATTAACAGCTTCACGTAAATGATACGGAATAGTGTATTGACGGACGTTTATTGGCTGGTCAGTTTTTAGTTGAATTTCATGCTCATAGTCGCGGGCTTGAGAGAAATCGTCCGGGGACCAACTAAAAACATCTTTAAATTCCGTTATTAGATCATAAAAACGTTGTTTTTCACTATCTGACAGTTCAGGATTCACATTTACTCTAGTACAGTCAAACTGATCAGTTTTAGTTGGTTGAGGACCATTTTCAAGCGTAAGGTTAGTACACAAATGTTCTTCCCTATCTTCTACCGCATTACCTAAGATCTTATTGCGCCATAAAAGAAATCGCTTCTTGGTGGGGTTAGTTACCCAAATATGTGAATTAATACTATCCACATATGACTCTTGCACTAACAAATTGACAGTACTTGCTAAAAACTTGTTAGGTTGCAACCAATTTCTAGAACCCACTAAATCAAAACATTTGGTGACTGGAACACACGTTTTTGTACGGGGTGGCAACCAAACGGAAGACAAAACCTTAAAAACTGGTGTGATTAAAGTTGCAAATTCATGAGACACATAATTAACATGAGGAGAAGTTGGCAACGTTGATGGCGGAATTTTTCCGAACCTTGTAACTTCTAAAGTCAAATCATTCTGATCTAAATTAGCCTTGTGTGCAAGCAAAAAATCCTGTCCAAGAAGTGGAGGATGTGTATACGTAGGAACTACTCTAAATGGATGACAAAAAATATGCGATCCCAACCGGAATCGAACTAGAGCTATCTTATTAACTGACAAAGTGTTCCCCGTAACTCCTTTTAAAAATGAACGCGTGCCCATTAACTTAGCACCACGTGGAACCATGTGAGAGCCTATACACGAAATCTGAGAACCAGAATCAAGAAGAATAGGGCCCTCTTGTCCACTTATAATAGCGTTAATATGTGGTAGAGTTCGTTCTATGTATATAGGGACTTTAACACGCTTAAGAGTCAATGGCCCTTCATCATCAACCCTGTGTACTAGTTTAAATTGCTCCTACAATGCTGAGCAAAATGATTCTCTTTGCCACATTTGTGACAAATTACAGGACGTCTATTGAAATTCCGTGAATTGCCACTATTATTGTGATCACGAGACTCACTGTGTTGTGATCTCTGGCCATTCCCCCTACGAGAGGAAAAGTTACGTCTAAAGTTGTTATTATTATTATTACGTCTAAATGAGTTGCGCTGGTCAGTATTTTTTTCACTCTCATCCACTTTTAGAGTAAGCTGATTTAGCTGTTTCTGAATTGCAGCTAACTGATCTTTGTACTCTTCTCTCGTCTGTGAAGCGGAAACAGGAGAGTTCAAAGTCCGAGTCGGAACTTGAGAAGGCTGAGTTTGCACTAAATGTGTTTGTTGCACAGCTGTAGTCTCCGGAGGATTTAACTGAATCGAAGAATTTGCTAGGAATGGATTTTTCTTCATGATTTTCTCTATTGCTTTACGTTCAAGCAACACACGAGCTTTTTCTTCCTCAAGTAAATCTTGAAGCAATGCTTCCACAGTATCGTATTTCTTCTTTATTGCTAACCGCATGTATTCAGGAATAAGTCCGTCTATAATGAGCTGAATTTGTTTCGAAACCGGAGCATCTTTGTCATTACGAAGTATAAGGTTTCTCTTAGCATATACGTACGAAACTACAGATTCAGTCTCATTCTGCTCACGTGCCCTCATTTCCTGTTCCGTTAACTGAGGTAACAAAGAATTCTTAAATGCATCAAGAAACCTTTGTTTAAATTGCGCGTATGTCATATCAGGGAAGTCTGACTGTTTCGAAAGTGTGTCAAACCAATAACCCGCAGGACCTTTCATCAAAGAACCTAAAATCCACTTCTTTTTCAAATCCGACCAGTTATTCACCTGGGCTAATATTTCAAAATGATCAACATATCTCTCTACATCATCGCCTATCCGCCCATAAAATGGTTCTGGCCTGAGAATATGTGACAAAACCCCTATGTTATCTGTCTGTCCACCTTCAGCCATGTCTGATTGAAAGAAACCGTCACTATTCTGAAAAACCGAAACAGAGGGATCTTCTATACTAGATAGCGAGTGGGAAAACCGTAAATTTTCTTTAAGCTTATCTAAACACTTTCTTGTAAAATGAACACGTCCAGGAGAAGAGGAAGCAATAGGTTCAAAAAATTCAGTTATATCTAATTCATCACTAATGTTATAGCCTTCTGCAAAATGACGCAACATAAAAATATACTAATTATAAGCACAAATTAAATATAGCATATTAAAATTACTTTACACCAAACCACCAGACCAATTTCTGCTAGAATTCAATTACGTAGAGCTGCAAGGTACTACAGAGAAAGAAAAAAAAACACAGCATCAATTCCACCATGTTGCATCACCGTACATAGAGTAGGAATGCACTGAAGGCAACCTAATACAGTAAGAAAATTGTTGCCCAACAGATTGGGGATGTTGTCTCCACCACCAGCTTTTATGAAAAGCTGGAAACATGAATAATTAAATTGTATAATTCTTTTATGTAATGCAAAAGATACTAAATTTTGGATGTAGCTTTAACAGGGTTAATGTTGTAATAATAAATGAAATATACAAAATACATATTTCAAAAGATGCAGCAGAATTTGGGTAGGTAGACTAGAATGTTAGGTCTTGAAGAATTGCAGTGGTTTTAAATGTAAAGTTCCTTCAATATGTCAGCTAATTACAATACCTTCAAGTATCGAAGTGTCTCCATGACGTGTCGTTTAACGATGTTTTCTCCGTCAAAATCTTACTCCCACTTCCTCGATAAACTCGGTGTTCGTGGTTTTATTCAGAGGCTGGTTTTACAAAACCCAACCCCTTTTTCTTCTTCTCTCCATAAAAGGCAACAAAACTTAAATGTTCGAGAACACCCACAGTCACGTTGTCTTGACGTAAAATAGAAAGTTCTAGAAGGTTTAGGACAAAAACCTCCAAAGTTCAGTACCACAAACATTACCCTCAATGAACCTCACAGGAGGTGACATCGTCCAACGTGAACTCACCAATATAGCTGATAACGTAGAAAATAAGTATTTCCACAATAAAATAATGTTTATGTTTGCGGATATAAATCACTTCACTCAGTAAAAAGAGCATTATCAGGCATGTTAGTCAATTTCAGAATATTGACTCAACAAAGTGACAAAACAAAATATAGCTGACATATGACTCGAAGTGAAATGTGAAAAGTAGCAAGTAAGGGGAAAAAAGGCAGGACAAGGAATAAGGTGTAGACATGTGCAGGGTAAAGGACTTCTGCCATTGCATCTAGTTTAATGAACCAGAAAAGTATTACAAATTGCTTCAAAGAAGCTTGAGGCTACATTTCAAATATTCTTGAAGAAAGAAAAAAAAAATAAATGTAAGTGACATCCACCAGAATCGAACGACGGACTTCCGGGACCATATCTCTCATCATGTAACACTAGTAGTTCTTATACTTTTTTGACACCAAATCGAATTCTATCCCATCCCATCTTTTTTATTTAACAAAACATTATAGGAAGTGTATAATTTTCATGTTAATAAGAACCAAAGCAATATAATAACGAAATAATTTATTGATAGTATCCTTTAGTCGATGTATTTATTCAGGATTAGTGTACTATTGGTAACATAGGTTATTTTCAGTTTATGGTGTTGTATAGCTTCTCTCATCGTCTTTTCTTGGAAAAAGATCTATTTTGTCTCCAATAAAGTACCAAACGTGATTTATAGCGATGAAATGGACAAGCTTACCGCTATTTAAAAAGAGAGCTATAGCAAATTATGGAAAGTTTTTACTCTTTAGCTTTTCAGCATGTTAAAAATATATATTATTTATGAAACTATACTTTATGAGGCAAGATATGGAATCATACCAACAAATTTAGCTACGGAGTGAAAGATTTTTTTATACAAATATTTTACAGGTTTAGTTGCATGAATCACCATTACTAATAAAACTCCAACTGACCAGAATATATATTTTTATGTTAGGTATTTGTGGGATTTGAGGTACATTACCTACATTTGATATTGTTAGAGTATATTTACCTTAATCATATGTATATACTCCAATCACAGTAAGGATAGAATTTTATGTTTATACATACTATCGAAGAACATTCTCCTAAAAATCTTTGAAATAGTTTTGGTAGAATCACGACATTTTATAGTTTTAACTTGGTGATATTGAAAAGTATGACAAAGTACTACCAGCTTAAACAAAAAATGATTTTCCAGTTTATTGTCTCACTATTAAGCCCTATAAGATACGGAAGTGGATGGTTAATGCAACAGATTGATGAAAGAAGAATTGGTGGAATGAGAGTGTGCAAACAAACAAACAGAACCCATATAGACACGATGTTGTCCACAAATTAGCTATGGATCGAATCAGAGACCTTGCATAAAAAAGTATCTGGCACTCCAATATATCATCGAGCCTGCTGCCCCTAACATCTAAAACAGTTCATATTATCTAACAGAGACATAATATTTTTTACCGATAAAGTGTTGGTAAAGTTATTAGTATGGGTATTGATGATTCAATTCTATATTCACGATACACACTAGTTACGACACGATGACGCAACTGTGATTTTTCCTTTTAAAGATACAGTGATTCTTTATGATGATGTTATTTAGTATGATCATCAATGATGACATAATCATTGTTGATATCTTAAAACACTGGAAAATTCGCGGTAGGAAAATAGTAGCCTATGATATTGATAACGATTAGCGAGAGGTAAAATACGAAGATTCATGATTAAACAATGTAAGGCATTAGAAATTAGGATTTTTATTGCATAGCGGTGTGTTAAATTGAAACTATCAACTTTAAATTTTATATTACATACTATTTATGCAAATTATTATTACAATTATAATATTATATTTTCATATTATCTGAAGAGCTATCAACAATTTGTTAACAAATACTATTTATTGTGCATGTGATGACACCTTTAAGGTCAATGAAAACCGGCTAAAGTTTAATATATAAGCTTTATCTAATAATGGAATGAACTCCTCTAATGACCGAAAGATATTATCATCTTTACTGCTGTCGTCCATTGTATCTGAGGATAGGACAGGTAATTGCTCATATTGTTATTAGGTTATGTTTAATGGCACAGAATTCTACATTATAAGCTTAATCCTCTAAATGTTGAATCTCAATATGAGAAATTAAATAATTCACAGAAAGATTCCAATCTAATTTATCAATCGTAAATTCTGATTTTGATACAACCTGTGATATCATGGTCAATGATTTGTAATATATGCACATTTATAACTAGATTACCAAATGTACAACACGATTGTTTGCATAAACATTATTCTGCCATAGAGGATCTAAAGACATGTATAGTTATGCATTTACATAACCTTAACATACAGGGCCGGTTCTTGAATCTTGCGAATGCAGGAGGCGCCAGTTGAAGAGGGCGCCAAACTGGAAAATGAATTTTGTGTTTTAAATGTGAATATTTATTATAGAAAATGTTATGGTAAAAAAATTCCAAATAACTTCAAATAAATATTGCACAGAGATACAGATAAAATACGCCAAAAGGACAATAAAGTCGATTTTTTGTGGTAAAACATCCCTTGACAATTGAAATGGACTCTTACATCAACTGGCGCCAATGCCACACTCACAAGTGATAATAGTTTGAGGAAAGTTTCCCACGGTGCACGTAGAATATGGAAAAAAATAAAGAGAGAAAAGGAAGACTTTACGATTATGAGATGAAATGTAGGGAAATTAAGCACTACGGCAAACTGCGGTACAACTGCGCGTGTTGCTTATGGATTGGGTGGAATGATCACACGAGAAAGAAATGTCTTCAAGGGTGCGCTGCCTTGTCAGAAAAAGGGTCCCCACATAGTACTTGGGTTCAATGACCGCAGTCAAGGGTTGAGAAAGGTCAGAATAAATGAAATGCACATTATCGAAGTTCAAACGACTAGACTTTTGTTGTCTGTTGCTCCAAAGACGGGAACGAAGGAAATACGGGCGGTCCAAATGGAATTTTTGATCATTTATCAAGGCAATTTAGATGGAGCGATATTTCTAAACGTTTGGTAAGTCCTAATGCAAAGTAGAGTTTTCATTATTACTTACTTATGTTCAAGGATGCACCGATGGAGGTGGTCCGAGAGTCTGGGTCCCCCATAACTTTTAATTTTAAAGAAAATTAGCACAATTTAATTGTTCAACTACACAATTGTTTTGCATTTTGTAGGTTACTTTGAAAAATCTTCAGACGCAAAAGAGAAATCTTGGGTTTGCCACTGCTTGTATTTGCATTGTGTTACTCATTGCCTGATTTCAGAAGTCCATGTTGGAAAGAGAAAAGAAATAACTAAATTGTTTTATAGGTCTAAGTGACCCTGAAAAGAATTTTTGCGGACGGGACTTCACTTTGAAGTTCCACCACCAGATCGAAGACAAATTAAATATAGATTAAGGCACACACTTTTGTCATTTGTTGTGTATTAAACAAGTTCAGGTAAAATTAATAAAGAATTATTTGAGATCAACTATATCTCAAGAACTATTAAACGGACTAGCTGTAATGGCAATTGAAAATGACATATTCAATGAAATTAATACGGTTGTAATAATAAGAGATTTTGACAAATTTTAAACCAGAAAAGTCTCTATACAACACAAACGTTTCAGTAACAAAGAAAACGAGAAATTTAGCTGATTACTATAATCGTGTCAACAGCAAATACTATGTAAATATGGTTTTGACGAAGCATAGGAGCATACTTCTTTGTCTAAGTCAGACCTGTGTTAGACTTGAAGCTCATGAGTTTAATTCTGTTTCGATTTTTATGTTTCAATTATACTTGCCAAATATATATTAAGTAGCAGTATGTCTTAGTTGTGTCTTGACTTTATTTAATAAAAAAAAATATATTAATTATTAAAATTGGAACTTTGTTCAGTATTCATCCACAGTTAATTAGTTATAATTTCGCCATTTTTCATTAATTTTCACAGGAAAACTACTGATATTAAAGAAACTCGCAATTGTAACACTTATTTGAGGAATTTTTCCCATTATAACTTCTACTCTTGTATTATCATTTATGTTGGGGAGCCTAAATATTGTTTGCTTACACTTAAGAAGTGTCTAGCACCGGCCCTGTTAATTACCAAACTACACTCCACGAAAGAATGAGACAGCTGAAGTTAACATCAAATAGGAGGATAGAGGAGTTGAAAGCTGAAAATTAACACACATATACATACACCTTTTGTTTATTTTAGTATACATTAGTATATCCTTTAAGATATACTATATATGAAATTGATGTAAACGAAGCATCATTGAAAAACAATCAGACATACATTTTATTTTCGTTGAAACAACGAATGGAATTCATAGAAAGGAAGTTTAGACTCTATAATGCGATAAATTAATCATTTATACAATATACCAGTTGATCAACATGAAGTATTTTCCTTACGAAGAGATGGAGATGCAAAAAAAAAAACTTACCAGGTATAGAGACGTTGGGGAGAATAAGATGGTTGTGGAAATATTTTATATATTGTAAGAAAATTAATTTATCATCATTCGGAGAATTCTGCAGAAAACGAAAAATGATTTCTGTTGGTGGTAGATCAGCTGTATACGACGGATGCATTTAAACCTCCAAGCTTAGCTCTCACAAGTTTTGACGAATTGTTAAAAGTTTATATAATCTAACACTGTCAACATAGTATACACTTTTTCTTTGAGGCGTTCCAGCCGTTTTTTCTTTTGAATTGTTAAATACAGTCAAATTATTGTCCATGTTTTTGATGCGAGTGTATCTAATAACTAACTTCTAGTATATGTCGAATATCAGAATCATATTCTGTTTGTAATATTTTATTCATCCAATATTTCTTATTTACACTAACAATATATTTCCAATTAAATTCTCCGTGAGGCATATGATAATTCCTAGCACATTCATATTCATTATTTGCATCCATGTACATTATATAAGAATTCTTTTTAGGATTATAATTTTCTAGATACTTATTACTTCCTACTGCATATCTATATGAACATTGAGAAATTCCGCCTCTTATACCTTTTTCTATAAAGAGCAATTTGTCATAGTCACTTAATAATTCTAATCTTTGTTTTGTCATTTTTTAACATTACATCCGAGAAAAATCCAGAACTAGTGAAATATCATGATGAATCCAATTTATATACTTTAAGCGCTGTATCTCTAAAATTTTAGATAGATCGCCTTACCACTAATAATCAATTCCTTTTACAACAACGGTTATTTAAGTTTTCTCTTTCTGGTTTGTGAATTTCTTCTCTGATAAACTCACATTCTTGTAGACAATCATTCTTGTTTACATACTGTGTTGTATCAATACCACATATGCTACATACACTTGTCTTTATACATATATTAGTGTGTCCCTTATTTAGGGTAATTTCGTGTTGCGATACGCACACCCGCTAAATGTATTCTATGTGACCGTAAACACGCATTAGTGAAATAGCAACTCCCTATGAGAACGTTATCACGTGCCAACTTAACGACAAAATCATGAAATGACGTTTGCACATTAAAATATAATTTAGAATATCCAACCGTGATAATGGAGAAACTAAGAGACAGAGAAACGAAACTTTGCACGAAGCACGTAGAGAAAGGACATCTGCCCTTGTATTGACAAACATCACCGGATGAACAGTGTTGCCAATCCAAGAAAAAGTTCTATTTTTGTAAATGGAATGACCTAAACTGGATATCATTGGAAGCAGCAACAAAAATAAAGACAAAAGAGATGGTAAACGCAGATCAGCGTTGCAATCCGACATATTTAGGACTAATCCCGAGGTATTCGATTGCATGTACTGACCAAGCTATTCGGTATCTTGTTAAAGTTGAAAAATAACGTTTGTAAAAGATGATAACGCTGCACAATGGGTTGGAATTCTAACAACTTGGTCAAAATATGAAAACAGCGCAATTTGTATGGGTTTATGTGCTCTTGGGTTTTCGAGGTCGCTGATGGCGATAATGACGACAAAAGTGACTTATCGATCTCACATAACCACGGTACTGCTTCTCATGGATGGTAAACGCAGATCAATATTGCAAACTTTTCGAGAAATAACGTGAAACATATGTTAAATACAAACGCCGTGACGCACGCAGGGAGTAAGGTACTAACGCTTTGTAGACCTTAAATTACATATTTACAAGAACTATTTTCGCAGTCTCCTTGTCTAGAAGGGTCCACTGAATAGTGTTGAAATCAAGAAAAGTTGTTTGGAAAAGATATAACAACTCGGAAAAGGTCACTAATGTAGAATGGTTTAAAACTTACAATGCAAGGCGGTAGAGCATGAGTAGTAGTACCGTGGTTCTGTGAGATAGATAAGTCACTTTTGACGTCATAATCGCTATCAGTGGCCTCGAAAACCCACGAGTACATAAACCCATTCAAATTGCGCTGTTTTCGTATTTTGACCAGGTTGTTAGCATTTCAACCCACTGTGCAGTGTTGCTATCTTTTACAAACCTTACTTCTGAGTTTTAATAAGATACCGAATATATCGGTAAGTACGTGATTAATCAATATTACATAACAACGGTACTACTCATCATCCTCTACAGCCTTGCATTATAGGTTTTAAACCATACCGCACTAGTGACCTTTTCCGAGTTATTGTACCTTTTTCAAATTTTTCTCTTCTGTTGATGGCAATGCTGTTCAACAGACCCTTCTAGACTTGGAATCAGCGTAAACAGTTGTCAGTATTTAATTTAATGTGTACAAAATGTTAGTACCTTACTCCCTGTGTGCGCCACGGCGTTTGCATTTAACACATGTTTCACGTTATTTGTATAAAAGTTTGCAACACTGATCTGCGTTTACCATCTCTTTTGTTTTTATTTTCATTGTTGTTTCCAATGACGATATCCAATTTAAGTCAGTCCATTTACACTATTTACAAAAATACAACTTTCTCTTGGGTTGGCAACACTGTTCATCCGGTCATATTCGTCAATAAACGGGCAGATGTCGTCCTTCTATTTGCTTCGCGCAGTTTCGTTTCTTTGCCTCTTTTAGTTTCTCCGTTATCCCGGCAGAACATTCTATATTATATTTTAATGTGGAAACGTCATCTCATGATTTTGTCAAGTCGGCACGTGTTAACGTTCTCGTAGGGAGCAACTATTTCACTAATGTGTGTTTACGGTCACATAGCATACATTTAGCGGGTGTGTGTATCTCAACACGAAATTACCCCAAATAAGGGACATCCTAATATATATATATATACCATTCTTTGTTTGCTCTGTTCTAATGGTATCTTCGCATCTGTTGATTTCTTACAGTTAACGTAATACACTAGCACCATGCCACTCCGTATTACATCACCAACATTCATACTTTCATCATCATTTGATTAATTTTCATGTTCTCCTCTTTCTACATACCTGATAAGTAATAATTGCCCTTTCAAATCAGAATTTTTAATTGAACCAATTGTAAATATATCATTCGTATTAAAACTTAAAGGGAAACTCAACTAGAATACCATTTAAAATATGCCTACAAAATATTTATTAAGATTTGATTCCATATGGATTTTTTATCACAATAAAGAAATTTATAAGTAGTAGATAAATTATGTGCAAAAAAGAATGGATTTCCAACATTTTCTTTTATCAATCGACATAGTAAGTGTATAGTTTCTTTCCGCATAATTAAAATATACTACTCGTTTAATATTTCAATATTTTTTAACAGTAGCATTATCTAACTCAGATAGTATTTCAACATTACCTAACAACATTACCTACCAACATTATCCCTATTTATTTTATACCAAATGATAATTCCGGATATAATTTTTCACGAAAGTTCTTTCTATATACATAATAACAAACAATAATTGTCCTTTGAAAGCTGAATTTTTGTATGCTTGAAATGTAATTATATCGTTCTTTTTAGTGTCTAAAGAAAAATATTCAACTGGAGTATTATCTAAAAATATATTTAGAAAGTATTCATCAAGACTTAATTCCATATGCATTATTTTTCCATTATAGAGAAATTTATAACCATTAGATAGGTTAAATATTCTAATTATGGGATCTTTAACATTTTAGTCCTTAATATATATAACAAGTTTATATTTTCTTTCTGCATAATTAGTTTAAAACTATTCTTCTTCATCATCTCAGTAGTAACCATCTTTTTATATGTATATTGTAATGACTTTAATATATCAAATTTGTTTCTATCACTTTCCAATTGGTCATTAACATTACTATTTATCAATTCAAGTTGTAGTACTATACACGTTCTTGATTAACACTGTCATTTACATTAACAACTCTTTATTTTTATAATCAACCCATGATTCTTTGTTTGTTGTAAAGATTTTATCTAGTTCATCTTGAACATCGCAACAAGTTATATGGTATGCTAATCTATAATTGCTATTATATTTATATTCATCAAATTCTTCTTTCTTACCCACCTACATTCCCTAACAGGTTTAGTTTCTCGTTAATATCAATGTTTTTAAAATCATCTTTCCTATCTTGAGCATATAACAGGTATGATATTACCTACGATGCATACCAGTATTAGAACCCACTTACAGAATGTAAATCAATCTCTTGTCCAAGGTTCGGTACACCAAATCAGTTCGTGAAATCATATATTTCCACTTACGAATAACGTTTGCTCACATAACTGTTAAGAAATTACAGAGAAAAATAGAGAAAACAGAACACCACCGAGGAGTCCTGGATTCGATTCTTTAACGTCCCTAAATAGCCTCGGGTCTCGAAGGGAATCGAACGACATAATACCACTAAAAGAAAGAATTTTAAGATGAACTAATGTTGGGCAACATCAGAACACTCACTACATTATATTAAAAATGTAAAGAAATATTTACACTAAAAATTATAAACTTCACGCTTCCAAAGTACAAAATTATCATCACCACAAAACTTTGATTTACCACAATACTTTAAACACGGACAAATTCTTGGAGTATCAGGAAAACATGTTCTCTTAAATTATACAAAATTTATTTTCTTAGTCTTTTGTATAACTATGAATTATATTTTAGAAATTAGTTTTCTTGGCCCTATTAATTTACGGCCGAAACGGATATAGCGACGCAAGGAATGTTGGTAATACTAAATATAACGCATACATCGCGAATTTGTTTACAGTTACGTAATACAATTCTTGATTGTCACTAGAAGGTTAGTCTGTTGTACTGGGAAGACAATCCAATGATACCTTGGCTTGTTCAACTTAGTAAGCAGATTTTTCTATTTCAATGCTTCCTCCAGCACTTCACGGCGTAGTGTCCCTTGCTCTTTTCTTCAATCATTTTGAGACTCCCACAGCTGATAGACGAGTGCCGCCTACTTTACCGCGTCATCTTCGCTAGTCGCTGAGAATGGCGGACTAATACATTAGCACCACTAAAAATAATCCCACTGAAATGCGGTTATTACACATATTAATAGTATTCCACTTTACACCAAAAAATCAGTTTATCTCAATTATATTTTTAAACAATGTATTTCTCGAGAAAGTTTATTTTATATCATGTGTAAATTACGCCAACACTTCACGTCTCAAGAAAGTAATGTGTCTATGTGATATGTAGGTGAGGAGCGGCGACAATATGGGAGAGGATCTTTTTCCAAATTGGGAAGGCGTTTGAACTGAAAACCTTCTGAGAAATAGGGGCTTTAAATGGCTAGAAATGAAGCGAAATAAAATAAGTTTCTCCAAATCCAAAGAAAACTGAATAAATTTCTTGCATAACTGATTTATTCACTTATACGCATTATATCCACTTATAAGATATTCACATTTATTATATAGTAGATAGTAATTCGCAACTTATCTTCTAGATCAACGTTTGAAATATAATGTTCGATTTTTAAACTCAATGTCAATAACTATGCCGTGTTTTAATGGCCGATACAAAACATACTTTAAAATTCATAAAGGCTTTCCCTTTACCAAAACGAAGTTCGCAAAAGTTGCCATATAATTCTTCAAATTCCTTTATAATCTCTCTTCTATATTTTGTAAATTTAATTATATCTGATATGTAAAGTAAAAGTGTATTAAATAATCGTCATCATAATACGTTGTGATTTGTCTCTTTAGTACTCTTAAAACGTCTTGTATTGATATTTGATATTTCAGTATATTAAATTCATAGCATTATAAATACATCTTTTGGCATAATTTTATATTTTAAAACTAGTAAACGAGTTAATTGTAACTTAACTGGTTCTATAGTTTACAATGTGATTATATGATGGTTTTATTATGTGACAAGCTCTTATTCTTTCATCTAGATAGTCAGAGTTGTATACCCAGTATTATTTTTCCTTATTAATTGTTCTAAGGTAACTATTGGGTATAATTTCCCGAACTCTTCATTTGTATATAAAAAATTAGAGATAAATGTTTTCAATAAATCTATAACACAATATACACTATTTTAAGTATTCTATGTTAGTAATAGACTTAAATTATCAAAACAACTATAAAAATCACTTATATTAATTTTAGCCTTACGCTTCTCTTTAATTCTACTATGTATAGTTTCCATACGTATTTAACAAAAAAGCCTTTATAGATATAAAGCCAAAAACACTTAAACCTAAAAATGTATACATTTTTATTGTATACATAACATCGCTAGAAGAACAATTTTCACTTAATAATTTTAAAACCGTAACACATAGATGCCCACTAATAACAGAATGAGTCTTGTATATGATTATCATTGTAAAATATATTTTTAGTTCCAAAATATTGTATTAACGGTTTAGGTGGTACTCATCCATAAGAATCAAATATTTAATTTTATTATTTTTCCCATAACGTACCCAATGTGCTCGAATGTTTTCGGATTTATCTAAATTTACACCACGCACATTTTATGTTTTTTAAGGTTATTTATCACTCAAACACTTCCCTAAAATGCTTTATCTTTAATTCTTTCACCAATCTATCTTGAAGTTTGTTAATTGTTTGTTTTTGACTTTTTGTCTCAAATTTGTTTCCATTGCTAAATTGTCTTTGTTCTTCTAGTCCTTGTTTATTCTTTTACGTACCAATTATAATTTTAGCAATCGCTGCTGCTCCTCGTAATGCTGCGAGAATTGTAAAGATAAAACCTTCAATGTTCTTTAGGCGAACTAATCTTTTTATTTATGCAGTAGAAAAGTCATGTCTTTACCTTCTTTGATCTTTATCATTTAGTTGTTTCTTTGTTAACACATGATCACTCTTTAAATTCATAAGGTCATTTTGAGAAATACTAAATGTAAACATTTAATAAAACATTCTTCCTATTTATTTATAGAAAATCTTTAGAGAAGTATGGTTGTTGTTGCTCCACCAAAATGAATCAAGCTATCATTCACATCTATTTTAATTTCAAATTCATCAATGTTATCTCTTGTTATAGGAAAAAAATAAAGGATAAGCACGTTCATACATAATACTAACAAAGGACATCACCCAAATGTCCGGCTCCAATTTCAATGATTTTTTGGTTAGAGGGCATGTATGCAATATTTGTGATAGATTTTTTTCCGTGGTACATTTTTCTATTTTTTTAAAATGATTTTTAAGAGTTGTGATGTGGTTATTAGAGATTGCTGCAGAAATCCCCTACTATCCTTTGTAAACGGAGTGTTGATGAAAGAACAACTATATAATACATATAAGGCCTAGGGAGAAGTCGTATTGTACGTATGATCTTGATGGCAATCATCTTGAAATCCACCATTTTAAATTAAAGTGAAGTTTTGAAAAATGAAAACCATAGCATGTGACACCTCATTTTAATAGCAAATTTTCTCAAAAAGCCAATTGTATGCTAACTTTTGTTCTATAATTAACCAGTATGAATTTAGAACTGCTTATGCACCTAACGTCCATTATTCGATCTTTCAAATTGACAACACTAAAAATTTTCACCGTACGTTTTAAGATTCCAACTGGCACTTTGCCTTGTTGCCATGGTTCATGTTCTCTAAATTTATTACATTTTTAAGAGTTGCGATTTGTCAGTTTATGAATAGTGTTGGAATAAGCAACCAGCAATCTTTCTGAACTTTGAAGACTTCCAATGTAATTATTTATTTCCTATTCCTGCCCTTCAAAAACTCGTTTACTGACACGAATCATCGCACAACGAAACAAATCCAACTTTGCATTCAGGTAAACCGAAGACGTAGCTTGTAATGGATAGTAGATGACACGAGAAATCAAATGAATATTCACTTCAAAAAGGAAAATGAAATATGATTGTTGTGTAAATCAATGGTCTTTTGCTTTGTTTTTTATTTATTTCTTTATTATTTATTTATTTTCTATGGCAATCAGCTAGTCAGACAAAATTGTCATTCGTTTTCTAGCGATTGTTGTCGAAGGTTCATATTTGTAAGATTTATAATCAGTTTTGATCGGAAACTCGATCAAGTTACACCTCTTTACAAACAAGTTACCAGTTTTCATATTATGTTCATGGTATAAACAGCGTGTTGGGAACAGTCATATTATGCCTCTGATATTTTCTATCATTCCTGCTTTTCCTTTAAAGTTGTATTTATTAAAAATATTTTATAGTTTGTCACTTGCGCAACATGTAGACTACATTTCCTGATAATTTTGTTCATATAACAACAATTTGTTATAATTTCATTTGTATTTCTTTACGTCACATAAGTCTATAGGCTCCTCATGTATTCTGGTTTGAAATAACACTATTAATGAACTGACAAATCGCAACTCTTAAAAAATGTAAAAAATTTAGAAAACATGAGCCATGGCAACAAATGCAAAGTGCCAGTTGGAATCTTAAAACATGCGGTGAAAATTATTAGTGTTGCCAATTTGAAAGATCGAATAATGGACGTTTGGTGCACATTAGAAGCAGTCCTAAATTCATACTGGTTAATTATAGAACAAAAATATGCATACCATTGGCTTTAAAAAAATTCTATTAAAATGAGGTGTCACATGCTATGGTTTTCATTTTTCAAAACTTCAATTTTATTCAAAATGGCGGATTTGAAGATGGCTGCCGTCAAGGTTACCCTTACCGTACCACTTGCGTCTAGGCATAATAGGTATTACCGAAGTTTTTATCCACTTATTATCATTAATACGGGGGTTAGAAGCGGAGGTAAGGGACTGATGCACGTAAGTATAAACCACCGCCCGCTGGAGTCACTCCTTTCGCTCGCTCTCTATACTGCCTGTCGAAACAAGGATTCATAGCGTACGACAAAAACAAAAAATGACCGCTAGGTGGCAGGGACACTCGAGTCTTGTTCTCGTCTACTTCAATGTAGCTATACAGTAATTCAGCATATTTTTCCCCCAATTTTTGTAGGAACTAGTACACTTTTTCAATAATTTCCTTACATACGGCAAAGTTGTATATATTTTTTAAATAAGAATTTTACTTTTAATTAACAAAAGAAGATATTCTACATATCTATTAACACGAAGTAATAGAAAGGTTAACAAAAAAAAAGCGCAATAGACATGTAGTCGTCGTTAGCTGTATCAGTCAGTAATGGTATGTAATTTGTGATTTGCATACATACTTCATATATAAAAATAAATAATATTTAAATGAAAATACATAAAGTATCATCCTTATTTTCTCAAAGAAATAAATTCAAAACAAACGAAACACACTCCAACCAATAAAATTATGATCTACTCACTTGACAAGGTTCAACATTAGCAGATCACATTGCTTGTGTTGACTGAGCATCACCATCATTATGCTATTATTATTATTATTATTATTATTATTATTATTATTATTATTATTATTATTATTATTATTATTATTATTATTATTATTATTATTATTGACAAAAAGAGCAAGACTCATAATATCAAACACACAAGAATGCCCTTGAATTTACACACTATAAAATGAAGTCAGGATTTACTATCCATCTCCCCAAGATGCATTCTCATACATCTTTTTCTAGGCCAACCCCCAAAAATTTGTACCTGATATGTATATATCCTCCGCAAGACTGGATTTAACACTAGAACAACTAGACTCGGGCTTAAGGGCACAACTTTCTTAGATCGTCCGTTGGACCAAAATTTAATAAGTGAAACGAAAAAATGCAAAAGACGAAAAATAATTAAAGACAATAAACACTCTCCATGACGTTCAGTATGATTATGTTAATGCAGGGCCTAAAATTGAGTGGAGTACTCCACACTTTGTGGAACTTTAGGAAAGGAGTGTGGAGCTATAATTCTTAAAATGTGGAGTGGTATTAATGTGAGTACCTTACTTTTCTCGGATTATGCATTTAAACGCGTTTAGTGTGTCAAACTAAGTCTTACTGATTCAATACATTCATTGTGCAATGGATTACTCAATTCCATATAACTGCCAGTATATGACATTAAGCCAGAGTTAATACGTATAGGTGTGTCCTAGATGGCAGGGAAAACCATTGCCAATTTTGAGGTGAAGGAACCTTTTAACTATATTTAGTTTTCAAACGTTTTCGGTTGCATTCATATAGTATTAAAATATGCAACTAACTACACGTTTATCTTTTGTTTCAGTAGGACAATACACTTTTCCGATATAATGAAATGTGTTGTTTTGTAGATAAAAATTACCGGTACACGATCCTTTGAATCCGTTATAGAAATATGTACTGCCAGAGATAACCGCCAAAAATTGAGCTGAAGCAAGGTAGACTCTCAACAACCAATCATAACCCAGAAAATATTATCCGTTCGCAAGTTTCATGGGAAAAAAATCTCGCTAGCCGGCCCGGGTTAATTCTTTTTTTCTATAGATTAGTGTTCGCTGTTTGGTGACGATGCTGCATTGTTGTCTTTGGTAATTTCATTACTTTAGAAACAATAACGAAAATGGAACAGAGGAAGGAAATAAAGAAACAAAAGGTAAGCCAATGTTCCTTTAGTTCGTCTTTATACCTGCAGACACTACACCTAACACATGGTTCTCGTCTAGTTGATTTACCGGTACTTTGTGCCTACAAGCAGCATAGGATATTCAATTTTCCATGTTGCTGGGCGTTGGACATTAGGTTTATTTATTTTTATATGGAACATTGGAATTCAAAGCCTCAGTAAAATTATACAGGGATCCCTCCAGGAATTTCTTAGTGTGGGCACTCATTACTGACTAAATATTACCCGGTTTTAAGAAATCGCGCTCAGAGTCAGCAGTATGAACAGGTACAGTAGGCAGTAGCCTATAACGCAGTAAATTTGGGCCAAGTTGGGCATGTTGGGTAAAAGAGTACATAATCTTGTCAGTGGAGAAATACTTCACCAACTCGGAGTATTTTTATTCGTTTCACGTATTAACGCAATTTGATGCGTATCAGCATCGCATCCGCAATTTGATGTGCTGCCCATCGCATTAATTTAGCATGAAAAGATGTCACCAAGAATGTCCAAGAAGTTTCATCTGTCATACAAGCAGCATCTGAACTGTGTGCTTTCTATCACTCTTCAGGGCAGCGAACAAAAAGTTTAACGATGGTAACTTCAGAAAATAACTTAGAAGTTTTGCACTACCCAGAATATTTTGACGTCAGGTGGACAGAATTTTCATTCAGTATGCTCACTACTCTCCTAAAAAATTGGTATCCAAGCTGCCTTTAATTGCAATCGGAAAGCCATGGATGTAATGAAGCCAATGGTCATCTGCGTAAATGGATAGAAGTAGATCGCCTTCATCTTCTGTGTCTTGTGACAGATGCTCTATATGTTTTCAAGAACTGCCAGCACAAGTTTGAGAGTGATGAAATATTTCTTTTGGACACAATAACAAATAAAAATAGAACTGTAGCACAATTGAAGAGTATGAAAGAGAAACCTCTGTTAGCGGGTGGGAAGAAACGTTTTTAAATGAACATGTGCAAGAGAACGTCAACGGAGAAATACAGTACTCATTACATGGTATTGAACTTCATCGTAACACATGTCGCAATAAATCCCATAACAAATATGTCAGAGAGAAAAGAGATTTTACTGTAGTACGCTACGAAGTCCTGGATTCCATAATTAACTTTGTTAGTCAGCGTTTGCTGTATGAAGACAGTATTATTACTTTGGAGCCTTTGCGTGTTTTGCAAGTGGATGTAACCGATGATGTTCTAAGAGAATGCCACAAAGTTATTTGTCCTGATACAGATCTTTTGCAGTTCGCATTGCAATAGAGAGAGGCATCATCGTGCAGTATGTTGAAAAGTCTGGACGCTAAAAGCCTTCTCATGAAAATCTGTGGAAATCAGTCATTTCACGCTCTGTCAACAAGTCTAGCCCGAGTTGTTGCTTTGAAACCATCTTCTTTCGATGTTGAAAGACTTATAAGTGACTACGACATATTGAAAACAGATAACAGACTCTCTTTGGCTCCCACTACTGTGAAAAACTACCTTCATGTTAATATAAATAAGGGTCCATTGGAAGATTTTAGCCCAACCCCTGCTGTTATGAAATGGCTGGCCAGAAAGGAAAGGCGTTTTGAAGTTGGTAGGAAGTCAAAGGAACAGCCCTGGTATAACGGTGTATTTGCCTAGGCAGAAAACAGATTAAGACAGCGTGATGATCACGGAAAAATGACGGTGAAATTCTTATGTAAGAAAAAGTGACTTTTTTCCGTCCAGTGTGACTATTTTCTTACCGGTTTGTTTCCTGAATTTTATGGTTTAATACAATACAATTAAATATGTATCCTAATGTGCCTTTTGTTTGCTCTAGATGCCAAAACTTTCCTACATTATTATTATTATTATTATTATTATTTTGGTCGCAGGTAACACGATGTACTGGACAGAACACTGATTATATGTCAAAACAAATGCTGACTAAAGTAGTTTTTCTATACTATATAAAATTTTTACCAGTGTGGAGCTGTGATTTCGTTGAATTTTAGGCCCTGGTTAATAGATACCTTCACTCGGTATAAAACAAGGAGGAAGGCAGTTTATTTTAAGGGCAAACTCTTTTTAAGGGCATCTAATTTTGGACAATGACAACAATTTCCATATTATACTGTTTCACAATCATACTGTGACTTTATAATATTTGAATATTAACATTTTACGGCCGAAAATTCGAAACAATTTCTTTTATTCTTACACAAACTGATCATTCTCTGTAGCTTTATTTTAAAAGACGTAAATTTGTATAAGTTTGACTTTCTTTACAGCAGATTGGAAACGAAAATTCGTTAAAATTTGAACAAAAATAATATATATAGGGGCAGGGTGGCTCAGTCGTACAGCGTTACCTCTGATGCGTGGAGTCCCTGATTCAATCCTCGGCCAAGTAAGTTTGTGATGAACAACATGGTGTCCGTGGGTTTTCTCAGGGTACTTTCGTTTCCTTCCACATTTCAATCCACCAATTCTTCCATCAACATTCACTTGCCTTAATCATCCTTCTCCCTTAGCCTAACGGGTATAATCGTAGGATGTTACTCTGAAAAATATATATAAATATTATATTGTGCTAACATTTTGTACATCGACATCAGAGGCGGAAAATATTTTTTTGCCTATGGGTGGAAAAACATTAAATCTGACACCGACCCTGCAACTATTTTCTGGTGAATGACGCGCTCCGCTCACTCCAAATTTCAATGTTATTATCAATAATAATAATAATAATAATACAAAACGGTAGTAGCCTCAACGAACTAACACAGCTTAGATTATGGAAGTCCGCCTTTCTAGATGGTTCTTTTAGTCGTCTATTAAGAACACGTTGGGCACAGAGTCTTGTTTCAGCTTCCGAACTTTACATTAAAAAAAAAAAAAAACCTTTTACAGAATGTTGACAACAAACAATAGATCTGTTTGGAGGAATTCAATTACTCCCCTTCGTATCATCATGTCTTGATATTTTATTTATTAACCATTTTTCTGCAGTTGAATACTCGATTGTATTTCGTGAAACGATATCCGAACGTATTCTAAAATACCTCTTTGCAACTTAGAAAAGACCCTATAACAGTAATACATTTTAATTTGCGAAAACACTGAACCCTACAATGTATTTTCCTCTATGAGATGTATACTAACAAGCCTCGCTTAGTGCTGCACCCATGCGGCGGAATTTGGAAAAATATTCGTACGGCGATCTCTATGTTATTTTTGGTGATTCGACAGGCAGTATAGAGAGCAAGCGAGAGGAGTGACTCCAGCGGGCGGTGGTATAAACAATTAATATGCCTGTAACTTTTTTTTTCCAAATGTGCGTATCTTAAAACTTCACCATTGTTTTCCTGATTAAATTCTAGCCCGAAATTAAGTATCATATTAGCCTATTTCCATTAAAAAACGACCTTAATTCAAAATGGCGGATTTCAATATGGCTGCCGTCAAGGTCATGCCTACCATACGACTTCTCCCTACGACTTATATATATCTACATAGTTGTTCTTTCATTAACACTCCGTTTACAACGGGTAGTAAGGGACTTCTGCTGTAATCTCTAATAACCACATCACAACTCTTAAAAATTATTTTTTTTTAATAGAAAACATGCACCATGGAAAAAATTTCTATCATCACAAATAATGCATATATGCCCTCTATGAGAAAAAATTCATTGAAACCGGAGCCGGACACTTGAGTGTTGTCGCTTGTAAGTTATACATTTCTTTTAAATGTGCTAAAACTCCTGTCTCTCTCTTTGAGTATAATAGCTATCTTAAACATACCATCAACTGCATTAGTGAACATCAATTGTCTCAAAAGGACGGAACACTTTAAATTTACTTCTAATATGTATCTTGTTCTTTTTTAATATTTTACATAAGTTCCTGACACCAAGGTAAGACAAAAAGTATAGACCAACCTGGGTGCACAAATGCTTCCTTTCGGAGTTATAGGCTGCCGAAAACAAAGACAAAATGAACCTTAAAGATCCATAGCTCCAGAACTATGGGACCTACCGTAGTCGGGTCATCTAAAGCAGGATTTTGAAACATGGATATTAGGATATGGCACATACCAGTTCTTAAGTGGTCTTGACCCGACGACAGTAGATCCCATTGTATTGGACCTATGGACCTTTAAAGTCCATTTTTTTATGTTTTCGGCAGCCTATAACTCCGAAAGGAAGCATTTGTGCACCCTGATTGGTCTATACTTTTCGTCTTAACTTGGTGTCAGGAATAACCTCCCACAAGTTGTCAGTGTTGTTTTGAAATACCCTGTATAATAAAAGAAAAAGTAATTTACCTGAAGTTCTTCCAATAGAAAAGTAAAAAAAAATAATCTGCCTTCATATGAAAATTAGAATACAATTTTAAAAAGAAAAAGAAATTACATTTTGTTAAATATACTTATTAAAGCTTAATCTCTTTATCACTATTCTCTGCAACAGCTGGCTTTATTAATATATTCATCCTTGTAACTATTTATTCAATTATAACATATTTAGCTCCAGGCAGTACTGTAATGATTGGTTTATCTCAATTAAACATTAAGAAGAAAAATGATGACTATACAAAGATTATTTATTATAGTAACTCGTTTATAGAACAACTACAAATTATAACATGAAATGGAGATATGGATGAAGAGTAGAAATGTTATTCCTAAAATTAAAGAAGCACTCAAAATATTACCCCTATAATAACTGAGTAAGCTTAAGAAAACTTAATTGGAATGTAGAGAAAATGATTAAGGAGAAATAGAGAATTATTACCTGATGATATATGATGTCTTATTATAGGACCATCTAGATGTGGTAAGACTTTCTTATTTAAAATTTTAATGCAGCTTGGTAGGTTAGCTAATTACTTCTATATATATTCCAAAAGCATGCATCAGCGTACTACTATGAGCAAAATAAATGACGCGTCTCTTTATTTTGAAGTTTTTTGAAAATATCTCCGGTTTCTTTATATGTTCGAAATTTCGGAAGGTTTCCCCAGCAGGACAGGTTAATAACAAACCCGTTTTTAATATTTGTGTTAGATA
The DNA here is from genome assembly GCF_964235325.1 of Thermobia domestica. NCBI lineage: Eukaryota > Metazoa > Arthropoda > Insecta > Zygentoma > Lepismatidae > Thermobia > Thermobia domestica. Next base: position 255,999,473 of record NC_137457.1, on the reverse strand, counting down.
TTAGCTTAAAATAAATAAATTAGAAGCAAAAAATATTAAATCGACAGAAATCTCGAGAATTACCAACTCTGCTAAAGTGGGAAATTTTCAAGAACGCGAGGGAATTTTGCAGTTCAACACGAAGCAGCGACATCTATGTCATTGAGAGAAATATGGATTAAATCTACAAACGAAACTTTTAACGAAATATTCCTAATATGTCTTATTATGTGCATTATCTGCAAACTCCAAATATATGAATATATGCCAAGTATTAACGTAAAAATAGAGCATAAAGTGGAAATTATCTATGGAAAAGGACGAATTGGTAACGCGACCGTAATGAAAAATCGTCTTTACCGGAACAGTCTCAGCTCACGTAAGAAAACAAATAGCTCAGTTAGTTAAAGCAACGAGTCTGTATGCCGAAGGTAGTGGGTTCGAACCCCATGGAACTTACGTTATTATTTTTATTACTATGGTTATTTTATTTATTTTTTATGTGGGAAAGAATCAAATTGTTACATATGTGTAAAACTCATGACGATACAAAAAAATGTCGTTGTCGCACTTCCATTAGCGTCCCTAATTTTGTTTGCAAACAGTTTCGTAATTACTTCCCCTGTGCTCACTGCTCATTATATGCTCGCTGGCGCAAAGCGAATGTTTCCCAGTAAATGTTAATTCTAATTTGGAGAATTTTATAGTTTCACAATATTTCTCACTAGATAGTCTTCTATCTACTTATTTGGATATTTTGATAACAGATTTCCCTATTAAATGTTTAATTTTCCCTAGATGTTTAATTACGGAAAAGTTTTACAATGTATTTGTCTTAAATTGAATGAAATTGTTTTGAAATACCACATGAGATAAGTAGCCCGAAGGTGGAAAACTCAAGTAATTGATATTCTACGTAAAAGCAACCTATTGTAGAATGATGATACTTCTTACCTTCAGCACATGATCTTTATATTAGAGAGTCAGACAGAAAAAAATCCTGTTTTTCCTCCCCTATGACCACCCATCTTAAACCTCTACATACTATTGTTCGTCTCACAAAATTTCGATGCTCCAAAAACATTCAAATAATAATAATAATAATAATAATAATAATAATAATAATAATAATAATAATAATAATAATAATAATCCTGAATATGCCATCCTTACATAATGTAAGGATACCTTAGTCTCTTAGTTTAAATATTGGGTATCTTAGTTTAAAGTGCTTTCTTTAGTGATCATTTGAGCAACCATGTAGGAGGGGGTACGACGTTTTATTTTACCCCTCTCATTTCAGTACCCTTCCAATAAAAAGTAATTTCTGATAAGCAGGGTAGACAAAATGAATAAGAATTATATTTACAGCATCCTCTCCCCTTTCATGATTTGAATATCACATAGCATTTTTTATTCTACCAAAGATGGCCCTGTGCGGTTAGGGGTAGGTAACTAAAGAAATACCTAATATATAGCTTCCCTTCATTGTAATATTACCACATCTTTATTTGTACGAGGTAGCCCCTACACAATCAAGGGTGACAAAAATAATAGGAAAAGTGTCTATTGATTCCAGTGGCGGATCCAGCACGAACTCCTGGGGGGAAGGGAGTGAAAGATTGTTTTGATGATGTGAAGATGTCACAAATTACCATTTAACTAAACTAAACATAATAGTGGGGTGAACCGGAACACAGTTACTTTAAATTGATGTAAAAGTTTAACTTTTGGCTTCATATTAAAGTTTTGGTTTCAAATGAGAATTTCAGTCCAAGTGGTCAATGATCAAATCTCGTGGGGCTCTTCAGTGTAGGCTAATACGGCCCCATTATGAGAAAAGGCAAAAATATTAAAATGTTTCTAACTTTCGAATTTTTCCTCTATTTTAAAGAAATGTTTGGATTCGTATTAAACTGTTGGTTCCAAACGACAATTTCAGTCCGACTGGACAATGATCAAATCTCGGGGGTGGCTCTGCAGTATAGGGGGCTACGGCTCCTTATGGGAAAAGGCAAAAATATGAAAATACTTATAACTTTCGAATTTTTCGTTTATTTTAAAGAAATTATTGGCTTCATATTAAAGTCTTGGCTTCAAATGACAATTTCAGTCCGTGTGGACAAGATCAATCTCGTAGGGCTCTTCGGTGTAGGGGTTCCGGCTTCTTTATGGAACAAGGGCCGCGGTGGCTCAGTGGTAGAGCGTTCACCTCTGGTTCTTGGGGTTCCGGGTTCAACCCCTGCTCTCGCCAAGTGAACTTTGTGGTGGACAAACACAGTGTGCGTGGGTTTTCTCGTGGTTCTCCCGTTTCCTCCCATTTTCCTCACTCCATCATTTCACTCATTTCTCATTATCACTGTCTCCTTTAGCCTAACCAGCATAAGTGTGGAACGTAAAACTCAAAAATTTCATTTCCTTATGGGACAAGATTCATGTAGTTGATATTGCAAAATTGTTTTGTATACATGAGTGGAAACTTGCACCCTTTGGTTAATTTTACCTCTTATATTTTGCAGATTCAAATTCAAGCAATAGTTACTTCGCAAAGCTAAAAGAAGGCACTTACTAGTTTCATTAAAATGAAATGTCTTTTATGAGAAGTTGTCATTAAGCAGACGAACGCACAGGCACCCAAACGTTGGTTGAGTCGGACAATTGAAACTCGTTAAGCTCGCTTCAATTATTATTATTATTAATAATAATAATAATAATAATAATAATGCATTCACCTTTGGTGCATTGGGTCTGTGGCTCGATTCCACTTCGCCCCAAGTGAAATTTGAGGTGGACAAATACCGTGTGCATGGGTTTTCTTGGGATTTTGCATTTTCCTCTCACTTTCTTCATTTCACCATTTCGTCATAATTCTCCCTTAGCGTAGGTGCATAATCGTGTAACGTTAAACTAGATATTCCATTTAATTTTAATTTCAATAATAATAACAAAATTAATTCAACTAAAAGGACTGTAATTTATGTTGACGGCAATTATCATAAATATACAACCATTATAAAAATAATGCTTTGAGTAGAAATCCTTTCCAAGTGTTAACGAATGCGCATGAGATAAGACATGTCTCGAGAAAGAGACGAGACGCGCTTTGTGACATCCAAAATACGAATTGACAAATATTTTGGACACGAGATAGATTTTAAAATGTCTCGTCTTGTCTGGAATGTCTCGAAAACATATGTCTAAGTTTTAAAATTATTTTTCAAGATATATTCTCTCAAATGTAGCTCTCTGCGTTAAAATTAATAACGGCATTTGTGATTTAGAAAAGATAAACAATGACTAAAATTAATAGTTAACTTTCCGAAAAGAAGCTTCATTAAGGGGGAACCTGAAAGATGTCCACAAACTTCGGGAGATGATTCGTGACATCAAAAGGAGACAAACGGTCCTCTTGTAATTTTCGAATTCAGCTTCGTTGTCGAGATATAGGGTTGCCAACTGGTCATGTTTGAGAAACTCACTGGGAATAAATTCAACTCGAAGAATAAACTACTACTCATATATTTTTCAGGTCAATTGACTTATACCATGTTGCAAGTTAAATATTTATTTATGAAGTGTGTACAAAATTTGCCAGTGTCTTTTCTGAGAAAATCGTCGAGAAAAAATCACCTCCAAGAATAAACTACCCCTCGTAAATTTTTTCTAAGAGAAATATCTGATACTCCAAATATAGGGTTGTTAATTAAATATTGATTAATGAAAAATAAAATTGTTAAAACCATTTTGGAGAAAGCTTTTTTCGATTTTCGGCTGTTAGTAAACCACACTTATTTTAGGCAGTAGGAAAAAATTGGAAAATCTCCTGTAGGAATACTATGCAAACCCTAAGTTTAAAATTGGTTGTATATACGTTGAACGGTATGGCCTCTAGGTGAGTGCACAGAAAAATCGGAACGGAACGTACCGAACGGACGGACCGGAAGGACGGGTATGGAAAAATCACATTTTCGGTATGCAGACGCCATGAAGTATATAAATCCGTTGAAATCTGAATTTGATATACTATTTTCAAAATCACCATATTTTCTTTCTTTTGTCGCTCGAAAAAGAAAACCTGAATTTACCACAAAAACCTAGGGAGTTTACCAAAAAATATTCAATTACAGGGCCACCGCACTAAACTTTTTCAATTCAATTTCTTAACTGTGTTAGGCCGCAGTTGTTACTGAAGTGTGTATTTGGATATGAATAAAATTATCGTATTATTCAAATACATCGAATGTTAGATTATCGAATAAAAAACTTCGATTGAAGAAAATCCACACTACAAAACTAAGTCACAATTTGAGCATATTTTGATTAGACATATAATAGAACAATTAATGCAATAATTGTTTATGAAATATGACAAAATCAAATGAGTCATTTTTGAGAAAGTCGTTCAAAAAGAACACGTCAGGAGTAACCAACCTCTTGTGAATTGTTTCGAACAATGAGTTAAGATATACCGGTACTTTTGGTTATTAATGAAATGTTTATTTGCGAAATTTGAACAAAATCGCCTGTCGTTCGAGACAATTGTCGGGAATAACCTTCACCCCCAAAATAAACTATCCGTCGTAATTGTTTTTCATAGAAATGACTTATATTAAAATATAGGGTTATTAATGAAATACTTATTTATGAATTATCAATAAAATTGTCCGAGTAATTTTTTAGAAAATCGTGAGGGAAAAATAACTCCCCGAATCAACTATCTCTTGATGATTCTTTCAGGGTTAGCGAGTTATTCTATATTATTAGGTTTTTAATGAAATATTTATTTCTGAGTGCGAACAAAATTGCTTGACTCATTTTTGAGAAAACCGTGGAGGAAAAACACCTCCAAGAGTAAACTATCCCTCGCATATTTTTTCAGGACAAACGAGTTTTGCCATATTGTTCGGTTATTAACGAAATATTTATTTTTGTAATATGAATAAACTCTTTTGAGTCGTTTTTGAGAAAATCGCCCAGACAACACACACCACCAAGAATAACGTACCCCTCGCATTTTTTTTAGGACAAACGAGTTATGCCATATTGTTAAGTTATTAATGAAATATTTATTTATGAAATATGAACGAAAACACTTGAGTCCATTTTGAGAAAATCACTGAGAAAAAACACCCGTAAGTATAAATTACCCCTTGTAAATTTTTCTCAGATAAATGCCTTATACCACAAAATAGGGTTGCTAATTAAATATTGATTTATAAAAAGAGAAATAAAACAAGATCGTTAGAGCCAGTTATGAGAAAATATCTTTTTTTTCTATTTTCATCGTACAGGAAACTACGCTTGTTTTGGGAGTAGGAGGGAAGTATAAAAAACTATAAGAAATACTATGAAGATCTTAAACTAAAATTTGGTGCAGATAAGTTGAACGGTATGGCCTCTAGGCGAGTGCATAGAAAAGTGTAGCGAACGGATGGACATGTATCGAAAAATAACTTTTTCGGTATTAGAGGCTATAATAAGTGTAAATTCGTTGAAATCTCAAATTTGATTTTTTTTTCGATCACCATACTTTCTTCTTTCATTTGTCACTTCAAAGTAAAAGGAACTCAGAACTATAGATAAGAGAGACCTACTTTTACACAGACATTTATTGATTTAAAATTGTTTTAGTTTGTGTCATTTCACTTCCAATTTAAAGGTTTTACTATGACTAACGGCATACCAATGACGAGACGGAAGTTTTCAGGAAGTAAATGCATTCAGAAGTCTAGACTGCATTACGTCTATCAGCCTGTTTTTACTTCTGCAATTGTTGACAGCTGTAATTTCGTCCAAACGCTTCATGAAATAATTCTTGGTTGACGTAATTGTGTTACTATTTTAGTATTGTTCTCTTTAGACTTGGTTGAAGGTTTGTCTTAACGGTTATACATTTTTTCTTTCTTATTTCATCGTTACACATAAGAATAAAATGTTGTGGTGAGTAGATAGATTCCAAGCTACGAACATTGAGTTTTCATTCTTCCAACACTTTACCAATGGACCAAGCGTTGTCTTCACGTTAACGCAAAGGTTAGGTTTGTAAAATATTCCCTCTACGAAGAAGCGTGATTGGCAGATAGGAATACTGAACAGAACTCCACAGAAATACATGCTGAACTTAAGTTTATAGCTACCCTTTGCTGATTTGCCCTCAAGGTCAATCGAATGGTAATTCAGTTCCGTCTCTGTTCTTAAGCCATGTTTGTATTACTTCGAACAGTTTTGATAATGAAAAGCATGCCTCGTAATATAACAAGACTACTTTCGCGTAAGAAATTGAAACTCAGTTGGTCAGAGCAACTAGTCTGTACGAATTAGGTTGTTAGTTCGAGCCCAGTACGGGTAAGGGTTTTTATTACTATTGTTTTCATCTTTTTTATATGAGGAAAAATCAAATTGTGACATCGCGATATCAAATGTATTTGGTTAGGTAGCTTTGTCTTAGCTAAACTTTAAACATCAGTAACCGTCGAAATTATTTCGCTAACCGATCAGTCACTGAAGTTTTCAAACACGTCAAACCAGTGGCGTAACATGGTTAGCCTCTCCTCCGCAGTCCTTAGTTATGCGTCCGTACTTTCAGGGGCGCACCAAGGGCCGAGCGACTGCCTGGGGCGCCAAAACGAGCCTCAAAAAGTAAATTTTATAACGTGTTTTCTACTGACTTTTGGTTTATATTCTTGTAAAGTAGTGGCAATTACATAATCTTTTTCCATTTCACCATGGAAGAAGAGAGTTTCCTAGTACTAAGGGAGCTGTATCGAAAAATGGGGAGATGGCATGTAGAATAGCGAGTGGCGGGGAGTAAGTATTGTTCGTTTGTTTGCTTGCGTTTAGCGTTCCATGGTTATGTTTTAATGGCCAAAGGAGATGTGGATACTAATTAGAGTGGAATCCGAACCACTTGTATCGTTCAACAGTAATATACCGGGAATTGGACCCGGTACCACAGAAGGCAGGCGTGCTAGCCACTAGACCAAGTGGGAGAGGAAGCGGAGTTCGTATTGTTTATAGCGGGCCATATTCTTTGTGAAGTTTTCCTAGGTAATGAATGTCTTTTTTAAAAATGGGTTTAAAATATTAAAAACACTATGATAAAATGTAAAATATAGGCTAGTACTAGGGGGAGGGCGCCAAAAAGTCACTTCGCCCGGGTGAAAATTTGGCCTCGTCCCCCCTGCGTACTTTCTGTATATTTTTTGGCCTTGCAGCTTGTGGGGACGGGGGCGCTATTTACGCCTATGCTTCGAACGTAATTCAATAACTGTTTAAGAAATTCTACCATTAGCGTGGAAACTGGATATTTTTCTAATAGTCCCATAGAACTTTCACTCAGAACGCCAGATGCAGTTTTGCAGAATGGGTTCTGGCTAAGTAGGAGGAGGATCTGATGTTTCGTAAGTAAGTTCCTTTCAGAGAGTTTGCTATTTCTTTAACGGTGATGTAAATAAACATACTCATCGTTATTAGCCCGGCATCAAACCATCCTGGACAAATCCCTCCCTCTAGAACAATGATCGGCAAAAGTTTATTCTGCCTAATTTTATAAGCGACTCAAGGGTGAAACACTTGTTAACGAAAGCAATGCTACCCAAAATAATTATTCTTTGGAGTAGTCCTTTTGTTTGTGGACGTACGTTGATCATGAACATAGATAATTCTGCCAATGAAGCCTAAATTGCAGTGAAACGGGGAGGGAATGTTAGGCCTGCTATCATCGATCAAGGACGTAAGAAAACTTATTCTTGCCATATGGAAGAAGACTAAGAAAAAGAAACTTAGACATTCATCAAAGAAGCTTCTTTCACTTCCGAATGTGACCATAAAGAGACGAAAGACTTTCATTGTTCAGTCTTAACATTACAAGATGTCCGTAGGTTCCAGCAGATATTTTACCCAACCAATAGTTCCTATGAAACGCTTAAAATTGATCAGAAGTACACTAGTAGTGAATCACCGAAACGTCATAGAGTTAGGGGCGAACGAAAGCAAAAAACCTCAATATTGGAATAAGTATTTGTTACAATTTGTCTGTATTACAATGCTTTATGGAAATGAAGTTGGTGTTTTCAGACATTTTATTATAGTGTTCCAGGTCTCTCCTGATGTATACGGAGAAGTAACTTCTCTGAATTACAATGCTTTTCATATGTATTACAATGTTCTTTAAGAAAAAATAATTGTTTTTAGATACAAAAACAAACAGGTCCTTATCCATATTGTACAGAACCAAAATGCCCCGTGTCCTCCGCACAGTTCCAAAACGCTCCTTTTCCAAACATTTTTTTTCTTAATTTATGAATATTATATGGTTATTGTGTGCATGTGCTGCCTGAATTAAACACTTATATATTACTTCACTAAAGCATACTAAAATAATGCAAGTTTTCCTTAAAATAAATAAATAAATAAATACATACATATGACAGTCTTTTTTTCAATTTCCCAAAATTCTCTTGGTGGACAAGGACCTCTTTGGAAATGGGCTACTCAAATATCCGTTCTACTTCTTCGTAAAAACTGTCTTTTAATATCATCGTGTTTATCTTCTGTTGGGGCATTTACACTTAAAACAATATCACACCACCGACCCTTACCGAGTAATAAAAGAAAGTGTCAGTAACAAATTCAATCCGCTTAATTGCTTATATTCGTTTGTAAACGAAAAACCCTGTTCTTAACTGGTGATTTTTATTTCCTTCCTTGTAAAAGAACGTAAAATTTCCGGACTTCACAGCTCCATTTCCTTCCCACCTAACTTCCTGAACTCCTACTAGATCCATCCTGTATTTCTCTAACTCACTCGTTACGGATTTTAACCAGAGATGTGCGTCTACGCGTAAAAAACGATAGTTTACGTTTACGTGTCAACTATGCGTAGACAATGTAAACAACGTAGACTATGTAGAATATGTCAACAACACGTAATTTAATATGGCATGGCGTCGTGGACAATAAATGAGCTTTCTTTTGTCGTTACCTTTCGAAATTGCGTACAAAATAAAATACCTAGACCAGCGAATAGTAATTTTCGAATACTTAGTTTCGTCTTGATAAAGGAAAATGAAAAATATTATGCATTTTGTAAAATATGCAAGAAAAAATTGGCAAATACAACAAATTCAAGACTTAAAGCCCACAGGTGAGAATTAGTTTTGTAAATTTCATTATAAAAGCAGTGCTCGAAGTGGAAAATCTAAGGAAGTGGTATGTGCAGAGCAAAGTAAACATACAGATTAGGTAATTTCCTCTACTTTTTATGTTAGTCGTTTCCCTAATCTTTCGCTGCACCGAAGCAAAACAACTGAATGAGGAAATATGAACAAACGAGCAACGAAATTCTTCCTTACATTTGATTTTGGTTGTCTGCATAGTCTACACGGATTACGTATAGATTACGGTAGACGTAAAATTATAGTTTACGGCACATCACTGATTTTAACGCGTCCGTCCTATAAAAACTTCTAATATGACCCAAAAATCCCAAGTTATTTTCTTCCTATTGGCAAGCACACACATTTCTTCTTTGTTAGAGGGCACGGTGGCTAAGTTGTACAACGCTTACCTCTGGTGTGGGGCACCTGGTTCGATTCCCAGCCAAGTTAGTTTGTGGTGGACAACACCGTGTCCGTGGGTTTCTTCGGGGATTCTCCCATTTCCTTGCACTTTCTCATTCCATCAACTATTCCATCATTCACTTGTCTTAATTATCGTCTCCCTTTGTCTAAGAAGCATAATCGTGAGAAGTAAAATTGAGTTTTTTTTCTTTGCTAGGCATTACGGTTGGTCAATTGATTAACTTACAATTCAAGAAAACTATCAGAGCGGAAACCATACACCTCACTGCTACAATATTATTCTGACCCCATTAAAGATTATGCCCCTCTCTTGACACAGCTTTTTCCTTCTATAGATTCAGAAGCATATGGACAGCTACAGGCAAAACTAAAAACCATCAGTGTAGTCGATACTAGCGACAAAGAAGTTCACCCGACCGGAAACTTATGAGAATCTACCATAAAAGTTTCACCAGCATGGGGCTAGATCATATATTTTGATGCAACCTGGTAACATTTGAACTAATAGAAATATATTACAAGGTTAACAATGTTGCCAAACCAACAAAGAGTTGTATTTTCTCAAACGACAGTGTCATACTATTGCATACTTCAGATTTACATATAAAACGAAAACATACAATACCACACTTGTCATACAGCATTGCAAATTAAGAATGCTGCAGTATCATAAACATTGAAAAACAACCAAATTTTCAAGGATTCTACAGCAATAACGCAAAATGGGCAGTGTAACATCTTTATGTCGGACACTACGATCATCATATGGCATATTACGAAATAGAAACGAGTTGACAAGGAGTGGAAAAATTGACTTTTTTCAAGGAATTTATTTCAAGAAAGTGTTAAGTATCACATTGAATCATGCAGATAGCTGTCAATAAAGATCCTAATACCATTTGTAGCAATTCTCTTAAAACATTCGGAAGATATGAACAAAACGGTAAAATCTGATATATTGCTTAAAATAGCTTACTTGTGGGAACTTTTTAGAACAATTTTCGTTTAACATAATTTGAATTGTGTAATAACCTAACGTAGTGCTATTTGAAGAAAATAAAACTATGTTGGGTTAGCAAAAATTAAGTTACAAAAGCGTACCACGATAAATAGTACACACACACATACGCATATATATATATATATGTTAACCTTTATACACCGGGCAGAGATTTAAACGAGATCGTACACTCACGTTGGGAGGCCTGGTGACCCTCCCTAATTATCACAAGGTAACAAGTACTTTTGAAGGTATTAGTGTGTAACGGACTACTTCATTGCTTCACATACCAATTTTTATGACTATCACCAAAGGGGAATGCCCCCAAAAAACATGAACTTTACCCTCCCCCTTCTCCGCCGTGGTACCTCCCACATTCACAAAATGCATATTGGCGTTAAGTTTCATCATTCAGGAACACATTGATCCCAAACTCATCTTCTAGCTTGATTAGGGAATGAGATATTACGGCTTAAGTACTTGATCCAGCAGTTTCATCCTTCGGCGTTTAAAGGTTAAAGACACATTCCACAAAATAATAATAATAATAATAGAATAATAAATATGTATGGGTAAAAATATCGAAGTGCTTCCTTATCTACCACACTCATTTTATCTCGCCGCTAATGAATTTTGGTTATTTTTAAAACAGCCATTCATTGAAGGCATACTTATTGCCCCTAGAAGTATCCCTACAATAGTTATTATTCAATATGGTAAACAGACTTCTTTTCTCAAATGTTCAAATACTTTTAATATACGAGAAAAAAAAAAGACACCTGAAAACGTGTAAAGTAAACGGTGATTAAATAAACAAACTGAAATGCATGGGAAAATCATACGTAATTTTGTTCTAATTTGTTTTTATTCCTGGTGATGCAATATACATATACAACAAATGTACTGGGTCAATGTACTGAATGCAATGACAAAGATTGTAAAGTGTATTTTACACTCAAACAAAAACAATGGTAAATATTCTTGAAGTAACGAGATCAAATCTCAACAGAATTCCTTTAGAATTATGTTCAACACACAATACAATTCAATAATTCAACTGTCTCACCAAACTCATTCATTAACACTTTTCTAGTCTTAAAAAAAAAAAAACACATTAATTCCAAGAAAACCCTAAACCAATCACCCCAATAAATGTTTAATTACTGTACTCTTGTATTTTACAAAGTTTCATGAGACACAGTAATGCATCATTTTGTCTGTAACGAAATTAACTTTTTCTTTCTCACAACACAGCACACATCGTCCCCCCTCCCCGACATACACACACACACAACACAGCTCATCTTCAATTCACTCTATTTGAAGCCTTTTTCTATCTGGAAAAAAGAAAAAACAATTTAAAATTAATTTTTGGAAAGAAAAAAAAAAAAACTATATACACATGCAGCTACATATGCTTGGAAGTAAACTCTACTTTTCTTTAACATTTACAATTGTTTAGAACACTTATCTACCTTAAGGCATACATGTACAGCATTCACGTATTCATGTTTCTAGTGTTTACTAGTTTCGCCATCGTATTTCAAAATACTTTCAGTTACAAGATGGTATTCATGAAGAAGGATAGGAAGAGAGAGAATGGAATGACAGAGCTCTATATGACCTATTCTCTTACTAGTGTTAAGATCGGTGATGGATCGACTATCGCGAACAGGAAGGAGCAAGTTTTTCCTATCATTTATATGTATTTTGTAAAGAGGGACATACAACAATTTGAATCAAATTTAAGGGATGAATATCCAAACTTTGTTCAATGACAAGTTGAATTAATGATCATATAATTCGTGCACTTGTTAATTACTATGTTTTATTCATTGTATACAGCACTTAATTTTACTCTTCAGAAGCACACTTCAAATAATATATAACACTCAACAATGTAAGAAACAAAACATTACAAAAAAATGCACGGATTATTCTGTAATTATTGGTTCAAATTCTCTTCGGACAAAGTCTGAATATTTATATTCTGAGGTTATTCAATTATTGTGAATATTGGTGTTCCCAGAAACAAAATACTATCGAAAGAGGATGTGTGCTACCATCTGTCGCTGATTAGCTCTTTTAGTTTTAACTTCAGTCACAATTAGTGTCATCGAAAACAAGTTACTCCTCTTACTTTTAATATATTAATGACAAATTTAGTCAATTATGAAATTTACATTCAACATCGAAGTTATTACAAAAATGAATCTCAACTCGTAAGAGATCTTCTACGACAAAATGTTGAACACAACAATACATCATTTAGCACCAAAATTAGGATAGGTTACTAATGTATTACCAGAAATAATATCTATGAAGTGCTAAATTCCAATCTACGTTGAGCTTCTTTCGCTTTGCTAGCTAATATGGAAAGTAAAGCAAACCGAGAGATTCCATTTAACTTTGGAATGAAATCGAATGTGGTAAACTTGATAGTTCTGACATGAGTAGCCCACAAAGAACTCTATCGTTAAGACACCTAAAACGTTTCATTTCATTTTGTTAATTCTTTCTACCATTCTGCTTAGCAAAATCATGTAACAAAGGATACTCGAGACATACAGAGTGTGAAAAAGTGACTGACTGGACCAGGATTCATACCCGGATCTCTCCCATGCGTTAACCACTACGCAACCCAATCCGCTTCCCGGAACAGCCAAACACACTCACTCTTGTAGTCTATGCTCTCCTCTCACACCACATGGCTTGTATTACAGCCTACCTGCTAAGTTTGGACAATCCAGTGTGTACAGAGGTTGAACAAAAAAATCTAAAAACACTTCATACAGGACACGTAAGTTTGACCCTCCAATGTAAAACACGTGTTGCGGTTGCCGATCGTTTTTTGTTTTCAATGTGTCATGTGGACAAACATTACCAGATATACAAAATTATATGATTCATAAACCATGTATTGTTACAAGCCATAAAAAAATAGACCGGACCTATTTTGTTTAAATTCAAGCTAATGACACTACTGCTATTTCTTGTAAAGTTGAAATAAGCAGTGAATTTAGATGATAAAGATAGATCTCTTTATTTATATATATATATATATATATATATATATATATATAAGTGGGTTTATCTGATGTTATTTGCGTGTTTCGAAGGTTTGGAACAGGGTGTTTATAATGAAAAGATGCCCATATATTAGCGTACAAGCACTGTCCACCAATCTCAACAACACGCATTTTTCGATCAAATATGCCAAACAAAACAAATTATCTTTCATTATACGCATCAATCATATACAAGAAATAAAGCTGTTCATTCGTGACACATTTTTCATATTTCACACACTTCTTAGTCTTCAAAAAGAAGAAAACTTTTGCGGGAACAATTTTTCAGATTTCCTCACCACAGGGAAAATATTGGAATTACCATTCTACATAAGCGCTAACAAAGCTCATTTTAAAGAACTGGAAAGAGAGGTAACACATGTTATCGAAGATAATGAATGCGATCCATTTATCTGCTGAATATGCTCGTACTTCAACTAGAAAAATCCAAAAGCATATATTTCTGCTCTGCTTGGTTAGTAGAGCGTTAGCAATCACTGATATCCTGTTTTACTATTTTACAGCTGAAATGATTTAGGATTGAGATTTCTGGGCTTTCAGCATCTATGGCCATAGCTCGTCACGTATGAGGGATGACGTCCCTCGGCGAGTACACTATCCGGGGAAAGGAAAGGAAGTGGCCTAGGGCCTAAATGTTAGGTACAGTCGCGAAAGAAAGTATTCTTTAGTTGACAAAATTCTTCTTAATAACTCAACAATAAATTAACCTATTACAGTGCCGATATTGGCAAGTTATCAAATTATAACTATCCTATGAACAACAACAAATGGATTCAAATTAATTCATTTGTTTCCGAGTTATTGACAAAAGAAAATTTGTTCACTGTCAAATACTTTCTTTTCCGTGTGTACCACCCCGGCATTTGCCTGGTGTGAATGAGGAACCAGGAAAGATTCATTCAGAATGGCTGACCTTGAAAAGCTTTTTACACTTTTTAGACCGAGTGCCTCCACCACGAATCGAACACGGGACCGCTCGCACCGAAGGCGAGTGTGTTAGCGACTACGCTACGCGGGCCCATTACAGATGAAAGATTGTTCTGGTATTATTTTATGAAAAACTACGTTCCATCAAGGAAATTTATGGAGGTGAGATGCAAATAAACTACTATAGTCCATTGTGAAGCAGATCGTCGGCTGAATAGTAAACGAAAGTACGAGGAGCGGAACTTGAGAAATCTGCGCCGTTTGGCATGGAATTTTATGCTTATTTGCAATCTAAATTACAGAAAGATTTCAAAATGTTGGGGAGATTACTTTGTAGAATGGTTGGACAAGGAAAAGTTTCTTTAAGATAAAGTCAACTTTTCTCAAACTACAACAGTTAATTAAGATACAACCTTTCATTAATGAATGAGAAACTCGCGATATTATACATTAACTGAAAAATACATTACATGAGTTATTGAAATATTGTCATGAGTGAATTATAAATAACTTATGTGCAACTGATGAAGCCGTTAAATTTGATTTTAAATATTACTAAAACGGCGTCAAGGAAAAGATATATGAGGGTTGGCTCTTTTAAACAAGCTATTTTTTTTCTCAAAAAAACCAACTGGTTTAAACCAAAAAACGAAAAATGTTCGTAAAAGTATAAGTGTTCATAAAATTATGATGAACACACATTTGTGGATTATCACGTTTCATTCCAATATATTATTTGTATTATATTCAGACCTAAATTTCCCATTCATTAAAGAGATTATGCAACTTTTTTTCTTATATATTTATGAATGGTTCTTTTGTGATTTTTTAAATAATTTGTTTTTCTTTGATTGCAACTGCAATCAAAGAAAAATTCTAAATATTGTTTCGTTTTAATAATGTTCAGTATTGATAAAATACATCGAAATGACGTACTTCTTGCGAGGGGGAGGTCATACAAACCCCACGAGAGGCACTGAAATCAGAAGTATCTTGTGTATCTATTTATGTATAAATGGGTCAGAGCCAAAGTGGACTCAAATAATTCGTATCTGTATTTACTTCTCTTACTGATATGCAAATGAAGTCGTTATATTTCTTTAACTTGTACTAATAAAAGTCGTAGTGAACTAACTTGGACTAAATTAGTTCCGGTTCTTCTGTACTCTGCAGTATTTTGAAATTGTCCATATGTAATTCTGTATAATGGTTTCACTTGTTCAACTGTATCTTTGTCCTTCTGAAATGACTCTTGACAATTATATTAATAAGTATGTAAAGATCAGTACAACGTATCAGGAGTCCTTCGTGAGACGTCGGCAGACGTATCGCATTTGTGGCCAATTAGTCCCGGTTTCGAGTCCAAATTATGTCGGGTGTAAGCTGAGAAGCGGTTCGGATTCCGCTTCCGTTTGGACCCCTTCCAGCATAACCCAGTTGTTATATAATAACACCAAGACGAAACAAACTTATTTATGTTCATTTGTGATATAAATAGACAGAGCAATTTAAAAAAATGGTTTAAACAAACAAAAAAAAACAGGTTTTACGGTTTTTTCAATAAAAACCATAGTTTTTGCCAATCATGCCTTTAACCAGCGACATTTTCAAATAACACTATGTCTAATGAGAGGCTAAGTTTTGGGTGTGATTATCACTGAAAAATCTCTGCGTTGTTGTCATTGATCCCAGTTTCAAATAGGAAATGGTGTTCAGCGAAAGAAAGATCGTCGCGCTGACAAGAAAATTTAGGAATTATCAAGGTATGATGCACGTTTCTGTCAAGTGTTGAAATGAACTGATTCTTATAATTGAGTATTTTCGGACATATAACGAGGAAGAATTATCCCTTTTCATAGGATATCGTGTCCAAATTAAGAATTTGTTCTTTACACTGAAAAGCTAATACAACTTGTCGTATACATTTGTTCGCACGTGTCGTATAGATTTATTTCAAAATTTTGGTATTTTTTTCTCGCGAACACTACTATATACTCGTACCTAAGACTATCTGTAGTCTGCTTAAAAAAAAAAAAAAAAAAAAAAAAGTGTACCTGGTTTGGACACTTTATGCTACGCTACTAGTGACGTGTGATGTGCCGCGTGATCTGTGTGGGATTGTGAATGGGTAGTCGAAAGGGACTGCGAATCTATGTTAAACGTAGTTTTCAAGTTGTAAAAACGGGTCCAGAGACGTACAAAATGTTCCAAGTAACATTCGGAGATGCATCAATGAGTGGCGCAAGGATCTGTTAATGGTTTGCAAGTTTCAAAGCTAAAAACATGGCCGTAAAGAATGACCTCAGTCCTGGTCGTCCGTTCGTGAGTCGGAATGAGTAGAAAACAGCCCAGGCCGGTGCTCTTGTGAGATCCGATGAGACGAACAAGACAAAGAAATCTAACATTAGCCTACAACAATATTCACATGTATGTATGTAGGAAAAAATGAATGTAGTATCACAATTCATTGTAAGGATATATATTTTTTCTGTATCAGTTTGACGTACTCATATAACGAGTGTGGTACATTAAAGAGTACAGTTATGTTCAAAAGAACACTCCCTCAGTTTCAATTTTAATGACTATCCCATGGAAGGACCTACACATCAATATATCTTTCGTTAAATATGACAGAAAACTATATGTTTAATGCACTATTAATAGTAACTACACGAGGAAACTTTGGCAAACTCAAGCGCATTAACTGATATTTATATACAATTCACAAGAAGCTTTACAAAAAGACATGTAACACAATGGCTAATTAAGAGGGAGTAGGAGACCGCTAGTATGGATTAAACAGCTTTGGTTTAGGCTAGTATGAAACATTGTTCTACATGTTTGGACTAGTGAGACAATGATGGGAAAATCTCGTTCCATAAAAAAACAAAAGCAATTGGGGTACGAGTGTACATGGGTGTACTAGAAAATAAGGCTTTTCTGATAATTTTCTTCAAGTACAAGTCATATCACTATAAAAGTCTCTTAATTCGCTTAAATTGTTCCACGAATTAAAAGTAAATACGCCCATAAGAACATTATTATTAAATACTGAAAATCTAGGCAAAGCTAACCAATCACGACAGTTTTAGTATCTGGTCGCTTTCAACTTGTGGATTTGTTTTAAGATTTTCAAATTGCAGAAAGTATTTTCTGTACTAAATACATCAGCTGACAGTAATACAGGTTCGTTGTAAAAAACCTACGAAAACGTTGGGGATAAAAGAAGTGTATGTATCCGTACAAGGGAGGATTCTCTCCCATAATGATACATCTATTGTGGGGGGGGGGGGAGTCCATTATAGAAGTGACCGCTATTGACAGGTGTCCATTAAGATAAGTTTAATTGTTTAGTAAATTACACCTTTAACATGCCCATAAAGTCTCCATTAATACAACCACATTAACGTATCTGTCTTCTACATTGAATTACTACACCCATCCCCCCAGCACACACACATGAAAGCTTCATAAAAACGAGACATATGACGAAAAGTGTTTAATGCTCTTAATCTAAACTACCCATATCCATCCACTCCCGCTCCCTCTTAATATTCGTTCTAACTTTGGAACATTTTTTTTTTCCCCGTAGAGGACGTACTATAACCCAAAAATTATAAATTGACTTGTTCGTTGCAAAGCTACCAACGAAGACACATGCAAGAATGTTTTTCTATTATTATTATTATTATTATTATTATTATTATTATTTTATTGTACTGATACTCAGAAGCGACATACGCATACCATGCCGAAAAATGAAGTTTTTGAGAGTAACACAGATAGAAAACTACTATCTTGTTTGAGTTAATACGAAAAATTAAGTGCTAACATTCAATATTGTGAAATTGTCCATATTGCACAAATTAGATATATTCTACAGGTTCTAATTTCGTCTTTATTCTAATAAAATTCAAGAACAAAAGCTACATTTTAAAAAATCGGAATAACCACGAACTTAAAAAAAAAAATGAAAACTGTAACATTTAGTAATTATGTGATAAATTGATACAAGCAACTGTGGCAGATTGTTCCTCTATTCGATGCTTGCGAAATTGTAAAAGCAGACCGTTATTCCTTCGATTTCTTAGCAGCCCTGTTCTCTAACTGTACCATGACATCGATGCTACGACGATGCTTCAATAGCAGATACAGTTCGTCAGTTCTCTAAATATAGTTTTGTTAAGAGGGTGGTTAGAGGAGTCGACTAGGCTTTTCACCTGTAAGGATTTACACAGGACTTTCCGTATTATATGGCAAGACTAAATTATCCAAAACAAAACATGCGACAGAAATTCGTAGTGACACTTGTACATTTCGACACACGATGTGTATCCTAATAGCAGCGAATATTTCCAAAATGCATAATATTATTAAAAAATTAAACACAGTCGATTATTCTGCTACTTTTTTTATTTTCTGATGTTACTGTTACATAAACTATTTAGGTTTAACTTTTTAATGAATATAATGTTTTTCTTAATAAATTGTTCTAAGTAGAAATTTAAGAGAAACATGCGAAATGAAAGTGTTCGATAAATGTGTCCCTTGTCGAGCTTATCAAAAGGTGGAATTCTATTGTCGAGCTTACCAAAAGGTGGAATTCTATCTAATAGTATTAAAAATAATTCTCGGTTGGAATTTCATTTTATTTTATCGTTTTAAAGTTAAACAGATTGAAAAGATGAGACTCAAAGTTATCTTGATATATGCAAATGCTGTAAAAGGTTTCCGAAAAGTTGCACACAGAGGAAATGTACTTATCGAAGAAGTGGTACATATGGAGTCGAAAAATCTTATTAAAGATGTTTATGAAATTTTGCTCAAAATGTAACAAGTCTTTCGCGTGATATCGTACACCACTCTCATAGTAAATGCTGAACAAAAATAGTCTTGTTTGAGTAAATTAAATATATATTTATTGGAGGAAAGAATTTGAAAATTTCTCTTTGTCCTTTCTCCCTGCCTCATCAATCCTTACTTAAACAGTTATTAAAAACTTAAAAACTTCCAAATATATCAGTATTAAAAATTCTTAAATTTTACTTGGATTTGACAAATCTATGACTAGTGTTCTCTAACGAACATTTCCCGGTTTAACAGACCAAGACCTTTAATATATGAAGATGGACCCTATGCACTTTCAATGTAAATAGTGATACATATATTTTTCTCTCTTGTCTAGACAAAAAACAGGAATCATGTTTACAAGCTTTATTGCTCTAAAACAGATTCTTTCATTGTTTATTCTAAACTGCCTTTGTAGAGCCTGAATAATAATAAAAAAAAGTCACAAATGTTCCCATAGCTTTATGAACGCCTCTATTTGCATTCTTCCCTTCTTGAAAAATTGCTTATCACATCAAGCTAGGAAGATGCGCCTTGTGAAATCTATTGAAATTGTCATTCACGGCAGTATGTTTCGTGGTTTCCGAAGTCAGTAATGCGGACGCAGAGCTCTTAAAACTACTGACAGAAGTAGAGTGTTATTCAATGATTAATTTCATTCTGTTTCCAAGTAATTGTAAGCAAACGTTCCAGGTGCGTCATTTCGGCAAGACAGGAGGGTGTAATTCCCCCTACCTTGACTGTAATAAACACATTGATTAAATCTATAGTAAAACACTGATATAAAAAGTGAAACTCTTATATCTGGCGGAGAATCTCTCCCCGAACAAAATCTAAAATGACGTTGCTTTTAGCAACAATCCTAGATAGTTACGATGGCATATTACTAGAGAACTTACATTTGGTTTCAAGATTCGAAGGTTTGATCCCAAGCCCTGTGCGTTGATAGTGGACGAGAGAGAGAGAGAGAGAGAGAGAGAGAGAGAGAGAGAGAGAGAGAGAGAGAGAGAGAGAGAGAGAGAGAGAGAGAGAGAGAGATTCAAATATGGAGACAGAGGGATGATTTACATATGTAACTTTAGAATTGGAGAAAAAATTATCGGACAGCACCCACATTATGACGAATTTGTGACTGTGAAACATAAGAAGAAAGTTTACCAAATGCGAGGATCACATCAGGCAGTTGTCGAGTTAAGGTGGAGAACTCATTTTAGAGCATCAGATGATTGGGAACGGAGGGAGAGATCTTAAGATCCAGGGAATTAAGACTAAAAAATCTTCAGCTTCCGAGACGGGTTTCGAATCACGAACCTCTTAGTTATCGAACCATGACTATCCATTCAGCCACGGAGAACTCAACGCAGTTATTCATACACTTTTGATTTAGCTACGTTGAGAAACTATATTCCAAAAGTTGACTTGGTGCGTGCGCCGTTGACATGCACCGTAGGCCTCTTATAGCTTAGTTACAGGATGCATAATGAACTTTCTCTTGTTCAGAAACAATTTTTAAGGCAGTAAAAGTTTGTTTCTCCTGTGTTAATTGAGTTATAATTGATAGAACCGTCTGATGAAATAGTGCCAAATACGCCGACATAAAGCATCTTTCGAGAAGCTCTAAAGGAAAATGAAACAAATCATCGTAAACATATTACTTTTGAATTATTATTATTATTATTATTTAAAAAAAGCAATGGAATTGCGTATAAGTCTCACTTGGATACAAACATGTAACTTTAAAACATTACGAGTTTACGTCACCTAATTTTAGAGATGATGTTAGACATTTTAATACAGTATGTCCTCATATTGAACCCCTCAAAAAGCCTTCAATCCCTGCAATAAATTTTTGCTTATGCCCCTGCAAAGCAGTGATGATTTTAGGGAATGATTAGGGGGGGGGGGTAATGCCTCCCTGGAGAAACAACAATTCTCTCGAAGTCAAAACTCTAGTAGTTCCCGATGTGATACCAGTATTTGTGCATTATAACTTTTCACTGTCAGTGTATTGTAACTTACCCCCAAAGAAAGTGTTCTGAAATCTTCAATGGTTTTCCCCACTGACACCTATGCCAATGGGGCCAATATTGGACATATACTACATCTGGAGTATTATGTAAGTCAGTGACCTCGAAAACCATGCATTCGACACAAATATAGGCTATTTTCGATTCGTTTTGCGTGTCACCCTCTCACTCGGACCTTCATTCCACCAAGTCTTAATCAGCATCGGCAGTGTCACTATTCAACTTTAAGACCTCGGAAACTATAAATTCGACACTAATATCGTTCGTATCCTATTACATGTCACCCCTTCTCCTAGGAATGGTTTCAGTTCCTTACCACATAGTATATTTTCCAGATGGTAATTTATACATATACTAAATTCTTCTTCAAATTTCTCCAGGAGTTCATGCTGCATCGTACGGTCCACTGTACCTTTTTTCTGAGTCAAAAATGTGTAAAGATAAATTTATATATTACAATAAAAATGGAATATTGTATTACCATTCAACTGTCGTCCTTGTGCAAAACTTCATGATATGACGTAGGGAAATGAGTTAAATTAAGGTTGTAAGATTTAACATCGAAGTTGAAACATCGCAAGTAAAAGAAAAGTACGTAATAACAAATCTCATATATGAAAAATAATTTCTGCTTGAAAAATAATAGCCGCGACTACATTTAATTTACAATTGAACTTCTGGAATGCACTGTATGAGCATAGCTATAAAAAAAAAAAAAAAAAAAAAAAAAAAAAAAAAAAAAGTCGGCATTCGAATCTAGGCCCATACACTAACCATTCAACTAACACATCATTACATAAACGCGCAATGTTTTAAAGTTACATATTCGCATCCAAGTAACACATTTATGCACATTTCTCTTGCTTTTTTTTTTTTTAATTTTTTTAATTTCAGAAGTCTAACATGGGAACTAAGAAATCTTTTCGTTCAGAAATTCGAAGAAAAGTACTCAAACGAGAAAAGGATGCTGCAGGTAGTAATAGACTGTGGGAGCATATTACACTTTGCATACAGCAAGCTGCAGAAGTGGTAGGTTACCGCGAACACAAAACGGTTAAGAAATCATGGGTTACAGAAAATGAGGGATAGGACGACGTGGAAACGGGTTGATACGGAAGAGGGCAGACAATGACAAGTTGCGAGGGGAAACAGACAGAGCAAGGGAAGAGTTTTACAAAAGAAAATGCGAGGACATAGAAGAATTGGAAAATATGAGAAAATGTACAATAAGGTGAAATATGTGGAACTGCGGAGGAGACTAGACGGAATTACGATGGTAGCAGAAAACAAGAATGGGGAAGGTAGTCAGCGAGAAAAGTGAGAAATTAGCTGAGTCGAGCAGAAATCGAATGAAATGGTGTTCGAAATGGTAGAGAAGAAAAGAACAATATTAGGTATTATTACGAAGAGGAAGAGAAACTGGTTGGGACATTGAATGAGGAACGGTATCACGAGGGACGTTGTAGAAGATATGGTCGCAGGAAAAAGATGGAGGGGCGAAGGAGACTACAATTAATGGACGATATCAAAACAGAAAAACGTACGTGAAAATGAAGAGGTTAGCGGAAGACCGTAGAGCATGGAAGCTTCTAAGTTGCAGCAAGTAACCTGCCAATAATGGCAGAATACCCATGATGATGATGATGTATATGTTTACAACGATTTGTTTTATTTTTCTTTTAGAGCTTCGCAAAAGGCGATTTGTCTATGTATCTGGCACTACTTTATCAGACAGTTCTATCAAATATAATAACTCAATTAACACAGGAGTAACAAACTTAATACCTTAAAAAGTGTTCCTGAACAAGGTGAAGTTCATTATGCAACCTGTAACTAAGCTGCTAGAGGGCTACGTTCCATGTCAACGGCGCACGCACCAAGTCAACATTTGGAATATTCCATTCTATTCGTTTCCCAACGTAGCTAAAGGAAAAGTACATGAATAACCGCGTTGAGTTCTCCGTGGCTGAATGGATAGTAATGGTTCGATAACAAGAGGTTCGTGGTTCCAAACCCTTTTCGGAAGCTGAAGATTTTTAAAGTCTTAATTCCCTGGATCTTAAGATCTGATCTTTCTCTCCCTTCGCAATTATCTGATGCTCTAAAATGAGTTCTCCACCTTAATTCCACAACTGCCTGATGTGGTCCTCGCATTTTGGAAAATTTCCTTCTGTTTCACTCAATCACAAATTTCACCATAACATGGATGCTACCCGATTATTTTTTTTTTCTCCAACTCTAAACCTGCATATATAAATCATCCCCCTCTATCTCCATATTTGAATCTTTCTCTCTCTCAATGTCGTCCATGGCTTGGGATCAAACCTTCGACTTTCAAACCAAATATTAAGTTCTCTAGCAATGTGCTATCGTAACTATAGATTTGTTGCATAAGGTAGCGTCATTTTAATTTTGTTCGGGAGAGGGAGGTATTCTCCGCAGACATAAAAGTTTCACTTTTTACATCAATGTTTTACTATATATTGATTAAACTGTGTGTGTTTATCACACTCAAAGGAGGGGGGAATTACACCCTCCTGTCCTGCCCAAATGACGCCCCTGATCAACTGCAATTGCAATACTTGCAATTAATGGGAAACAATGAAAAAAATTAATTAAAATGAAATTAATCATTGAATAACACTCCTTTCTGTGAGTAGTTTTAAGAGCTTGGCGCCCGCATTACTAACTTCGGAAACCAAGGAACATACTGACAATTTCCATAGATTTCACGAAGTACATCTTCCTAGCTTGATGTGATAAGCAGTTTTTGAAGGGAAAGAATGCAATTACAGGGGTTCATGAAGATGTGGAAACATTTGACAATTTTTGTTGCTCAGGATCTTTCATTTTAGAACAAATGAATGAGAGACTGTTTTTAGAGCTATAAAGCTTGTAAACAGTTTCTTTTTTGTGTCTAAATGAAAAAGAGTATTACGTCACACAGACTACTTTAGACAAAGAGAGGAGGATAAATTGGATTAAATACCAGGAGTAGATGCGTTTCTGAATGCATAAGCACACGGCGCAAGAGTGAGTGAGTAATTGGACTAAAACTTTTTGCAACATTTTCTACGCCGCGAACTGTACCATTCAAGACACACCGATAAAAACAGAAATCTACACATAAATACAGAAACCAACTTGTACAATATAATAATACACTGCTTCCGACCTTTCATCATGTATTAAATATGTAAGATATGATTTTTTATAAACAATTTCATTGTTTGAAAGAAATAAGTCATGAAATAATATACATCAGATGCAGATCAGTTTTACGTCCAACTTCTAGCTATAAATCTCCTATTGTATTTTAGAAGTGCTACGGAAGAACAAATAACCTGACAACATGAAGGTTACAGTTTGTGGCTTTTAAAGAGATATTCGGATGAAGTTTAATATGTATTGTTATTTTCGGGATCACTTATATGGATGTTTATATGTTTCATAGAACTGCTATGGATTATTATGGTGTAAAGATTTAATCACATGTCTGGAGGGTAAAAGTTCCACTTATTACGTCAGTTGACTCAACAGGCTATTATTCAATTTTATTAAACCCCCTTTTATAAATTTGACAACTGTTTAGAGCATTCGCTGAGACTAATTTGTGTTAGGAGTCTGAAATGAGCTAGTGAGGAGAACGGGGCAAGATGTTAGGAACAATGCTTTCATGAGTGTAACGGGAATGTACATTTAAGGAGAAATAATGATACACTGTTTTTGGATAACGACTAAAAGGAAAATTCTTACCAGAATTACGTAACATACACATGGTGAGTGAAAAGCACCTTACCACCCTTATACAATAAAAGCAAGGGTACATAGCTGTAATTGGTAATTGTGGGGGCACGTTAGGCTGACGGGGAATCTTTACGGTGCGTGTCGAGTGAATGGCCGCCATCTTGCTGTCTTCCATTTTGAATCTCGCTCAAATTGAAATGGGAAAGTAATGTGATACATGAAATAGGGTTGGAATTTTAAGAGAAACTCAATGCTTCAATCAGATTTCATAATGTCGCATATCTACTCATGCGGAAAACTGTTTTTATATTGCCAGTACGCATAATGGAGAAGAGTACACGTAATATTCTTCTCGTGTGTCGAGTACCTGACCGCGTTTCGATTTCCCACAATCTATTGTTACTTATAGAAGAGAAACAAGAAACAATGGATATGGTATGCAAATCCACAAAAACTTATTACATATTTGCAATAGCGTGGAAGACCTTGTAGATAAGCAACATGTATCCCCACCACTTGCAGCACAAATCGTACAGCGATAACTGTATTATGTACGCAATTCTGCCAATGACTAACTCCAAATCCTCAACATGTATCACTGATTTCCTGATGAAATCACTTTAACGCAGAATTTCGTGCACAGTACACATAGGCTGTCACTCGACAATTTCTATGGGGATTCGCGTCTCATTCTGAGGTTAATTCTTAACGAGTGGTGTGGCATCATCGAAGGTATGATGGTTATTTCTTGACAGTTGACTGACTAGTGACATGTATTTCTAAAGCTTACAGAACATCACGGGAACATATAAAGGGCGTTCCTTTTACCAAAAGGCCATTTCCCACAATATGTCGGAGTTCTGTTGAGTTTCACCAGTAACTACATTTGAACCTTCTTTCCACCAAATAGATTACTCGATATCGTCAAAGTCTCTGGCCCTGCAGACCGCTTGATGTGACCTCTCGGACTTAAAATGTGTGGGAGTGGATAAAACATATTTCCTTGGTGTACCGTACAAGAATCCATAAAAATGCTTAATTCGTAGCTGACATTATAGATGTAACCGTCATTAAGACGCGTGGCAAGTGAAAGAGACAACGCAACGTTCTCGAAGTTCAATAAAGACAATGGAGCCTCATTTAAAAAAGCTGAACCAAATCGCTCACTATTCGTAGATATTAGTTATTCGAATTTATGGCTACGCAGTTCTGCACGTATTTAACTGCTGTATGTACTGCCTCTCTGCCAGTGAGTAGTTTCATCATTAT
Source organism: Thermobia domestica (assembly GCF_964235325.1). Taxonomy (NCBI): domain Eukaryota; kingdom Metazoa; phylum Arthropoda; class Insecta; order Zygentoma; family Lepismatidae; genus Thermobia; species Thermobia domestica. The sequence continues at coordinate 255,973,006 of NC_137457.1, read as the reverse complement.
GTAGTATACTTTTTAAAAACCTTTTGAAGGATTTACTCACACTTGTAGACGCTATCTTGAAATATAGTTTAACGTATTTAGAATGCACGAAGTAATAACTTTCTTCTAGACAGAGCTGTCTATCTATACCAACAATATAGAATATGTACTAAAATAATTGTATTATGTTTAAATCACTATTCAGATATACAGGTACAATCTGCCTCAGTAAACAGATAGGTGAATCCATGCAATCTTAAGTCATAATGCAATTCGTGCAAAGATGCATGTAGATATATAAATATAAAAGCCACATTTCCATTCACTATTAATCCTACCTGATCAAAAAACCAAATCTGTTAGTATGTATGCTTATGAACACTTGAACAAAACTACAGTCAAATCTGTTCCAAAGCGCTTGAACAAAAGGGTTTCACTTTCTTAAAGAATTCAATCTGAAAAATGAAATATCGTTATCTCATTCACAATGCAACGACATGAACTGTGCACTACTCTTATGTTAAGTAATAATAAAACAAAATTTATTGATGAGACCTATATGAACTATCGAATTTTAATTCACTGACATGTGGTACACACGAAGCATCGAATGTTCACCTGAATAACTGAAACAAAACTTAGGTGCCCAGTGTTGTAACGTGTAATTCCTCTACATTTGGTCCTACAATACATATATGTAATTCTAATTCTCAACATGTACAATTTACAAAATTCAACTATAAATTGTTTACTTGTTTGGGAATTCGTGAGATTTTTGTAATTTCATCTCCCTGTCTATTTAAACGTCCCTTATTTCTTGAAAAATTACCTTTTTTTTTTAAATTTTAATATTTAGTAGCCAAATTTAAACAATATTAAAGTTATATGAAAAGCAAACTTATTTTAAAAAGCATTTAACTAAGCTTGAAGAAATTAATAAAATCACGCCGTAGAATTACCAGGGGGAGAGGAGGGGAAAATTCTGCCTGTGTTATATTATATATACAGTAAAACCTGTCAACTTGGTCACCTGCTTAGCTTGGCCTAGTTCGTCTTGAACCTCCATTTCGTTACTTATTACTCTAAGTTGGCCACCTGTCTATCTTGGAAGTTTGCCACATTGAAGCAATGTTTACCCTATGATGATAATGATGAATTTACCTGCGTACCTTCGCCACGCAAAATACAGTTTTGTTAGTTTTCCTAGCTCTTTCGTATTCCCATATGACAGGCAGATGTTCTGTATTTGTGACTGGAGACATGGATTCCCATGATTTGTTCTTGAAGGTCAATGGCCAGAACACTACCCTAATAAAGGGCTGGTAATGGAAGACGTGAATATGGACAAGCACGTACAAGAATTCAGGAAATGGTTGTAGGTATTTGTTTACCCTGTTTTGGTAAAACCATTAGCTATATCGGCTCCTTTTATCAGTTGGGAGCTTTAGTAATTCTGTAAAATTCTCAAGGTTAAAGCTAACCACCTCAATTGTCAACTATTGGCACCTGACTGTTTGTCGAAAGATAGTGGAGGTTTGGAGATTTTAATTTCCTTTCTCAAAACATCTGTTGCTCCGAGATAAACATTTGTAGCTCATTAACAAGAGGTAGTTAACTACAAAATTAGAATATGTAGAAAATTAGAATTTGCATATGTGCCAAAAAGAATAAAAGAAAAACGCCTAGAATGATCCACCATGAATAAATATGTTATTAATAACTGATCTGTTATTTTTCGAAAAGTATCTGCAGAAAATATTTGTCCTTGTCGAAAGGACGTCATATAAACTGCATATAAATTGTTCAATTTATAATTTTGCTTTTCTTGTTTTTAATCTGAATAACTCACTGTGCTACAATATCAATTTCAATAAACTGCATACATATGTTTCTATTTTATGATTGTGTTATTGTGTTTTCAATTCAGTGTACCAGACTAGTTTTCAGGAAGAGAAAGGTACATATATTGAACATACCGTAGTAATTTTTATAGTTCTGTATATTGTTATGATTACTCCGTATACATTATTTAAAAGTAGCTGTCATGCCATTGCTCATAACAATGGATTTTTTTTTTCACATCAAGTAATACTAGAAATCTTATTCTAAAAACACATCAATCACGTTTAATGGAACCGATGGTGGCCAACATAGACAGGTTTCATTGTATATAAAGATTGTGGTGCAGACTGATCCCTTCCCTCCTTTGGTAGTAGGTGCAACCTATCCTTTTGTCAAATTTCCTTTAGTTCAAATCCTATATGGTTTTGTAAAAAAGTCTCTTCTTGCATAGAATATCTTGTCTATGATATCCAGCAAGTATCTTAGTAGCGGGAAAGAACAGAATTTAGCACTTTTGGAACGCAATATAAATAATATGAGTGACGTTGAGGAAGATGATGAAAGTATTTCACATCAGAAAGGCCAAGAAGATGCGAATAAGGAAAATAACAGTCTCATATAAGTAGTGGATCCAATTATAAGTTCCACTCTAACAATGGACGTAAATATGTACCTACACTAGTAACACAAGTTTAGATTGCAACATAATATTTTGTCCATGTTTTAATAATGTAGGCAATGCCATATATACTTATCCATTTACCATAAATGTCAATAACTACGAAGTATCTATTATTTAGTTTACTGATAAATATTAACCTAAATTCAATAGGTATACAACAGGATAAGAATTCCCTGAAGGCGTGCAGGTACATTTCACCGCCTTCCTTGTAATTCACGCAGCAAATAGGAAACTTAATTGTACGGTTAAAATTCCGAGTAATTTCGTAGAAAACAGAAAAATAGTTCTCCATATAAATCAATAGGCTAAAAAAAATGTGTAAAACTCAATACCATTAAGCTACTATCTCGAACATTAACCCCTTCCACTATGATTTATTTTCTGAATTTCCTACCCCTATCTACCCTTTATTTTTCTTTAATTTTTTCAATGGAAATAGCTTTCAAAACATGAACATAGTAACCCTACGTGATGCTACAATAGTTTAAATTTTATGACGAGTGTAGCTCGTCATTGTGCGATTTTGCACCGGGAGGCCATGACGAGCTAGACTCGTCAGTTCAGTGCAAGGGGTCTACTTTCATGTTCTATTCTACAGACTTCACTCGTTGACATGTAAAATAAAAAATTTGGTGGCATGATAGGTTAAAATTAGGAAGGACATCGGGATGTACACTCATGTCCAAAATTATTGTCGCATGTCTATAAATATGTTGTTGTAGGAATATAATTTGATAATGAATTCGCCCGGTGTTTCTTATATTGTTAGTATGTGTATAATCGGCAAAGACGTATGTGAAAAAATTCGTGTCAAAAAGGTAGTAAATACGAATAATAAAACGAAAATAAAACTTTCTTATCCATTTAACATTTTGTTTTACTCATTCTAATTTTCGTATTTATAGTTCTTTTCCTATGAAATTTACCGCAAATATGTATTTCCCGATTATACACATAGTATCAGTATTAAAAGTATCCTGCGAAATCATCAAATTATATTCTTACAAGGAAACATAGATATGCGACAATCATTTTGGACATGACTGTTCTTATATTTCATAGTTATATATGCCTTGTTTCGATATAACCTTATATTAAACATTAACATACTTGTAGTTCTTCGAGACATTTCTACAACACAACGATAGAAGACGGTGGAAATAACTATTAATCCTACCCTCCCCATGTTTTCCTTTCCTATTTTAATCTAATCTAGAAAAGTTTCTTTTGGCTGTCGTCAGCTGAAACGTACAGGATGGCGCATGAGGACTGGTTCGAAATAACGGATGAAACCGTAAGAATTCCCAAACAAGTAGCATATTTGCTGTTTGTGTGTTTTGTTATCATAGTTGAAAGAAAATTGTTTTTATCCTCTTAACTATTCTGGAACTAATCCTATCTTCCTCTTAATAACTATTCTGGAACTAATCCTATCTTTGTTCAAAGTTTCTTCCATTCCAATTTAACGACAATATTCCCTACAACATAGTAACTGGTTCAGCAACGCCTTTTCTAGTAGTAATCTATTCTAAATAGACATGAATCTTTCTTAACAACATACATTTTCTTGATATTTAGTCAGAAACTATCATTTTATTACACTGAGAAAATATGAATGTTTTGTTCAATGGATGTTATGAAAGTGTCAGTATTGTCAGCCAATTGTGCAACTAAAATTTATCTCTGTCGAATAATGGACTCATTTCTTACACCAAGTTAACATTGAAGCAACTTGTTTTATATAGTAAAAACAACGATAACAGTATAAACAGTATAAAACAAATGTAAGACTTATTTGTTCTTTAAAAATAAGTTAAGGAATAATACATTATTAGAATGTGGAAATACATCTTTTTTCAGGAACTTTTTACCTTTTCTCCGAAGGTATGATGAGTGTAACCAGGTTTTGGAATGAACGTAAATGTTCGAACAGGAAAGTGATATGTTAAAAAACTACATTAGCTCTTTTCATAGTTACGAAGATTTAGTGAACACTTAAAAATGTATAACTGACAAAGAATTTAAATACTTAAAAAGAAAATTCCTTTACCGTCAACAAACTGCAGTGCACAGTCAATATGTTGCAACATTGAAACAATCTAAAAAACTTATTTTTTTTTCCTGTTAAGTATTTAACCCGTATTTAAGTATATATATATAAAAAAAATTACATTGATATATAAAACATTTTTCTTACAAGCACTCAGTCCTAGAACTACGAGCTTATTTAGCAATAAGTTGAATAAATGCACTTTACAGAATTATAGCAGAAAACTACGTTCGGGTCATCTGACAACTAAATCTCATTTATATCACTAAAATTTGTCAGTCTTATGTACGAGAAGGCCAGAAAAGCTTCCATCAGGTTAGGATGTTCTCTTTCACGAATAACTCAGGAGAACGAAAGTATTTATGACATCATATGGAAACTTTCAGTGGCCAAGCTTTAATCCTGAACAAAAACTGACTCACGACTGGCAGGGTTAGGTTGATAAGATCACATACAAGAACAAGTCACAACGACACGACAACAATCAGGGATTAGCATTAAACGTTGTATGAAGCATTACTACACATTCTATTAATATAAAAAAATCAGATTTGACTGCAGTCCATAAGAGCCGAAAAAAATTTTTTGCAAACAATGCAATCACCCAAATGCATTTGGGGCTTGCTTAAAAGCAGAATAAGGGAAATCTTGTTGCAATTTGTTTGTTTTGCTTCTGCAAGGCAAAAGGCACTCAGCTGACAAGTCCAGTACTAAACTCATCTCCACCAGGAGTTGTAGAAGTACGTTGCTGTTTCCTAGGATTGTTAAACCTGAAAGTTCTCATATCACCGTGACACTGCAATAGGGACATTTCCCACCTGAAGAGAAACAATATGGTTCAGCCAAAATGTTTGGCTATATTTTTCCATATTTTAAATCGTATTTCGTAAGGTTGATTTAACAGCTGTACTCGCATTTTTTGCTGATTTCAAAATATCGAAATCTATCAGGAATGTTGAGTCAGTTTTCGTTTGTCGCATTTGAAACAAATATTGCTCCCATCGGTTAAAAGAAATCCACAGAAAAGATTGCTTCTATCTCGCATCTCGGACTTGAAATTGTAACAGTATACTGTTTCAGGTCTATTCTGGACTCTTTTCAGTGCATCTTATATTAATACAGCGCCCACTAGAACATGGTTGTAAGTTTCGTCCACCCACAAAATCTCTTATTTTACTGTAGCCCTGCTACTTATTTAAGGAATAATATGTTAACTCAATCCTCACGAATATGGAAATTATTTCGTAAATGATGTAGACACTAGATCACGCGGAAAGCAGCTCAAGACCTGAGAAATGTCGCACATCTAGAAGTAGATCTTCTGTAGTGCAATAAATTACAAAATGTCAAAAAGCAGAACGCAGTCACAGTGATAATGAATACTATTGTACTAATTTATGAGAATGATCGTAGTAAATAATTTTCATTTTCATACAGACGAAAAGGTTTTATATTGAAGCATAAGTTTTTACGGAAGGTCAAAACTTGAAACTGTTTTAATGTGCGGTGTAATAGAAGATACACTGAAAAATGGATCAGAAGACATGAAACAGTATGCTGTTATGATTTTCAAGTACAAGATATCTATTAAAAATTAATGAATATTCATCCAATAGCTTCCGCAGGTAAATAAAGGAAATCTTTGTCCTTCGTGTACAAGTTTGATCCACCAACAGATGTATACCTTGCTCAAGAATTGCTATGGCTGCGAGGAGAATCAAATGGGAATACCTGCTTTCAACTGCAGAGAAACTTGTAGAGAAAGAACAGTGTGACACTTTTATGCATTTTTCAGAAGAACATGGGCATGAAAAGTTGCCACAACCCAAGCGATGAGCACTAAAATGTGGGTGCTCCAAAATGTTTCCTTTCAATCTACGTTGAGGTGAAAGTTAACCTAGTTTTTCCGTTTTCCTCGATGTTATACGTTCACTTGTCTGTGCACATTGACAAGTTTGAAGTTCCTTAAAGTTCAGCAACACTGGAGCCTGATACTAAAAAACACGGTGGGCATTATCTTTCTTGAAGGTCATATAGAGGTCTTCCTGGGGCGTAGAAGTGGAATTCCTTGCCACAGATTAGTTTAGATCCAGATAAGGATTTCCTGAGCAAGGCATATACGTTGATAGATCAATAGGATTCGTGTCTTAATAGGGATTATTTACCTAATGTGTGCAATGTCTAAGATACAACAAACAGGACTTTTTGAATTCCCATAACACAAAAAACTGATGATTACAGTTTATTTCAAATCCAAGGATCTTTGCAAAATTCCATAATTAGCATTAAAATGCGAGTACAGCGTTTCGTGCTTGATTGAAAAAATGCATGCATCTCTTTCCAAAGATTTATACTGATTTCGTGTGCTTTTGTTGCTATTATTTTGAATTGAACAAATTGAACTAATATTGGTTTTAGAATAAAATCATATACGTATTGATAGATCCTATCACATTTAAATTACTCAGTGCAAATAATTACGCAATGATCCTGATTAATACTTTTAAGATAGGGGGAGGAGAGAGAGATTATGGGGCTACTTCTATAACAACATTCCTATAACTTGTTAACATTGTGTAAATGGAGAAAAAGGCGAGACCACGTGTTAGATATCAATTATGCAACTTAGATTCCTAAATTTGCTACACACAGAACGACAAGTACCATTACAACACACTGTAAGCTAGATTGACATTATGTCTCTAGATTTGCTTATTATATACTGTACTTGCTTTCATTTCAAAACAACTGAATTTAGAACAGCATACATTTTACGCAGAAATGCGTATGAAACTTATCCTCCTCCTACTACTTACTAATCGTAAAACACTAATAAAGGTAATTTTTGCAGCTTACATTTATCTTAATTAAAATTTGATTCGTCAAAAAACGGGGTTAAAAATTCGAGTTTCCTAGTTCTAGTGTTCGGAACTTGGGAAAATTCAATTTTATTGAATTGAAATAAAATATTTTTTAAATATAATTATTGAGCAGACTTTCTATGTCTATGCAATCCTTTTGACATGAAAAAACACGCTATCTGAAAATTCTAGAAAGAGTTCATACCAAGCAAGAATATTATTGCCTTTATTCATTTCCACTAGGAGATTCGAAATCTGACCCATTCTACATTGGACCAATATTGACCACTTACCACTTTGGATTATTTTACTTTACCAACTCACTATCTAGTTCTTGCTTTTCGGGTAATTTTCACAAAATATTCCTTGCTTTAAACATTCGATAATTTGAGCGGAAGCAAAGTATACCTGAGCACTTTATTTTTTATCACATTTTTTCTCTTTTGGGTTGAGAGGTTAGAAAAGTGGAAGTCTTTTCCACTGTCATCATGGCGACAAGCTTTGTTAGAACACACAATAAATTACTATAAGCTTGAAACGATCATTAACAATACACGAGAATTATGAAAATTCCTATACCTACGTCCAATCGATCAAGCAAAGCAAAGTGACTAGTATAAACAATGAACAAAGTGACAAAAATTTGCTCACTGCATTGGCGTGATATGTAGACCTTCTACCTATTGGATCATTACTAAATGAGTTCCCAGCGTTACGACTAGTTTTAATGTTTTATTCCTTCACCATTGTTGGATTACTATCTTGGAAGAAGGAGTGGAAGTTCATCTCTCGACCCACCAAGAGGCAGGTCTGTGCATAGTGTAAACAGACATACATTTCTGTTGTGAAAGTAGTTGATTGCGCCGCGGCGGGCTTGCAGAATGTCGCAGTTTGAGCAACGGGCAAATATTAAGTTGTGCCAAAAACTAGGCAAATCCGCTGCAGAAACATTGCAGATGATCAGGCAAGTGTAGTGACAACGCCCTGGGCCGCAGTGCAGTGTTTAAGTAGCACCAACGGTGTACGGAGGAGAGAAACAGTTTAGAGGAATATGAACCAGTAGGTCGGCCAACAACAGCCCGAACAGAAGGGAAGATCGAAGAGGTTCCAATGGTTGTACCGCTAACTGTTCCCAGTCGATAGATGACATCGCAGCAGCAGTACGAATCAGCCATGGTACGTGTCAACATTCTGGCGTATGACATTATGTCGCGAGTCACCGAACACCGTGTAGCACGCATTCTGACAAGTCCAACGACCAGAAGTGAAGCTGATGGAACGTTCCTGAATCTTATAACAGGAGATGAAACATGATGTCTCCTCTACGATCCACAACTAATGAGACAAGCAGCCACCTGGAAGTCGCCGTCATCTCCAAAACGCCGAGACAAGACAGGTCAGAAGAGAAAATGATGCTTGAACTATTTTAAAGTTCAGTGTGGATCTGCGTATGTGGACGTTCATATCGAGCACAGCAGCCATGGGTTCTACTGGTTGCCTATATTCTGGGCACCAGTCCACGAATTTATTGACTACTAGTGTATTATATATATACAGATCATTATTTGCCAGAAGGTATTTTGAGTTAGAGGAGTCATACTGAAATTAAGAGAGCTTCTCTGAACTTGGGATAAAGGCAACAATTACGATTACGATTTAAGGTATTTTCTTCTGTTGTACAGTAACAATAAATAGTACAGTAACATTTAACTTGAAAAAGACTGACCTGTGTCAGGACTATGTTAAGCCTTAGTCGAAATTAAGCGCGTCAGCTCTTACGGGATGAAGAAGTTGTTCATTTTTGAAGATCATATGTTTAAAATGAATTTTCGTTTTTGATTCACAGAAATTTGGAACCATATCGTAGTTTAATAAAGCAATTTCTACTGCTGTTCTTCAATAAGAGCGCTCAAACTGGCTGTACATCACATATCAGATGCGCTAAGTAGAAACGAAGTATAATCAGCAACAAAGAGGATTTCACTTTTCCAGTCTGTTACGAGACTGAGTTGTTACCCATTTGGTGTATTAATGTTCAACCAACACATATAGGTACAGTATTAACACCTGGGAAAATAACACCCTACTACTTTTACTACGGTTATCAATATCAGCATCAATGGCCATATTACAGTAACAGTTCAGTTATAATAATTCGCTGTGAACTGTGTATGAGAATTGTTCACACCTATCATCCACCAGAAGGAAGACAGGAAGATCTTTTTCTCTGCGTTGATGTTGCACCCTTGCTTGTCCAACCATTTTGCATCACAAATGGCTGGGTCAAAGAAAGTGCTCTACCTACCTCGGTTACATCATAGATTACCACATTAATCTTTTCACTTAATCCTATTAGTCTGTCGTTGGTAAATTTTGTATTATTAGGGTAAATAAAAGACTTTTACATGAGAAGAGTTTTTCTACGTCTTAACAAAATTTCAAAGAGATCGGTACGCCAGCTAACAGTAAATCATTGAACCCAAAAGCCTTCGAGCTCAGTAAGTGGATGCGAGGTATGTAATTTGATAGCGAGTTACAGAGTCCGACTCAGCTCAAGCTTCAATGCGATTAGAGAAAGCAACACTTATTAAGGATAGTGAGCTTACGACCAAGTAATCCTCAAATGCAAATTGGCAAGCTGGGCCCACTGTTCACACTGTTTCATTCACAGACTTGTGAAAATTTCGTCTTTTACGTGTTTGAGAGAGATTTATTTCTTTTACCAAACGTTGAAGTCATATTTCAAACACTTCATGTATTTAATGTGATATCTGAAGAAAAAAAATCTTACATTATATCTTCAATATGCATTAATTCAATGAAATTCAAAATAGTGAAATCGTGTCGTTAGTCAGGAAGCTAGTGCACAAACGCAAAGACCCAGCTTCCATTTCCACTACAGTCAAAATCTAATTTTACTTGAAATTTCGTTTAATATACATCTTAATAGTCAGCGTGAAGAAGTTTATTACAGTGCCCAATGACTTCTTTAGATAAAGATATTTACCTTTTAATATTGATAGATTCTTGACTATTATATGGACTTAATAATCACCAACGTTTTCCAGCATTGAGGCTATTTATAACACGAAAACAATTCCGATTTATATTCCATGGAAGTATCTCCACCGGGACTACACTTATATACAGCGTGTGCGTTAGCCGCTTAACGAGGAAGGGCTCAAAATCTACAGATTGTACCGTTCATCCCAAGTAGCGTTTATTCTAAGAATACATTCACTGAGCATTCATACATTCCTGCGACATTGCTCACACAAATTATACATAGCTATTTACAGTCGTAAAATACTCAACATCCCATGCCTTTAAGCTACCATGCCCAGCTTGAATTATATACAACGAAGAAACACACTGCTTTGCAATATTCAACTGTATGATATTATATATATATATATATATATATAATATATTTGGTCTAGGAATTAATTCGTGCGGTTTTTAATAAAAATTGAAGCTTTATTTCAAAAACAAAGTAAATGAATACGTTAACAAAAATATTGTCCATCGCTAGCCACTACTTTCTCCCATCTTTCAGGCAATTTACGGATTCCGTGTCGAAAGAATTCCTCATCTTTTGACGCAATCTAATCAAAGATCCATTTTTCGATATTTTCTGAAGAAGTGAACCGCTGTCCAATCAAATCGTTATTCATGCAATCGATCAAGTAGTAGTCAGACGGAGCAGTGTCTGGTGAATATCGCGGGTGGAGTAACACTTTCCATCCGACATTTTCCAAATAGGTTTTGACCGGTTTTGCGACATGTGGTCGAGCGTTATCATCTTGATAAATAAGTTTATTATGCCCGTTATTCCATTCTGGTCGTTTTCAGGCCAGAGCTTGCTTCAAACGCATTAATTGTTGTCGATAGCAGTGTCCATTAATAGTTTCACCAAGTTTCAGAAGTTCATAGTACACCACACGTTTCAAATCCCACCATATATACAGCATAACCTTTGCACAATGAATATCTCGTTTCGGTTGTGAAGGACCTGGTTCACCTTGCTTCACCCAGGCCTTTTTTCGTTTAGGATTCTCGTAATGAATCCACTTCTCATCACCAGTTACAATTCGATGCAAAAATCCCTTCCTTTTCTGTCTTTGAAGCAGCAATTCGCAAACGGTTTTTCTTCTTTCAACGTCTTTCTTTTCAATTCATGTGAAACGCAATAAGACATCTTTTGAATCATTCCTATGGCTTTGAGACGTTTGGAAACTGTTGTTTGCTCAACTCCAAATGCTTCTGCAAGTTCGTCCTGCGTTTGACACGAATCCTGATCAAGCAATGCTCTCAATTCTTCATCTTCAAATTCTTTTGGCTGTCCAAATTGCTTTTGGTCTTCCAAGCTGAAATCACCACCTTTAAACCGTGCAAACCACTTCTGACACGTTCGCTCAGCTAGAGCATGGTCACCAAACACTTCCACTAAAATATGATGACTTGCGGTAGCACTTTTCTTCATGTTAAAGCAATGAAGAATAACTCCCCGCAAAAACACTTTATCAGGCACAAAATGCGCCATTTTCAGTTGAAGAAAAAATGTTGTTGTTTCCGCTTCAAGCAACTGACATATACTAAACAAGATGCTCAATGACAGTAGTTTTCAACGCATGTTTGGATCAACGAAACTATGGGACAATAAGCTAGTTACGCCATCTTTTGTAAAACCGCACGAATTAATTCCTAGACCAAATATATATATATACAAAAAATGACTTTGTAAATGTGATACGAAGAAGTACACTAGTTTCCATTTTTCAATGGGTATGAGAGTTCATTTTCGAAATAAACATGCTCGATACTACAATATTGTGAGCCTTTTACGGGGAAAGAAGTGAGCAAGGTTTAAAAGCTGAGGCGTCAAAATAGTCGTAATCTATGTGGACTGTTCCAAGCTTATAATGCTTATAAACCGGATAGCGTCAACTTAAAATTACAATGATCTCTACAATAGAGTAAAAATTTTAATTGCACACTTCTTTCTCTCTCTCTCTCTCTCTCCATGACCTTTTAAAAGAATCTCATGTGTGTTCAAGGCTGACGAAATTAAGTTGTAAATTAAAGAACAACTGAAGTTACCCTATTATTACTGTGCAAGTTTAATTTACTCAATACACCTCTTATCTTCGGAACTCTTTCTGCAGCTATGCTTCCCATTTTAGTGATTCTTACCTAGCTTTACCTTAAAAAGAGATGTTAAACTGTTGCCAAGATTTTTTAAATATAAAAACTTACTTACTGCTTACGATTCTCTGCTATTTTAGCTAGCAGGTTATTTCCACATAAAAATGTAACTACACCAAGTCCCAACAGATATTTTAGAGTTTGGAACATGTTAAGTTGTAACCAGAATATTCCAAAAAGGCTGAATATTGCTGAAATAGAAATCAAAATTTACAATATTAGAAAATGTCAAAGTACACCCATGATACTAATGCACTTGCACAATTATAATGTTTGAGGACCTTAATGAAAGAACTGGGAATCTAATATATCAGAAATAAAATCAGAACTCTTGCTATCGTTTTTCACTTTCTGTTAGTCACTGTATTTTATTGATTATCTACAATACTACCAATTTTTTTCTTACTGTCAAATGGTATGAATATAATGTCAACAATACTAATAAAATATGTAACTATTTTAAACAATGTTGACTTAACATGCAAATATACTCTTACTGCATTCTAGACTTGCAATATTTCTCCACAAACCTTCTCACATCAAGTAATTTTTATGACTATTAATACGGAACAAATGGATCATCGAAAACACTGCATACTTGGTATCAAGAATGCCCATAGAACTAAGAAGCGCTCGAGCCCATCGATATGAACTTAATTTAACAACGAAAAGACTGGCAAAACGGAATATGACCATTTCGAACAGAAATAGGCTCGACATTTGGCCTCCCAATACTCAGAATAAGACTGGTATTCAATCCTTGGAAGATGTGAAGCCATTTCTCAGATCAGGAAGGGTTCATGGTAGTAAGTTACTCAGTGCAATAGTTGGCCCAAAAGCGTATCGAACATACCTAGGGGCACGACTTTTTCGCACTGAGAATTTGGAAATTTCGCGTTTCGTTTTCCAAATTTTCGCGCTTTCCAAACAAAATTTCGCATTTAGTAGCTGTTGTGGAAAAAAATATTCCCTGATATTTTTACAATTGTTCCTTTTATTCATAGATCACTACAGAAATAATATACAATGACATTAATACCCAGAAGCAAAAAGCAAAATACACTGAATATTTCACTTGATATTGTAAATTTCACTTATAGAAAACTATATTTTGTAAAAAATTAAACTGAAGGAAAATTAGTAGCTAAACTTACTACAAGTAGGAAACTTGCTGTATTCTGAAAAAACACAGACGCAAGTTAGGATTTAAGCATTAAACTTAAGCATGTTACATGCTTCCACATTTTCCTCCTCCATTGTTGTACGTTGTCATTTATCAACAGTCCACACTTGAAAAAAACTCTTATAATTGGCATTGTTTGTTGGAAGCCACATTACAGTGCATTTACAGCAAACTTCAAACAATCATCACTTCGGAACTTTTGTTCATTCAAAACATTCACTACACTGCACTTTCTAGATGAATCACTTCTCCAAAATGCACCGTTCATGCCACGTTCTACCGCTTCGTCAGCGGAAAACTGTAGTTTTTAAATTAATAAAAACGTAATTTTAAAATTTCGCGCAGAACTTCCAATTTCGCGTTTTATCGCGCAAAAGTAATCAATGAAAATATACACAGAATATCATTTAATTTTGACGCATTTCGTTTTATCGCGCATTGCGGAAAACTCGTGCCTCTAAACATACCTGACAAAACACATTCAACCATCATGCACGCTAATAGTAATGGCTTCTGCTTCCAGAAATACAAACACAATGTGTGTATAGTGCGAGTGTGCATCATCAGCTTAACTCCGGACTAATGCTCCAATAGTTAGGAATTATATTTTCGGGCATTCGGTATCTATGGCCTGTCACGTAAGGACGCTCGGCGACTACACTACCCAAAAGCAGAAAAGGAAGCGATCCAGGGCTTTATGTTAAATATCATCCACGCATTTGTCAAATGAATGAGGAAAACACACGAAAAACCTCAGTCAGAATGGCTGGCCAGAAAAGGCTTTTATACTTTTCCGACCCAATCGGAAAATCATTTTTCCATCCAATAGGACACTTGTTCAACCATGGTGGAACCCTGTCACAGCACTGAAGCCACCTATTTATTATTCCTCATACGATTTACTGTTCTGAATCGGACAGGCTGAAGTAATATTTATCTAAGAACTACTCAGTATCCATTGGTTTTCTCCCGATCCGAACGTTCCATACATCATGGTATCGCTCACGTTTGTGATGAGTGGTCAATCACACATCACCAGCTATCTGCTTTATTTAGTTACTGCGAACAGCTTCACGACTAACACGTTGTCCCGTAGTATGGAAAAGATAGTTTGCCAGCTCAGGACAATTGCTGAGCAAGTCTTGCGGCACGAGACAAAAACCAGTCATCTGCTGCTGCTGTCACCCGTGGGCTGTCTTCTGTGCATGCACACTAATACTAGACAATACTGGAAGTGATGCCACAACCTTGAAATTATACTTGTATTCACACTGATTTCCCTGGCAACTTCCACCTGAGACTGACTATTCTTATCTTCCCATGAGTCGATTGAGGCCGTTACTTAAACGATCCAACGATTCATTTTCAGATGTTTGCAACACGTATCACTCACTCACACTAACACTGCACTGTTTTAAGGATTAGATGATGCTTCACACTTCAAAGTCATAGTGAGTGATAAGGCACTGCTCTAGCGTTGTGTTCACGCTTGAAACGACAGTGGTGGTGGTTCCGTTCGTAGCTGTGCGATGTATGATATTAGTCAAATGGATTTCAGACCACGATAACACGAAGTCCGTAAATTTCGTGGGGCAGTATACATAAGAACAATTATGAGAATTATTAGCATATTAGCTACACATACCTCCCAATCCAAGATGAAATCCTAATGCACTCAATGAGAATGGGAAATTTGATATATTTATGCCAAGCTTTGCCCACTGTAAGAAAAACAGTTTTCATTAGTAATATTGATTATGCCGGAAACAAAATTACATGCTATCATCTGAAGTAAATAATTAGTATGCATTTTGTGGTACTGTCCGCAGTTATTAAAAAAAAAACAAAAAAAAAAAAAAAACTGCAATATGAGCATGTAAGTTTGTTGTGAAACGACGAAGTCTTTTGCTCCAAAATAAGTGTGCACGGGGAGGACACTGAGGTTTCTCCTGGCATAATTCGTGCCACTTAGACGTTATGTTGATTCCCTGCGTTGGTAGGCGTAGTTTGACAAACTTACATGCTCATGTTGCAGGTTTTTTTTGCTGCGGACTGTACCAAGACCAAACTGTTTCCGCATATTCAGGTCCCCAAAAAATTTGTTAAATATCCTGAACAGATTTTTAAAAATTCCCGACACACACACATTATCTAATTTCTTACTTTTCCAAATATTCTGTTTTCTTTTACCCGCAACCTCCACAATCTCCATAGCTGCCTAACTCTTACCTTAGTGTCAAATTTTATCGTGATTTTTTTCATCACAATTCAAAATACAATAAATTTATACGAATGAAGTTTTTTTTTTTTTTAACTAAAATATTTAGTAGAAGTACTGATAACTGTCTTATGTTAAATCGTAGTAAATGCTAGTAACTACTTACTGTAAGCCAAAGTAAATGGTAACAACTACAACAGTTAGAACCTATATAAATAAAATCTATGAATACATACAACGAATATTAGACTATTACAATAATTAAACAATATCACAAGAATGAAAACGGAAGTATCAATAAGTTTAAAGCCGCTAATTTGCAACTTTCGCAAAAGTATGAGTTTTATGAGAAAGTTTTCTTCTTGCTCCATTTAAGAATTTTGTCTCAACTTCTTTTGTTTATCTTTGTTTGTTTCATTCACGTTCTAAATAATCTTCATATATCGCCTCTGAGCAGATATGGTAATATGTGATCTTTTGTGTGTGATGACAATACTATGAATCCCTTTGCAATTTATAACGCAGCATATATCTCCTCAGTGATATGATGGTACGTTCACATTGGTTTCCAGTTGTTTGGGTTTTATTAGGTTTGACTCAAACTCAACTTTATCACTTTCCACAATAATAATTATTTTTGGTCATTTGAAAGAAGGAGCACCAAGAAAACATCCTTCTATTACAAGATCGCGATGTACATTTTATTTTCCAGACATTAACACCTAGTACTAAGTTTCTTGGCCACAGAAAAAAAAATCGTCCCTTATCGCTTTTAGTAGACCTAATATTTGTTACGTTAGTTCCACACATTCTTCCCTAATTCTTGTTCTAAACAGCAATTAGTGTATGAGTGCAAACTACAACCCTATGATGTTATGTAACGAGAACCAAGACCGGCAATGGAAAATATTTCATATGCGCACTAAACAAGTCAAGTGTCTACATTCATTGGATGAGTTTTGTATAATACAACGAGTGTATCGGAAGGACGTTGTTAGAAATAGTTGGTTTTTAATCTAAAATAGCAAAATCGACGTTGCCAGTTTGGTTCCCTTGGGCCCTCACTATACCACCAATACACCATTGTTGGGAAAAGAAGATTCCCTTCACACAAGTATGCCCGTTCCTCATGTCATTTTTGCTTGTTCTTACGTCTTGTTCGAATTGCCCTCTACACCGGAAACGATTTTTCATTTATTATAAGTAGGAGTACGAGTTTTTCACATCACGAGTGAAAATTTCGCATTTCCTTTTTCATATTTCGCGTTTTGTCGCATTTTCCAAATAAAGTTTCGCATTTTGTAGCTCTTGTGGAAAAGATATTCCCTGACATTTATATAACTGTTCCTTTTTCATAGATCACTACAGAAATAAACCATTAATTACCTAAAAACAAAATATATGAATATTTCACTTGACATTGTAAATTTCACTTATAGAAAATTATATTACTTTTAAATCAAACTGAAGTCAGTAACTAACGCACAACATGTTCTCTACAGCTATGTCCGAATCACTCTAAATGCACTGTTCATGCCATGTTCTACCGTTCCGCCAGCGGAAAATTAAATGCGTTTTAAAATTAATGAAAACTTTTTTTTTTCAAATCTCGCTTTATTTTGCGTACTGTTACAAATTTCGCGCAAAACTGCCAATTTCGCGTTTTATCGAGCAACGGAAACCAATGAAAATACACACAGAGTATCATAAAACGCCAAGAAACTGAAAATTTTTTAATTCTGACGCATTTCGTTTTATCGCGCATTGCGAAAAACTCGTGCCTTTAATCATAAGGCGTCTTACTAATGTGAAGCTCAAACGACTCGTGCAACTGAAAACTAGGTATTTCCAACAACTTCTCTTTTTCCATCTTTCCGTATCTTTTACTCATACTGGAGTTAGTATACGACTCCAGACTTTTGATACACCCAGTGTGTCTTTCGGATCCTTTTATTTATTCATTTTGAACGAAAAGCTGAAGTTGCAAACGAAATCGCTCCAATTCTAAACAATCGCATACTGGATTACTTCTCACCAACTTTACAGTATAAATGTGCTAAGTCTGAAAGAACAATCTATTGAAAATATTCTTAGCTTTCTATACTGTTATATTCAATATAGAACATACCAGTATAAAAAGCAAACTTTACAGTGAACAGTTCAACTTCATACATCCAAACCTTAGTCACAAATGTTATCTTTAAACGTATTCATTACACTACAGTATGTAATCATAAGGCTTATTTAATAAAAGTTATGAAATCTTTCCTGAAAGAATCTCTTCTTTTCACGAGTTTATTAGTAACATATCCCATTTTTCTAACTCAAATCAATGGGAAAAAAATATATATTAATAATCAAAATATAACACAATCACGTGAAAACCATTTACTTTGACATGAAAATAAATCATATTCAACTCCAACTAAACTGCATTCCAACCTAATACATACATTTCGCGAGCAACTTTGGTACGAACAAACACACATCCATTTCTTTCACGTAAAAGAAATTAAACATTGTTGTCCTGCCGCAAAATATTCAAACTGTTTATTCGTTCCTAAGTAATTGAGAAAAGATTATGTATTGCGTAGGTATGTATTTTGCTGGTGATTATACGAAAGTAAAACATTACTACTTATACGTACCAAAATTAGAAGAATAAGCAGAGGCACGCACACAAGTCCTGTAAATAAATTTGAAACCACAGCTGGAGGTCGCTTTTCTGGTTCACGGAATAAATGCTGGAAATAAACAATTATTATTTTCACTTTGATGAACAACTAGTTTTTCTGTAAGTGAAGCTTACACATGCTTCAAAGTAAGTAATAAAATAATGTCCTATCTGAAAATAAACTATTGTAAATAATAATACTCCAGTTACAAAACATAATACTTTGGTCTATTCATTTATTTTACAGTGCAACTGAATATTATATATATCGACAGATCACTTAATTATGATCACGATCTCCGAATAATGTATTCGACTTAGTTGGCACGTGAGTTTCGTAATGATACAGCCAGCACTACGGCATAACTACGGGACTCGACGTAATCAGCCAATAGAGGGAGTTCGCCCGTGATAAACTCCAAAATTTACTAGTGCTTGGCAGAAGTCAGATCCTGGAGTTCCGAAACTCTGGTACCTCTATCACACAAATAGCTCACCTAATGCGATGCTGCCATAGAAGTACTATAGAGAAAGTGCAAAGAACGGCACAAAATTCAGCGTTACAGTTTTCCTTCAATTATAAGCTGACCCTCCTAAAATCAAATTAAAAATGAAAGTAAGGATAAAAAATTGAAATTTAATAATGAAGCATACAAAGCATTTCTTACTAAATGCTAAATTAATATGCTTTTACGAAGCAAAAATCTTGCTGTACATACAAGAACTTAAAATATCTGCTAAATCCAAACATAAGCAATATAAAATTTGAATTTCCTAGTAAAACCTAGATGCACTATAATCAGGGAAAAAATCGAAAGCTTATCTTATTTTCCCATGCGCTGTGTAATCGTATATACAGGTAGGTCATTCTAGCGGATGCCTCCAACATCACTCCTCAGATCGATTTTGCAACGACTAGGCTAGTGCGACTAACTCCAAATAAGACAGAGTAAAATTAGGTCTGCTAAATTATAATTTTTACTCCACTCTAGTATTTACCAGAAACTTCATGAGGCACTTGAGCTCTCGAACATACAGTCGACAATAAAAGTCAGCGGCGTTGGTGTGCTGAGGCCATCTTTACACGCCAACAACAAGGTATCATTTTAATTGTACATAAAACGTATGACCAATGTACAGTATCATCTCCTGACAGATTGCCACATCCCACCACGTTACACATTTTCCGCATGGGGATGGAATCTTTCAAGACAACACCACATCTATCCATCATGCACTTCTGTACAGGAATGGTTTGAGATTTAATGCGGACTTCCATAATCTTCTATGGCCCCCCCCCCACACTCTCACTCTCTCTCTCTCTCTCTCTCTCTCTCTTTCTCTCTCTCTCTCTCTCTCTCTCTCTCTCTCTCTCTCTCTCTTCAAACTCGTCGAAAATGTGGGAAACAATCCAACAGCAAATTCAGTTTCTCGAAACGCCTTCATCTCCATTTCGGTAATACACCATTTTATAAATCATATCAGCAGGTACTACTGACATTCATTGCGTTCCTGCCAGGTCGCACTAAAGTACAGAAAGCGACAGGAGTGTCTACACGCTATTACAATGTGATCGTAAGCCAGTGATCAGTTGATACATCTGAACTTGTCAAATGCGTGAAAAAAAAAATTAAAAATAAATAAATAAACATAATTTTACCATCTAATAATTTCCAGAAAAATTTTTAAATGATCATATGAATACTCTTCCATTCATTACTTGAATAGTCAAAGAAAATTCTAACAGAGTATGGGAAGATTCGTTCTAAAATTCGTCAAAATATTTCACTAATTAAAACATCGATGAATAGCAGCAGTGGACAAAAGGGAAACTATAGTGACAGATCGCCGAGCATTGAAAAGGATTGTCAACAAAGACTGTAGTGCGAATGAGGTACAAATGGCTGAGGAACTCAATCGGGACTCAAAACAGCCTATTGCAAGTCACGTACCTTAGAAACTACCTAACCTGAACATACGCGGTCACGCTGCAATTTTTAATCCACTGATCACCGGGAACAACCTATTGGGGCGAAGAAAATTGTGACGAGAACATATGTATATCGCCGATGACGGAAAATGAGTAATCAGTCTTTTAAGTAACTGCGCGCGTCCTATAATACACGTATTTCAAAGACGCAATTTTAAAGTGGCAACGCGCTAATTCAATCTGGTGAATCTACTGAGACGTCGTTTCAGGAACATTACAATGAACTACGACACTTTCCTTGGCTCGTTCAACCCCAAACCTCAACATTATTTAACATTTATGGTCGTTCTAGAGCTCAGACTCCAGAGCAGATATCCTCCTCTTTTGGTGACGGAACTGAATATTTCACTGCATGAGGAATGATGACCTTCCTCTCGAAATGATTCACTATAAGCCTTCATTCCTCGATAAATCACAACTACTTCGAAAGCTAACAGTGATTCCACGCAAAAAATTCAGGTAACTTAAATTTTCTTCATCTGTTTACATATTATATATATAGTAGTGCACGAGTGGATACAATTAAACCAAGCATATTTTCTCAAGATATTCCGTAGTTCCAAAGCAATGGAATACGTACACTGTTAGTCAAAATATGAAGTATGCCACATACAGTTTTAATTTGAATTATCTTTGTAACACAGTCTCGACTTCATCTATTCATGACAATACATCGGCCCTCTTATTCTTCCATTTTTACACAATACTAAGTTCACTTCCTAAATTCTAAGATTAAGTCAAGAACTCACAAACTCATACTTTAGTGACCTCTGCTTCTTTATTTCCAACAGAGACAGGCATGATTTAACTATTACTGGTAGTCATCAACAGAAATTTTGTGATTACCGGTACTCATCGGTGAAAACTGATACCAGAAATTCAATTCCCAACATTCACCAGTCCAGAGCGGCGATCACTAGTAATCGCAGTTGATTTCCAGTAATAATGGTATTTCCAACTATCAGTTCACACATATACGTATGTTGAAACATCTATCCTCTATAAGTTTCCCATTCAAATTAAATAATCGAATTCGCAGGTTTTCCATACGCTCGATGTAACTTCAGGCAATTTTTTTCTATTAATTTCAATATTTTTAAAATTTATTTTCAAGGTTTACTCCACGACTTACTCCAGGTTTCAAGGAATTAACGGCTTACTCCACGTTTTTTAATGGTATACAAAATCCACGGCTTAGTCACAGTTTTGTGGTTGGGTAGGCACCCTGCTGTGGCATGGAACAAATGTTTCGCCATATTATACATCTTATGTCCAAATACAAAGAAAAATTGAATTCAACTTAATTTAAAAATTGAATTTAACTTACAACTACATGGTATTTTAATAGCTGTTGCAGAAGACGGCTGAAAACAAAGAACTGATGAGCCTCTTAACTGCATTTTGTAATCTCCCGATGCGATAGAAGTGAAAGGTCAAAGGAAGATCTTCCACCAATGATCATCGGTTAACTCTTACAAGCTAGTACGGTTGCCCTGCGTTTCCAATACTAATCATTTTACACCAACACCCAAACTTCAGTTTTAGATGTCAGTTTCACCGAGTAACTTAGATGAACATTCCTACATCAGGTAATATTCACTATTCTTAACTTTTACCACAAACGTCGAGAATTGTTAATTCCAAACCTGAATGATGTAATAATATTAATTATTAAAGAAAATATGCATAAGTAAACTAATGTTACCCACACACGAGCGAGGCACTTTTATCACTTACATCTCTAATGAGGAGACAAGCATCTTCTCCCAATCTTTCTCACTTGGTCTTACCAACAAACCAATCCCTTGCCCTAGGAGCTCCATCTCGCAAGTTCAAGAATGGATATCCGAATTATTTCAGAATCGGTTTTAATGAAATTTATAAGTATGATTACTTTGAGACAACGCATCTTGGCATCAGATGTCAAGCTAGACATACATAGAATATCAGGCAATCTTGTTCCGCGATCAGCAATTCGATTGGATCCCTTCTAGTGATAACATGGAAGAGTCAACTACGGTTATTTAATTGTTAGAGATGAATCTCATTATCAAAATATTGTAGCCTGACACACAGCAATAAGTAAGATTAGGGAACGTACTGGGATACTATATATATGTATATATACAATGAATGCAAGATCCAGATGTAGATTAGGGATTTAAGATTTAGATTTCTGGGCTTTCGGCATCCAAGGCCATTTAGCCCCTCACTTTTTTGAGGGATGACGTCCCTCGGCTAGCACACAATCCGCGGAAAGGGAAGGAAGGAAGCGACCTGGGACCTATAAGTTAGGGACCACCCCGGCATTAACTTGGTGTGAATGAGGAAAATCCAGGAAAACCTCATTCAGGGTAGCTGGCCTGAAAAAGCGTTTTGCACTTTTTCGACCGAGTGCCCCCACCGGGAATCGAACCCGGCACCGCTCGCACCGAAGGGGAGAACGTTAGCGACTACGCTACGCGGGGCCACTCTAGAGATGTAAAGATTGAATATTCTATAGAATAGGCGTCTTGGCTCCGTGTTATAAAACAGGTAATCTTACACGTTATGCAAATTCAATACTGAAATCGTAAGTAATAAGCCTGATAACTTCTACTTACAATAGGTTAAGGTCAGAGATGGAACCTCTAATTCGGATGCTGAATTCATATCAAAATAGTTTCTCGCACAGAGATCTCTTACACAATTATTATTATTACCAATACTGAAACCGTACGTTGTACTAGTTTCTACTACTTCCGGTTTCAGCAGGAGAATAATAGCTGAAATGACATATTCTTGGAATCCTAAATCCAAATCAAGATACCGTTTGTCGCCTACTGCTGTTTTTGCTCTATGATGATTAATATTAAAATCTGAAGTATAAGTTGATCTCTATCACTTTCGGCTTCAATAGAAGTTGAAAAACACACACTATGCTTGCGGTATTAAACCCAAATCAAAAAATCGCTTCTCGCTACCATTTACCTTATCTTCACTGAGGGAATCAGTGTTGAGAACTAAAATAATACATTTCCACCACTTCAGGTTTGAACAGAAAAATGAATGTAAAAACAAAATTTATTCTTGGGATGCTAAATCAATACCACAAATCCTCTTACCAGGTTTCTTCTATGGAGATCAATATTGAAAACGGAAGTAAAATTCCTATCATTTTCCATTTCATAGAGAGAAGGGTAGAGATGAAATTTATCGTTGGAACGCTGACTCGATTCCAAAAACCCGCTTCTCACTTTCTATTATACTTTCTGTTCTGTGGCGATTAACGTCGAAACCGGAAATGGATGATTTCTACTACTTCCGGTTTGATTAAAGTTAATAGAGAGAGAACTTATTCTTAAGTGACTTAATAGCTTCCAAAAACAGTTTCTCACTACCTCTTACTATTCTTGCTCTGTAACCGATTTACAGACGGACGTAGTACTTCTATAGGACTTCCCTTGATGAAGTATAGTATTGTTTGAAAACCAAATGAAATGAAAGCTTTCAGTTTAACGCCCAACAAATATGCCCTTTAGTTTAAGGAAGACAGATGAATGATGAAAGAATTGGTAGAATGAGAATGTGGAAGGAAACTCGAGTACTCCGAGAAAATTTACGGTTAGTATGTTGTCCAGCACAAACTAACTTGGCCGGGGATCGAACCAGGGATGCCAGCACCACAGGTAAGCGCTCTACTACTGAGCCACCGTACCCCTCGATAGCATGTTTGAAAGTCTAGTGTGACGTATCTAAACTAAATACAAATATTTCTAACATAAATAACTATATTTATTACCAGTAATATAGAACATTACAATATTTTAGACTAGAAATTTAGTTCACTAACTCGAATTCAATCTCCGTAAATCGCCCCAAATTAATCTACCAAAAGTGGAGCATGTGTTCTAAAAACTAAGTTCTTGATTTTGCGGTGCGTTCTTTTGCAATAATGTCAGTGTATTCTTTCTAACGAAACACTATTTTATATATATATATATATATATATATATATATATATATATATATATATATATAAACTCAACAGCCCTTTCCAGAGCAAGGCCTACAACCCGGTTCGTGACACTCCTACTTTTAAGGCGATGTGTAGTCAAGTACGTATGTTCCTCTGTCGTTAATGCTGGCTTTCCAGATCAGAGTTCACTACATTTTTTCTTCTTTCAAGTACCTTCCCAACTGTCTTCACAACTCAATGCCAACACCATCCAATGAGCACAGTCACTCATCTTTTCTTGCACCAGACCCGGTACTGTCTAGACTTAGCTGATCTCACGAGAAGCGGTATTCCAGAGCGTTGATGTAAATAAGAAACAACTTCGTTGTTATATGTCCGTACAGGAAATTGTTATTATCCTTCTCTTGGATCTATTCCATGGACATTTCTACATTAATACAAATTACCTTACCTTACAGTCTGATCATTTAAAAATAATTTGTAAGTTTTTACTGATATTTCTGTAAACAAAAATAAGTCATACAGCTTCTTTACGTGTATCAACAACCTTAAGATACTTTGAAAATCCTGGTTTGTAGCAAATCGAAAATGAAATGAAATGAAATCTCTGAGTTTTACGTCCCACGGTTATGCCGGTTAGGCTAAAGGAGACGGTGATTATGAGAGATGAGTGAAATGGTGGAATGAAGAAAGTGGGAGGAAACGGGAGAACCCCGAGAAAACCCACGAGCACGGTGTTTGTCCACCACAAAGTTCACTTGGCGGGGGCTGGGATCGAACCCGGGACCCCAAACACCAGAGGTGAACGCTCTACCACTGAGCCACCGCGCCCCCCTGTAGCAAATCGAGTTTACATAGTAACACTACCATCAGGTTAAATGTACAAATGTTCTTAGTACAATTTTACGAAAATACTTTGCAATGGGCTTCAACTATTTTCTGTCCCTTCGTTTCCACAACTGTTGGGTCATACCGCAACAAATTCACGCCCTGCTAATTGATCTCACTTGCCAATGTAATGGTATTGGACTTAGAAATTGTCGCATATAAAATAATGACCATCACTGTTCTTTACTTCAAAAATATTTTAAGTTCACGTTATATGCTCTTTTGGCTAAAGTGCAAAATGTAGAGCGAAAATTGGAATAAATAAATAAATAAAAACCCGAGAAAACCCACGGATACATTTGTACCACTAGCTCTTGTGGGCTGCAATCGAAGCTGAGGACAATCAATCTTCTTTTAAAAGTAGCAACTGGAAATAATTACGTACACACTGCAAGGCTAAACCCAATCTTCTCAAAACAAAACTATATGAAATTCCATTAGTAAGAAAGAAGTATCACAATTGTTGACCAATTACGACGTTAATTTTCTGGAAACGCTTTACACCATTCTGATTATAAAGCTTTAAAATTTACTGATACACTATAACCAAAATACTTACACCATTAACAATAATAATTCCATATTATACATTTATAATCTTTCATAAATCTGTAAAATGTACTCAACTTCTTCCATGTATTTTTAATATATATAAAATTGTGTTTGTTGAATAATACGTTAACATGTAAACTCAAGTTACACACAATAATAGAGATAATAGTTTTATGTACATTACGCTCGAGTATTAATTCGTCCTCTCTTTTAATATTTCACTTGCTTTAGAAACTAAGCTTCTTCGAGAGTCATACCTTATGAAGAATTAAATCGAGAAGCGAACCACGTACTGCCTACATGACCCCTTCTTCAATATTCCACTGGCATTAGAAAGAGAAGTCGGTATTAAGTCAGGGATCTCCAGACAACAATTGGTATTATACTATCAACCTAGGAAATAATCTTGTTTAAAAAAAAGTAAGTTTTACAGGGTGTCTACAGCGTTTCATTTTCAAAATTCCAGTATATTTAGTATAACCATCAGCAAAACTTCAGTACCTAATACAATGATTTTTTAAGTTCTTTAGGAATAATTACACTTTCGATTTCAGGTTTGTAATTGCTTTACCATCAAAAAAATATTTTATTTTTAATAAATTTAGTTGTCTTGATTTTTTTGAAATACAAATGATTTTTATCATTTTTTAAAGGGCCTCTCGACTCCCCTCACAGTCCTCCACTCCACCCATTGCTTTAAATGTCTAATTATAAAGTATGCAACTCTTGCTTTGGAAAAATTTACAATTTCAATGAATACAAAATTGTTTCTAAGACTATTAAACAATTACAAAAAAATATTGTTGGCAAATTACCAGTTTCATGATTTTTCCAGTATGTGGATAAAAATTTTAGTATTTTCAGTATCAAAATTAAATTCCAATATAATTCAAGTATTTCCAATATCATTAGACAATCTGTTTTACAAGTGCACAAAAATCTCTTCCACACAAAAATAAACTTTTTCATAAATGAACAAACAAGAGAGATTGGCTACTAAGAATTAAAAGTTGAATGTGGCATTCGTTTTATTCTTAGTAAGACAGAAATGGACCAAAGTTTGTGCAGTAGAATATTGATGAGGAGACGACCATACAGTCCGTGTGATTCGCTTCTTGATTTAATTCGTCGTTAAGATGTGACCCCGTAAAAAGCTTGCAGTCCAAAAGCAAGTGAAACATTAGGAGAAGGAAAGAATAAAATGTAACGCTTTTGCGCAAAGTACTTCAGCACTGAAGCTGAGACGTGCACATACAGTGTAAAGGGGAATGCGAACCATCGCAATAGGTTCAACTTTTAATGCTCTCCCCACCGGAACCACAGCATACATCAGTTACGAAAATACGTTTAGTCACTACATATAAAAGTTATGTGCAATTACGAAATTTTAATATTAACAAAAGAATATCTAACCAAAATATTTAAAAAGTCTACTTACCTTTATTTCAGGTTTTGGCTTATAGGGATCTTCTACTTTCTTCGGCTGCACAGCCTGTTCTGAGAACTTGAGTTTAACACTGCAGACACGCCATGAAAATGAATTGGAAACTACAGCATCTCCAACAATTAGGTCGACCGTGTACACGCCAGAGAGTTTGTTGAAATCCGCAGCATGTGTAGAAACATACTAGAAGGGAAAAGTATTTTTCGTAATTAATTATGCATTGTAGGTCAAATACTACTTACTACTTTACTACCAAGAAAGGAATGAGGAAGAACTTACACCCTAGAAAGAAACTAATAATAATAATAATAATAATAATAATAATAATAATAATAATAATAATAATAATAATAATAATAATAATAATAAACTATTGAAGCTTTTAGTTAAGGCATTTATCTTAACAGAATGATGAACATTGTACTGTATTCAAAGCAGGAGACATACAGGACTGATTTATATCAAACAGCAAATAACTAACATTTTAATTCTAGGTAATTCAATTCTTTATTCGACTACATGATTAGTTCTTTCTTTTCGTTTAGTTTCTAGCAGGGTTGGCTGGTTTAAACCAAAAAACGAAAAATGTCCGTAAAGGTAAGTGTTCGTAAAATCTTGATGAACACACATTTGTTGGTTATCACATTTCACTCCCGTATATTATTCGTATTATATTCAGACGTAAATTCCCCATTCATTACTCAAAAAGATTATACTACAAAAGCAAGTTTTTTTTTATGAGTTTATGAATGTTTGTTTTGTGATTTTTTTTATATAGTTTATTATTATTGTTATGTTATTGCAATCAAAGAAAATTTCTAAATATTGTTTCGTTTCAATAATGTTTACTATTGATAAAATACATTGAAATGCCGTACTTTGTGTGTGGGGGGGTGGGGGGAGGTCACACAAACCCTACGAGAGGCATTTAGTGAAATGAGAATTATCTTTGATATCTATTTATGTATAAATGTGTCTGAGCCAAAGTAGACTCAAGTAATTCATATCTTTATTCACTTTTCTTACTGATATGCAAATTAAGTCGTATTTTTTTTAACTTGGACTAATAAAAGTCGTTGTTAACTAACTTGGACTAAATTAGTTCTTCTGTACTCTGTAGTACTTTGAAATTGTCCATATGTAATTCTGTATAATGGTTTTACTTCTGCAACTGTTTATCTTTTTGTTCTGAAATGGTTCTTGACAAGTATATTAACAAGTAAGCCTACGTAAAGATCAGTACAACGTATTTTTATCAGGAGTCCTTCGTGAGTGAGTCGGCAGACGTATCGCATTTGTGGCCAATTAGTCCTGGTTAAGAGTTCAAATGAAGGACAATTTCCTCTTGGATGTATGTCGAAAGGCGGTTTGGATTCCGCTTTAAGCTTATGTGAAAAATGAAATGAAATCTTTGAGTTTTACGTCCCACGGTTATGCCGGTTAGGCTAAAGGAGACGGTGATTATGAGAAATGAATGAAATGGTGGAATGAAGAAAGTGTGAGGAAACGGGAGAACCCCGAGAAAACCCACGCACACGGTGTTTGTCCACCACGAAGTTCACTTGGCGGGAGCAGGGTTTGAACCCGGGACCCCATGCACCAGAGGTGAACGTAAGCTTATGTGACCCCTTCCAGCATAACCCGGTTGTTGCATAATAACACCAACGCGAAACAAACTTATTTCTGTCCATATATGATATGAATACATAGAGCAAATTATTTAAACCAAAAAAACCTGGTTTAAACAAAAAGTTTTTTTCTGTTGTTTTTTCAATAAAAACCATGGTTTTTTGCCAACCCTGGTTTCTAGCTCCCCCCTCTCACTCCTCTCGCTCTTTCTCCCGATTGCTAGAGCTAGGAATTTTTCCTGCTACACCCTAATTACTTCCTTCTAGTAAAATGTCCAAATTAGTTTATTCTACAAAGAAAACATCAGCATATCTGTTTTGATTCCACCTTATTTTCTCTCACTTGCTTCCAAAGGAAGCACCTTTCCTTGAAGTTATTTATACCTTTTTAGACTTTTTCACACACCCCTGTTAGGCGAAAGCTCCTGAACAGAAAATAGAGAGAGGAGGCTTCTCATCTGACCAACATGGCCACCATAATCAGTATTATTGAAAACTTTTGTACATACAAATATTTACTTAGTTACCACATGGGTTAATTTGGTCTTCAGTTTCGTTTAACACCAAGGCTTTATGAAACATAAACTTACAACTTCAAGTGAGATCCGAAATACAGAGTTTCTACTTGGAATGTAATTCGGGTCTCCTGTGCAAAGGTGCGTAACACTAATCATGTAGCTACGAGACTTGGTGAACGAAGATATAGCCTCACTGAAAAAATGAAATTTTTAATATTTTATGTTTTAACGGTTTTCTGCACCTATGATTTCAATAACATTGTTAGGAAGACTTGTTAACACATCAGTCAAATTTGAGTCCTTACACATGACGCAACTAGTTTTGGTTTGCTTGTATGAATACTTATATTTGAAATGAGTACCTCTTTTCCCAAACTTTGCACCTGAAATTCCCACCTTTAACGATAATAATTCGAAACTATGCTAGACTTGTTGCAGAAGAAGGCTGAATACATAGATAATGAGCCTTTTAGCTGCTATTTTTATTTCCCGATGTGATAGAAGTGAAAAGCCACATAGAAGACTTCCACCAACGATCATCGGTTACTGTAGTTAAGCCTGCTAAGATAGTTACCTGTTTAATTCGATCGCATATCTATTGAATCAGATCAATATGGTTAAGTGTTATTACTCCTACAGTTGGAATTTCTATACGTTCGTCTCTTAAGCACTGTTCATATTACAATTAAGAAAACATATTAACTGTTGCACATACAGACCTTTTTATGTGCTTTTGTTTATCAAGTTTTCGTTTAGTGACGTCAGGGTGTGTGACGTGTATTACTTTACGCCCTCTAGTGACAATACGTAAGGGCAGTTGTTGTAGCGAGATGCACACACACACACAGTTACAGTTCAAGTTTTGTATGAGTGCTGTGAACTGGAAGTTGCTGCTCTGTAGGAAGCAGTCGTATGCAACTATCGTAGAGTGCGGTCAACACAGATCGTGTACTTGTCTAACACATGAGTTTAATAGTAAGTGAAGTGAGTATAATTACGTGCTCCGGTGTGATTTTTATAGCTACTGAAAGTTAGTGCTGCAGCAAGTTGGGACGTGTATAATATTGGACTCCAGCCTGTGCACAGGACTGACAGTTTGAAAATCACGTCGAATCTTCTAGAAGATAGGAAGATCAAAGGGAGCATTACCTATAAGTGAAGTATTTTTTTTTTTTTATCCAAGACGACGAAAGGAAACCACGCTTGCGGAAATTGAGGTAAGGTACTCACGTATTATATTTAGTTTTTTTTTTTTTTATTATTTATTTATTTATTTATTTATTTAGAAAGGCAGAGTATGATACGATTACTGTTGAAGAGATTACAAAAAATGCGTATATATACACAATACGAGAAGCAGTCAATGTTTCCGGGATTTATTTATACAAAAGCTCCACCGTTCCTGGCATTGCTGGAAACACCGACGGGAAGTTCTTCTTGATATCTTCAGAAGTTCAGCCGTGTAACTCTTCTACGCTGGCGGAACGCGAACCTATGAGACCCATTTTCAACCTTGGAAAAAGCCAAAAATCTGATGTCGCTAAACTGTTTTTAAAGCTATCGAAATCTCCAGTTTGCACATGAACTTGAATTTCGCGTGGTGCTCCAACTACGACAATGCGCCAACTGATCACCGCATATTACTCGTACATTGCCTGTTATGACCTATTCACGCTTAAATTATTCCTAATTAGGCAACCTGTACCGTACAAGATTCATTGCGGTTGCATCACAAATGCCGAAAATACAAGATTCCAGGAACTTTTTAACAACTTCTAAGCTAAAGTTAAGGGAAGAGATGAGGATTTTAAACTACATTGTAAAAATTGTGAGAGGCAGACGAGTACTGTTTCATGAGGTTAGCAATTAAAATTTCAGGGTTTCCAATTACTACGCTTTTGAACTGTAGCACGTTTTCTTTTTTTAAATTGTTAATTTTTAACTGAATGTTTAATAGGTAAAAAAATTTCTTTAATGAATTTCGATATAACGCATACATCACGTTTTGTACACCTTACAATGTCCATGGATGGTCAAAAAGATTTACCATGATTACACGTGAAAACGCAAGTACGAGCCCAACAAATTTTTGACCATACAGTTATACTAATATGGTAGAGAGAAGAAAAACTAAAAAAACTTACCATATCGAATTTGTACGATTTCGAAGAGTCAGGTTCAGCTACGAAAATTATTTCTTGACCCGTTTCTACGTTGGTCATCCTTATGAATGCCTGATGGACAATCACAATCTTTCCACTTGTTTTGTCTCTAAGCGTAAATTTCATCAATAATTTCTGATGATAATCTGCTTCTATCACACTGTCCAATTTATTTGGGTACGACAATCTGTTAATGGTAAGAAATAAATACAATAATAATGTCCCCAAAATTAACTATATAAATAACAATTTATTTAATATATTATTCCATCAGTTACAGCTTTCTTTCACAATGTTATCAGTAGAACGAAAGTTAATTTAGCATCATTTGGAAATATATTTCTTTAGTCATTTGTATACGTAGTTTTTCAACAGAATTCATACACAAACACAAATTACCGTCAGACAACTTACATTCTTTGATTTAAAAAAATAAAAAAAACAACTTGACAAGCATTACATCTATTCATAGCATATTTTCGCACTAATAGAAGTTCCCTTTTTATTTTATATTTTTAATTTGAAAATTAGTAAGCATCAGATGTTTTGTATTCTTTTATTACTTTTTCAGCTTATTTTTGTATTAAGGAATATAACGATTACAAAAATAACCTGCAATAAATTAGATTTACTCTTGCTCTAGTTCTATTCATCTAATATGGATAACTTCCTAACCTATAACTGAATTTATAAACAGCAATTACATGGAAAGTATAAAGAGCTCTCGTTGGCAAGGAGTCCATCGATCCCGATTTCACTCGCTAGAGTGAGCGTAGTTTACATATGGTTGGTGCGAGTGCGAATGAAATATACACCCCAGGTGTGATATATTTCCCTCAATTAAAAAAAATTAAAAAAAAAAAAATTACAATACTGGTTAGTCGAAATGGTCGCTTGCCATTGCTCAACTAAATATTAGATTCCACAGGGAAAAAAGTCTGTGATGCGCAGAAATCCTCCACCACACATTGAACTGCTTAAACGTAAGGGAAAGTCTTCCTTCCCACAAAGTCGTCAAAAGAGATGGCATAGGGGTTATTCAAAACGCACGCCTTTTTTCTTTTTTTTAAAGATCAAATCATGAACTTTATTTTTTCAAAACACACTAACAAAATTCATAAACATGTTCGTCACACATTCCGATTTCAGGTATGGTGAATGCCGTCCGGCATAGGACTACCTCTACTGCGCTCGCATGCAATAACTGTGTTCGTGAAATTTGCTATGACTGCCTGACAAGTTTCCACTTGGATTTCGCCGACCACTACGACGACGTCCAGAACTTTTAATGTTCACTGTTGAACCCGTTTCAATGAACTTCTTCGTAAGTGCGTACTGCTGATTCATTCGGTGCCTCATTTCGCCCTAGTACCCTGCGAAGTCGCCTGACAGTTCCTGTATAACTTTCTTCGTTCTGATAAAAAGTTTTCACAATTAGCACACGTTGCGCTATAGTAAACTGCTCCATGGCTAGACACAGACTGAAGAAATGCGAGAAATCCAGACGAAGACTACAATCGGAATGTTTGTGGGTAGAGCAACAATACAAAACAATGTCGGCAACCGAGAAACAAAAAAATTGCCAGACGATCCAAAACCGGGGCGCTTTTTGATTGTTAATTGAATTGAGTTAAACGTCCCGTTCAGCAGCGAGGCTATATGAGACGTAGACCTACTGATTAACGTGCATTCCGAACCACTTGAGCTCTCGCAGGAAATCGAACCCGGGTCTCCCGCACAAAGGCGCATACACTAATCGCTTAGCCACGAAGAAGCTGGCGCGCTTTTTGAGTAACCCTATAGAAAAAGGGAGGGATGTCAGCAGGATACGGTGGAAAAGGAAGGCTTTCATACTGTACCACATGGAGAGTCTGCACAGTCTTTGAGCGACATGTGAGCATGAATTGTGCAACCTGAGGACACCATACCTGTTCACCATTGAAAAATGCTTGAAAAATAAAGTTGGGGCTGCATTTCGTAGAGTTTGGCACTGTAACGATCCATACTGATGGTTTTGCCTCGACGGAGAACTATATGATGGATCAAACCCATCATAAGAGCGGCATCACCTTCTGCAGGCAGAGCAACTGAGCCCTGTTCTGGACGTTGATTACAACCCAACTAATGACCTGACTATTTACAATTGTAGTAGGAGACTAGGAAATCTATATTTAATCAAAAGTGATGACCCAATGAAGTCAACTTTCCCGGTTATACCTTATGATCAGAGAACTACACACATTTAGACGATGATCTGTATTAACCGGTGTCAACTCATGTGGCAAGCGTGAGTCCAACTGTTTCAATTTACTGATTTCACGAAGCCGCGATATGATAGTGGCATAGCGTATGCCTAACTCATTCTGCAATAGCACGAACTCATTTGCTCCCCCGATGTTTCAGATATCCGTAAAGGCTGGTTGGTGCCAATTTCGTAACGGTGTCACCGGTTCGAAATTTGACGAACTACGGCGAATGGTGCTTTCAATTCGCAATTTTGTTAAAATGTACTTTTTTCCTCCTTGCTGTACAAATCACTCGCAGTTGTGCAAATATATCTCCACGATATATTTTCAAACAACCCTATTAAAAACAGCCATCCCCTGACTGTGTGTACCTCATCCTGTTTGCTGGATGTGTATTGACTGTGACGCTCAACGCATGACCGTAGTCCATATTTCTGGTGTTTACTGAGGAAGTTTCCCACCATGTATCAAAGTTGACGTTTCAGTGCACCAATCTAATTTACTTTTATCTATATTATAATTGAAACACACATCTATCTAAGTAGATTATCAGCAAGCTCGTCAGGTATCTTTGCACCTCATTTCTTCCTAAGATTGTATTCCAATCAGAACAAAATTACACAAATACAGCTGAATCCAAGTATCATGTTCAAAAATTCATTTCAAAGGTTACACATTTCAAGCACAGCATAATGATAAAATGCGACAGATTTCACTTTACTGTATAAATAAAATCAACGTTACTCTTATATTACACAGTCATGATAAACACCCAAGGTCGACTGAAGTGCTAACTACTTTCAAAACTTAATTTTAAGCTATTGGGACTCGTGAGATATAAATCGGGACAGGCTTTAAGGACTTTTTCCCCAACCACTGCTCCTTTGCACCCCCACAACCCTCGGTTAGTCCTTGCGAGGATGTAAACTGTCAATGCACTATATTGTCGTACCTCTGTTCCGCTTGTATAGTTAAAGCCCGGCAAAAATAAGGAAAAAGCTTTTCTTCCTATTTTCAGTTAACAACAAAAATAATTCTCAACAGACAAACTATGAAGCCCATAAAAATATGGAAAGAAATTAGCTGAAAATTCCAAGTAGCTCTAAAATAACGATTTACATAAGGAAATAAGTTAACACTACACCCAACTGTGACTAGAGCAATCAACATGAGCTTATTACATTTGACAATTTCAAGCACAGACGGCACAGCGCGACTCCTAACGTCTTTACTGCATTTCTTTGAGCGGATTTCACTATTTCTTAAATTAATTGGCTTCCCAATTTACTTACGATTCAAGATCGACACTAAAAACTGAATGACACAATTAAGAACTGAACTCATTTCTCGCGTGTCGAAAGAACCTGCTACTTTTAGAAAACGATTGGTTGGAAGACAATGAAAATAAATCAATAGAAAGTAATACTCTACTTGAAAATAAAGACGACAGTAATTACCTTTTACTCCGATTCTGAGTCAAAATTTGTTTATTCATTTTCT
This sequence comes from Thermobia domestica, assembly GCF_964235325.1. Lineage (NCBI taxonomy): Eukaryota > Metazoa > Arthropoda > Insecta > Zygentoma > Lepismatidae > Thermobia > Thermobia domestica. The sequence continues at coordinate 255,937,426 of NC_137457.1, read as the reverse complement.
GACATGAAGTCTTCAATTTCCACTATGAAAGGGGTAGTGTCCGCGTCATCAAAAACATACTGTAGGTCCCGATAACTATCTTCGATTCCTTTCTACATGTTTTATATAATTAATCCATTTTTCACTATCACACAGATCACAGTATTTCCAGTAGTTTGTTGACAGGTCGTCCCTTGGGGTTTTGGCCGCGACTTTTCGCTTAATTTCCGACAACACCATCTCGATAGGATTCAAGATGCGAAGGGAGCCTCAATACAATGTTTCCGTGGGATGCTGCAGCCATTTCGTCAACAACGAAGCGTTTTTCGTACTTTCCCTTTCATTTAATTATGGTATTTGAAGAACTGGTTTGATTGGCACGGGAGTACGGATTTCATTATTATAGGTATCATAATTAGTAATGAATGTTTTGTTCCACGAAGAATTAGGCTTGGGATTAATAATTCATGAGTGGTATGAAGCATTCTCAATGACTGTCACAGTTGGTTCTTCCAAACGCATGAAAACAGAATTTAAAAACCAGTTTTCAAAAATGTCTGAAGTCATTTTTCCATGAAAGTCTACAGAGGCATCGACCACTTTTTTGTGAGTCACGGAAAGCGCGTCTCGAAGAAAACCAGACAGTCACCCATAATGCAAAATAATTCGCTTTTCTATCGAAAGTTCCGGCTGTACATCTTTCAGTGTCGTCTGACCAATTCATTTTACAGGTGTTAGTGACATACCAAGTCTCGTCTAGATACAAATTACAAAAGCCTTTCCGACTCAGTTGCAGGAGCATCTCTTAAATATGCCGCGTGGTAACTTCCTGAGATTCAGCCCTGGCAAGTTTTCTTACACTTGAAACCCATGCTATGCAGAAATTGCTTAGTGTTCTGCTGCTACGAGTGTATGGGAACTTGTACTCCGTTCCGGCTATCTTTTGCTTTATAGATGGGTCAGTTTCTCTCTTGTGGGGGCTTCTCCGTTCTTATAAGACTCATATATCGTACGTACGACGCAACAAGTCCCTGAAAAAGTCATCGATTTTATCAAAGGGAAATTTCGTTCTAGCTACACGTTTCTTTGTAGGTGTTTCATACTGCTGTTAAGTCCAAATGAGAAACTCTCTTCACTGTATACTCACTGACACCTGTTGCCTCACTAATTTATGGATGTTCTTATGATATAACATACCATTGTTATTTTGCACGATATCGCGAACAAAACGCCTAACATTCTGCACAATTTGAATGGATTGATTCCGTAACTTTCTCAATTCCTTATAACTGATCTCTTTTTCTTCGCCGTTCTCTTCTCAGAAGTCCTTGCAGTAGGCACCTCGTCAGGTATCACTTCCCGTCCCGAAGACTCACCGATCAGCCATGGCCTGAATATGTTCGCCATTATGTAACAAAATAAAATAAACACGAGATTAAAAAAAAAAGAAAAAGAAAAAAAAGAAAAGAAAAGAAAAGTGGAATAAAATGAACATAAGGTTGTAAAAGACAAAACCTGTCACTTACAAAAGTATACAGATGATGTCAATATATTTTCTCACGCAAGCTGACCAATTAATAATAATAATAATAATAATAATAATAATAATAATAATAATAATAATAATAGAAGGAAAGGAATTCAGGCAACATTGATTCTTAGTCAGAAGGGATCGTGTCTCTCTATTACGTGTTGCGAAGACCAGTAGGGGAAGGTTTAGAGGGGTGAAAAGGGTTTTTAGAATTCCTGGGGGAAAAAAATCTATTCATGCTCTCAAAAATACTAATTTTCGCATGTTTTGAACCCCCCCCCCCCTCTAACACATTTTAATGAACGTTACAAGGTAACTTATCTCGATTTACGCTTTAAGTGCTAACTACGTTCCAAAATTCAATTAAAGCTGTTGAGCATTTTATCTATGATGAGAGGTAAAACAATTCAGAATTTTCCTCTTTTCTAATGAGAAGATGAATTTTCGAAAACTCTTTAAGATCTATTAACTCACTTTTAGTAAGGAGCAGCTCGTGATAAACTATATTTGCCATATATTTGAAGCCTTCCCCATCCCCAACCTTTGTGTTATGCATTTCAATGGATGTGACGGGATGGAAAAAATCCCGATTCAATTGCTTTGTTGAAAAATTCATTTCAAACGTAGACATGATGTAAATTTGTGGTGGGCATAACGTTTGAACTACTTTTCTCCCCGATCTAAAACTTTAGGATATGTATTTTAATGAAAATGACACGACAGAATCCCGGAACGAGCAAAATACTTAGGTCCAAAATTCATTTGAAACAGTTTAGCCGATTTTTCATGAGACAACGCCGATTTGCAAGCGAAGGGGAATATGAAATTTGTCCTCTTTACCCATTTTTGAAATTTTCGAAAACTCTTCAATACGTATCAACTCATCCTCCTAACATGAGATCAGTAAGATTAGTCTATTTCTGACAAATTTTAAACCTGCTTCCTTACGATAGGTAGTAAGATATTGTTTTTTTTTTTTTTTTAATATGATACTCACTTCAACAATTTAGGTGCCGTAGTCTGGTCTGCGTCTGCCGCTCCAATCTCTGCCGATTCCACTACAACTGCTGATAATACTTTCACCTGGATAATAGCTCCTACGTTGCCCACAAATCTTGGATCTGACTTAGCTGGAACCGCACTTACAGATACTTTATAAAATCCGCGTTCAGGCTTGTTCTCCATTAGATTGATTTCATACAGTGTGCTAAAAAGAACATTACACAGTTATGAACATTTTTGTGTATTGAAACAAGTATGATAAAAGAAAATAAAAACTATTTTTTTTACAAAAGTTCTAACTTTGATATTCTACAGATCGTTTAAGGTGGTTTGCTGCTTTTGAATATATGCTTTTGTTGTTGTTTTGAATCCGTGATGACTTGAAGAAAAGGAGAATTGGAATTACGCAGTCCACGAAGTAAAACTTCATTTTTACTACATACAAAACAGAATACAACTATCAATTTCTTAATTGTAACCATCTGCTACTCCAGTTTGTTTCTTTTTTGCTTTTATAACCTTTTAAACCGAACACTTGCTTTCGTCATTTCAATGTAAAACAGGAGAACGTACCAAGAAGAACCTGTATTTTTGAATGAATGCAGATATGAAAAAACAAAAGGGCAGAAAAAGGTTTCCTTTCAGCTAGTAATCTAGTTTCCGAAAAGTAAGCTCTAGTCTTGGATTTCGGAAGTCTACCGAGCCACTTTCTTTACAGATAAAATAAAATGTCAAAGAGGATACGGTTTCTCTCGTCAATCCTACGCCTAGTTTCCAGTAATTTAATTTGTAAGCCGTAATAGATTTTGTTCTTGATAACCTAACAGACATCTAAAGGGAAACGTCGATTTTCCAACGTGATTAGTTACTGAGCTTAATTGTACGTAAGATTGAAAGACAACCGTTTAGTCATAAAGGAAGCACAATGATACGCTATATCACAACATTGCAAGAGGTGCTGATATTTAATGAGAACAGCATATAGGCTAATGCTCATCGCAAACAAAATATATGGCAGAATTCTCTTCTACATGCAACAACTTGTATTTGAAGGAAGTATGGATTCTCATTCAGACAACCCGAAGTTAAATTTTATCTGATTTAAAGTCTTGGAAGTGCATTAAAAATATAACAACTTATTGACAATGTAGGCCATGAGCACATGTAGCAGCTTATTTGTATGTAGTTTGTTTATAATAGAATTAGATTAGTGGAAAACAGTTTATGGTCAAAGTGGCCAAACCACATACAGGTATTATTTAACGATAAGAAGACACCTAACAGAGTTTGTCAGATTACAATGCTGCGGATAAAGTACTATTATTATTACAACTAATAATAATGTCTATTCAGTTGAAAGCGCTGTGAAGACATGCAGGCTTATAAAAATGAAGCCTAAATATATTATAAGCTATGATACTTGTTTTACGATATGCAGCTAAGAAGTCGTGTTAATAAAAAAGATAGGGACAGTGAAAGCAGCATTTAGGAAGAAAAATCTTCCTAAATGGTCTTTGACTAAAGAAGTAAATTCATAAAATGTTTCCAGCGGAGAATTGTACTCTATGCGACAATACCATAGACACTTTACAAAAGCGAGGGAAAGACTGCAGGCTTTTGAGATGTGGGTGTGGAGAAAAATAGAGAAAATTAGCTAGATATTACGGAAAATGAATAGGAAGTGTTAGAAATGATGTGACAAAAGAACAATGTTAGATGTCATTCAAAAGAGGGAGAGCAACTCATTGGAACATTGGCTGAAAAGGAACTACGTATATTATAAGGAACGTGATAAAAAAAAAAAAAAAAAAAAAAAAAGTGTGAATGCAAGGAAAAGAGGGAGGCGAAAGACTAGCTAAGGATCATGATGCACAGAAGCTACTTCGTGGCAAATGACCAGCCAATAATGACAGAATCTGATGATGATTAGAATCAAGAGGTTATTGTATTCATTGCCACCTGGGTCAATCCAAATGAAGTAGATCAAAGGTGGTTGCTGACAAAATTTAGTTTTTGATTATTATTATTATTATTATTATTTACCGAAGTTTGTCCAGTCCGCAGCAAAAAACCTGCAACATGAGCAAAAACCTGTAAGTTTGTGAAACTACGCCTAACAGCGCAGGGAATCAACGTCTAAGTGTCACGAATCACGCCAGGAGAAACATTGGCGTCCTCCCCTGCACACTTATTTTGGAAAATTCGCAATGTTTAAAAATTTCCAAAAAATAAAGTATATGGTTCTCAAATCAAACTTGTTTAGGAGTTGTCTATTATCTAGTCTATATAGACAAAACACTGAAGGTGAGTCATTTATTTAGTCTCAAAATGTACATTCCAAAACGGTCATTTTTAGGTTTCTAACATCAATGTTCAGAGCTTTTTCACCGACGTTCTAAAGTGTGTCTCAATGTCCACAGAACACACGATATTATCAATTCCATTAACTTTTATATGGTTTTGGTTTTAACTCATTATCTTTAAAACTTAAAAAGTTGCGTTTAACGGAATCCTATGAAAAGTGCAAAATACGCACACTCGCCTATACAAAATGGCCGCTACAAATAAACCTGTGCGGCTAAAAAATAAATGAATACCCGTTTAGAACTCCTTGAATGTGGTACAATCTTAGGTTAAAAAAAAAAAAAAAATAAAATAAAATAAAATAAAATAATTGTCAGCAACTTTTGACCTGGAAATTGGTCGATTTCATTTGGATTGCCCCACTTGTCAACACAAACTACTTCTCGTGATAGCATAATATAAATTATGTTTTCAGTTTTGATGTCTTCGAATTGATTCACTTCAGGCATTGCTAATATTTGGACGACCTTAAAATGGAGTGATTGTTCTTGTTATTTATATATTTAACTACTATTTACTACAGTACAAAATTTGAAGTTTTGGTACTAAAAGTAATGTGCCACATCTTACAGTAATATGTTCTAAACGAGTAAAACTATTCCTTCAAGTTAAATAGAAAAGTAGTATTTTTACCTGAGAGAAAATGTTTCTAAGACAATTAAACCATAAATACAACATGGAATATAAAACTGTGTATTTCTTCTAGTTTTCAACGCTTTGTGAATGATTCTACTTAATTACTCTAGTACTTACCATGGAATTCAAATAGCTGCAGAAAACAACTGTAATAATTTGAAATCATATGGAAGAACATATTTTATTATGCATGTTCTTACCCAATTATGAAGAACAAAATACACTGACAAACTCATGTAGTACACTATCGAACTATCACAAAACTTATCTCAACTCGTAAGGGCATATCATTTTCTAAATTTCATCGAAATTGGCATACAAGGATCCTTTTCTCAATATTATATATATATATATATATATATATATATATATATATATATATATATGTATTTTTTTTTTTTTTTTTTTTTTTTTCAAACGTCACCTGAAACCTTGCTGCAGGTCGCAGGGTGGCGACTGCTTCAGTTTCTCAATTTCCTATGATTGCAAAGACAAATACTTCCAGGTGTTAACTCGTTTATGTCACACGGAATAAGGGAACGTTCTAAAACGTTACCCCTTTTCTCACTTCATAATTTTAATCCCTAAATAATTCTTGCACTTTCAAGCTTTCGGCTCGCCACTACTACTGTTCACGAAGGATAAAATTCCAAGCAAAAGCAATAAAACATATAAGGTATAAAAGAGGAACGGACTCGTCGGGGAACAGCTGTATAGAAACACTCGTCCCTTATAATAGATGAAGTCCACTCGTCAAGTAGCAAAGTTGCTCACTAAACGAAAATGGCAAAACAGTTCAGTCACCTGACGAGCGCACTTCAAGTAAATATAAAGAACTAGCTCTCTATATTGCTCCTCGCCAGTGATTTGTTTATTTTTTATTTACCACATGTTCTTGGGTTTTGCTTATAATTTTATACTCTGGAGACTTCAGCGGAGAGCCGAAAGCCAGAAGTGCACAATTTAGGAATTACAATCTCAAATGAGATTGCTACTAATAACCACAAACAAGCACAAAACGGTACGTACATACTTTATTTGATTTGCAGTTCAGCTACCGTTCAGCAGTTTGAAGGAAAGTAGTTGTGCGCAGATCTTGAAAACCTGAATGTATTGACAAAACAAAGCATTCATAAAACTCTGCAAGTTAATTTATCCCACGCGTATAACTGCAGTGAAATGAAATTCAAGGCAGCAAAATCATGGGAAAAAGTTAAAATACCACCAATTATTCTTTTCAAGTAATCTCGCAACGTAATTCCTTGGATTCAGTATAATAGCTACAAACGATAATCTTGCAGAGGCGTTGAAATTGTAAAACTTTATTCTATCACATGACTGCATATTCAACATTCCATGGTCGCTTCTCTTTCTTTGTTCTTTTCTCCCTATTTCTTTCCCAATCTGATGAAGCACTTAGCGAAAGAGGTCCACTGTACTTTTTCAATGTTGTTACTGTCTTTTCTTGGGTAAGTAGTTCATATTTTATAGTGCGATCGAAAAATAACTATATACCTATATAAACGAACTATATAGTGAGTGATTGTGTTACTACGATGGAGTAAGTTTTCTGCTTATGTTGGTAATACTGTATTATACGCAGCTTCGCTACCGCGAGCCAGCCAGGCCGGTGAGCTTGAGACGAGAGAGAGAGAGAGAGAGAGAGAGAGAGAGAGAGATTGGGACGTATAAGATTGAGTCTTCCTGTGTACGTGCTTAGAATAGTGTTAACTTCTAAATGTTTAAGTATGTCTTTCGTGTTCATAGCAACTACAGAGACAGTGGAAGACAATTTTCCATTAGATTTCAAGAATACCGGTTCCCAACAGTCATTACATACAACGATCATGACTTGCAGGCCAAAGAAGAAATATTGATGAAATAATCTTATGAAATCTATGGAAGAAGAATACGGGAGAACCCCGACAAAACCTATAACGACCACTAAATGTGTATTACTATGAAAAACACCAGTTTGTAATTGACTTAATGCTTGTTTTGCATATTTTATATGTCGTTATAGCCCTCAATCCGTACATTTATATAATCTAGGCTACTGTTTTATCAAAATCCATCTAAACACTTCATTTAGATATTACCTTTTTTTTTTATTGTAGTATGTAATAATAAACATGTAACACTTTTAAATATTGTACATGTATATATCACAAGATGGATTCTTTATATATTATATGTTTTCCGTTGCTATGACGACTTACAAACATGTCATATCACAACAGATCATCAATCATAATAGCAGAAATTACATCTATTTCTCTTTATATTTTTTTCTTCCTTTTGAACAGCTTGTGCATATTTTAAAAGCACATTTTGCCCGTAAATACAAGTTATTATATAAAAATTACATAATACCGTTACAAACCCAAGAACATGAAGTTGGTAACCCCCTGAAGCTGGAATAAACAATTTCTTACAGAGCAGAGATGGGCGCTCTAAGCCACCGTACCCTCCTCCCATCTAAAAGCGCTAATCGAGAAATTTACAGACTGATTTGGTAAATAACTATGAGCAAAGTAGTAGATCATAAGTACGCGGTGAAGAAAAATGCTCTCCCCACTCGTCTAGTGGCTAGCGGAGATATCGCAATTTCCGGTAAGTTCTGAAATTGGAACACATTATAGTGGTCTGGATTCTACCCTACAACTGTAGGTTCACGTCTCATATAGCCAAGGTGCTCACAGAGACGCTGAAGTCCAATCTAACCGACCAATCGATGAAGAAAAATTGCAAGAGTATCAGTTGGCTATGCAACAGTACCACAAAAAATCGATGTTATATATTATTGTACTAGTGCAGAGCAGACATAAAATTACTTTACGAACGCACTATGTAGCATTTATTACCCCTCTTTTAGACAATAACTACATTAAGATCACAATAAAAATTATTTCAAAAATCCGAAAGACCTTTTGTTGGCGACTATAAATCCCTGATTTAATGCCAATAATTACAAGTATCTCACCTGTCTCCAGCAACTGGCTCAAATTTCTTCTTCGACAAAACTACCACTTCATCTCCTACTCGTGTAGCCGTCTCTGCAGTAACAGTCAAAGCTCCTAGGGATTGTCCCAATACATCAGTCACACGAACCTGCACTCGGGGCTGTTCAAGAGAGACTGCGGTTTGACTTGCAAGGGTTACAGCAACAGGTAGATGATACTGCAAAATAAAGCAATCACTTTTAAGTAAGTTATGATTATTGCATAAAGTATGCAATTCAGGTATGAACAAATTATGGTTAAGGCTACAATTTTCTGCATAATAACAATGGGGAAAATGCAAAATGGTCAGTGAACTTTTGTTTCTAACTGCTAATCTTGATATACTACAATGAAACTGCAACGGTAGTTTTTCAGAAGCACTTTTTAAAAATCCACATAGCCCTAATATCAGGAAATTAAAGAAGAATCCAACTTCAAAAGATTTTACTGTATGCTATGTATGCTACGATGTCTAAGTGCACGTAAGCGAACTAAATACATACTAAAGAAAATCATAATATTTGCAACTCCGGAGGAGTTTTCAAATAAAATCAGCACCTAACTGCGGCTGTCATCTGGACTAAAAAGAGCATGGAAATCGGTTTATTTTAGGTGAAAATAAATAGAAAGTTGATTGACGTAAGAAAAACAGCTCAGATAACGTGGCTCACATATTAACAGAGAAATGAAATTCTGCCATCTATGTTACGAGTTCGGAATTAAAGATAATGTTGAGTAACTACCCATTATTATGAAGAATTTAATCACAAATCGTACGAGTGTCATTTCGTAAATAATACACACTTTTTTTTTTTTTAACTTACACGTTGTTTTGCGAGGATCTCTTTACAGGCCTTCAATATAATCTCACTGATTGATAATGACGGAATCCTAACGTCCGGTTAGCTTTCGTATTCCATTAAAAACTCCATCTTTGTGAAGCTGTCGAATCATTGCAGAAAGCTGGTCCAAACATGAAAACCGACGTCCACGTATATGTTGTTCAACTTTGGGGACATGTAGTTTGGTGGACTCATGTTCGGACTGTAGGGAGTACGATGTAACATCTCCCAACCGTATTTGCGAAGCTTTTTACGAGTAGCACTAGCGGTATGCGGGCGAACATTGTCGTGGAGAATCAGTAGACCCAACCTGAGCAACTGCAGCCGAGTTTTGTGCATTTTTCTACACAGTTTCAGCAGGAAATAACATTAATACGTTGCTGTGACCCTTCTTCCACATGGAACTCTGTCCGTTTTGATAACGCCTTCGTGATAAGCAAAAAATCATAATTTACTTAACCTCTGATTGAGATCGGCAACACTTTTTTGGTCTTGGAGCTCTCCAATCGTTGGATTGTCATTTCAACTCCGGCTCAAAGTCTCTAATCCAAGTTTCGTCAATAGCAATAATACGACGCGGAAAGTCCTCACCTTCAACGCTGACTCTTCTTTTCAGCATTTCCAGACTTGTCTGCTTCTATTCAGCAGTCAAGAAGTAAGGGACTCATCGGGCAGAATTTTCTCTTCTGTAAATTACTTGTCAGAATTCGGCATATTGACGCAGATAGAATCCCTATGTCAAAATTCTTCGCATGTAACACGGCTATCTTGTTCAAGTGCATCTACAACTAGTTGCACACTTCTTTCATCAGCTGATTTCGGCCTTCCTGGTCTTGCATCACCCTTTATGCTCACACAACCATTACGGAAACGAGTAGCCCAACGAGAAACTGTACTACGGTCCACTGCTGTCTCACCACAAACTTCAAGTAAGGCACTGTGGATTTCTGTGGGGTTGTTGCCATGTAAAGTTTCTATCTTTATGCAGGACTTCTAATCTTCAATAGACACGATACTCGAGATATCTGTCGCCTCCATTTCCAACACTTGTCACAGCTACACTATGTTGACTAGAGAGCGCATAAGCACATATCCTGCTGCCTCAAGACTTCACCTTCAACTGACGAAATGTTTATCATAGAGCATATAGTGATTTCATCATCCACTCACAGTACTGGCATAGTGTTAATTATTTATGAAGACACTCTCTCTCATATATATGTAAGAAGCTTAGGAAGATCTACAGTAAGTACTGATGTTCGCACCACGGAGTGTTCTTTAATGAGTTGTCATTACTATGTATTGTAATGCCGGTATGTTTTTCGTACGTGACATTAGATACTTAATTGATATAAAAAGTAAACTACTCGTAATTCTCAGTGTTTTCAAGAGGAATCAGTGTATAGGCAAATGAGACAACATATTTTACATTTTGGGAAGTGACGACTTTTTTTTTTTTTTTTTTTTTTTTTCCACAACTCCTCCTTACTCTAACATTTTATCATAATCATTTCCATATTAATTGTTTCTACGTAAACTTTTTTTCCAGTGTCCTCTTACATCTAAAAATGACAGTTCGCAGTGAGGCTGAAATAGTTTAATGAAGTTATTTCTTTCTTTTAAAACTAATTACAGTTTTGTATCATTATCTGATATGTATCTAGTAACATACTGCACAATTCTATATTTTATGCAAAATGAAATATTTTTCTATTTGCTAATATCTCTCTCTCACTCACACACACACACACACACACACACAAAGTGTTCGCATTAACGCTCCATTTGGGTAGCATTGATTCTTCCACTAAATGTATCCTCCACAAATGTAAGTTTGTAGTTCTTTTGGTTGGTAGTTCACAGTAGAATTTAAAAACTGTACAGTAGCTCAGAAGATGAAGTGGAGATGCTGGGTGCAGCATAAGTGCGCGCAAGCCACTACACCAATGGGGAGAACTAAAGGATATTATTGCTCTAACAAGCAAGCCATTGTGCTTTCTAAGAGAAAACTGTGGGTCTATATGTAGGCATATAACACAAGCAAGACAATTCGCTTGTGAACTATTTAAAACAAAGAATGGTGGGCATTTTGGGAAATTCAGTTTGAAAAATAATCAATACTGTAAGAAATCACTCGAACGGGTATAAATATACTGAATTATGTAATTTTAAATGGCAAAAACGTAAATATGGAATTTTGATTTAGCACACAAATTTGTATTTACATGACCAAATTCCTTTATCAGAACCTCATAGAATTGATGCAATCCGGGGGGAAAAGCAAATACGACAAAGTATATCCAATGCAATGGAATAAAACCTACCTCTCCTCTCTCAACCCTTCAGAATAAAGGAGATAGATGCCTGAGAATGAATAACATTTATGGCATAATGTAAAAAAAAAAAAAAAAAAAAAAAAAAAAAAAAACAACCGCACACTGTTTCTCACAAGGTCACATGGACTGCGAGTGAACCAGCGACAATTTGCAATAAAGCTAAGCGCTCTACTGATGACACCATTACACTACAAGGAAACTACTCAGATATCATTAATGTTACCTACACTCCGTTGCTTCAATGAGCTACGTGTATTTAACACTACTTACCTTGTTCGTAGTAAAGGTAGTGATCATGTCAAGAAGATTATATGATCCCTTGGGCAACTGTACAGATTTCCGACTTAAGAAGTAATTCGCGAATTTAGCTGCCTGTTCTGCATTTATTGGAGGACTTTTGTTCAAGACTGAGGATAGCTTGTATGCGCCATTTACAATCAGTGCTGGAAAAAATAAAATAATACTGAATAATCATAGACAAGCAATAATAAACTTGATCTTAGTTATGATACGATCGTTGTGTACAAATGCGTAATTCTCTAGTATATTAATTTAGAAGAGTAATAAAGCATATAGGAAGAACCGAGGTACTAATTTAAAGTTCAATATGCTAATTCCTCGTTTTCACGGAGAAAAGAAGGTAATAGCGTCCGATGTTGCCGATTGTCCCTAAGCTCAAACATTAAATTTGCAGTGAATGTTATTCACAATTACATTGCGAAAGAAAAAGGAAAAATACACTATATACTTTTAATCAAATACACTCCCCAACCTGACAGTCTAAAATACCTGAACGCTACAAATATACACATTTTTATGAAACATTCAATATTGTAAGTTTAAAATCAGGACTTTCAAACTAAATCGGTTGCCCCACATTTTGCCCGTTCCTTCCAACATCTGTTAAATGGAGGTCTATAAAACCTAGTTATGAGTGTAGGTAGTACTAAGTGGTACTAAGTTGGAAGACTAAATACTTCTACACTCGTAAGGGGGCATCTTTTCACTTATGCGGAATAACTTCACATAATATACAATATTTCCTGTTAAGAGTCCGTTACAACCACTGTGCTATTTTTCTTATTGGTGTAGCTGCTTTACTCAAAATATTTAGGAAGCACTCCTAAAAATACTTATACGTACAATTGTCAGCAAAGGCCTATATATCCGGCAAACCCCCCGTTTTCACATTTTCGTTGATCAATAACTTAACAATTGAAGACTTAACAAGGTCAGTCACATATAATACCTAAGGTTTGATACGATCTTATCTATAGATCTATAGTTCGCGTCACCCGAATTGGCGTGTGGCATCAGCCAATAAGCTCACAGTGTGCTGTTATTAAGCCTTCAGGGAGGAATCTAATCAATCACAATTCTCCGCAAATACGAACAAAATCAATTATGAATGATTAGATTCCACTTTGAAGGTTTAGTAACAGCGCACTGCGAGCTTATTGGCTGATGCCATATGCCAATTCGGGTGACGCGGACTACAGTGTTTCTAAACATCTAGGTGGCAAGAAATATTTTTCTGAACCAACTGAAGATTGTTTCACTTTTTGGTGGGATAGATGGGTCAAAGCATGATGTGTTTCCATCAGTACTGCCGGCACCATTTGTTTCCATTGAGATCCAAATACATGAGCAACATATGGAAATTATACTGGTTGATTTCCGTTGACTTAAAATAGCATAATGAAGAGAACTGTAATATTTATTTAAATTTACGAAAGACGAACCTTCAAGGAGCTAACGGATCAAAGATAAAAGTATGGTAGCATATTTACATGAAAATAAAGTGAAAACATACTGGCCTATGCTTTTTTCATCTGGAACCGCAAATGTCTTTTGGAACCTTACACTAGGTTGAGAACGGAAATGACGGAATTACTAGATTCATTCATACTTAAAAGCTTTTTACATTATTTAAACATGGGAAACTTATTGAAATCAAGGAAATTTAATATAAATTTATAAGAATTTTTCATTCTAAACGTGTATGAACACGCTTTTGTATTAGAATTAGCATTATTTAACTGATCTTTATCGTTAGCGTCTTTTACTGTTTCACTCCCTAATCCATTTTTTCATCTATTAAAAATACTGCATGATTAGCAAAACAACCGTATGACTTCTCTAAGTAATTTCAAACAAAGGATACTTTTCAGTGAAATCCTAAGTTGTCAGTAGGTACTTTATTGTATAATAATAAAAAAAAAAAAAAAAAAAAAGTGATTACAACTACTAAATCGTACAATGAATAGTCGAATTGATTAACAATATGTAGTACTTCACGAACCGACTATTTCAATAGTTTCTATTAACTGAAAAAAATTCACAGAAAAATTTAAAATTATTCTTCGACTTTTGGAATATTCATCTGGAAAGTCACAAAATTAGTACAGGATGAATAAGATCCTCAAATATAATAATATTTTAATGAAAATAATCGTGTAAATTCAGTGTTACCTACTTGCAAAAACAACTCAGTGAATGCAAAGAAATTAATTTTTTATACATATGAAATAAGATTACCAGTTATACTTAATCCTCCTTCAAACTGCAAATGCTTGCCATCTACTTCATCCGCTTGTACTATAGCATCTTCAATTCTATCATACAATGGTGCACCCTCTGCACCTAACTGGGATGCTATATGAAACGAATAACCCAAACTAGAGAGAGAAAAAAAATGCTATTAAGTCCAATTGTTCAGCAAACATGCTATTAGAATCAAAAAAGTGCATGCATGAAACAGTTCCAACTGAAATATTAAAATACAGATGCTTGGAATCAAAGTGTATCGAAGAACAAAACCTGATATCTAGTTGTTGGCGAAAATCAGTCTTTCATTCATTATGAAAGAAAGTATAGAATTCTGCTCCATTATTATACCCCATGAGCATAACCAACATAGTATGAAACTAGATGGCAATAACATGGGGATGAAACTTACAATGTCGATTAATTTTGAAGATTAAACCTCTTGATATTAAATAACTTAGTGTTGTTATATTTAATTAAATTGACTGAAGTGTCCAAGTGAAAATATGGATCTGAACAAAAAACAAAACTGCAGCTGAAATCCCTAAATGCTGAAGGAGGCGTTTGCTGAACCCAAGCAAGGTCATTCGAGTGATTTACAAATTTCATAAGTGACAGTCTGTAGTCATGACGAAAAATGCAGATTAAAGTCATCATGCACAACTCCGGAAACGATCGCTCAAGTGCGATGCGATTCTTGAGGACGAAAAGCATACAATCTATGCTTTATAATAGGTGCATGGCAACGCATTCTAGCGGATGAACTGGACATGAGACGAATTGCAGCTAAGCTTGTTTCTCGGTTTTGGAAAGACGATCAACGGGTCATTAGGTTCAAGTCAAAACATGACCACTGATTCCTATTCACTCTAGTCGTCCGACCTAGCCCACTCCATTAGAGCTCTAAGCGGGATCGCAACAGTTATTGAACAAGCAACAGCCAGTGGTTTTCAACAATGGGAAAATAGCTACTATGATTACATATAAGCCCAAAATAATGGTACAAATGAGGATTTACATTAAGTTTTGTGATTTTTACAAAGAAATACTAGAAAATTATCATTATATTGCGAGCGCTGATAATGATTAGAAATAATGTAAGCAAAAGGCTAATAGTCACCGCAGAAACAAACCTTATCTCTAGGAAGTACTTTCGAAGAACACATCGTCTTCATCGCCAGCCTAGGCACACTACAAAAAGGATTTAGACCATAAAAAGAATTTTAAAAATGTACGAAGAAAAAATCATCTTGTCACTATAATTAGATATATGTTAATAGTAATTCTCTTGTCATTGTTCAGTTTTTTTTTTTTTTTTTTTTTTTTTTTTTTCATTTCATTATCTTCCAGACGACGAAAACGAGTAGCAAAAACATTGCTTCAAATGGCATTTATGTCACCTTTATCTGAACTGAGTGCTGGTTTCTCCTTATGAATGTTTTAAGCTTCTTTAATTTTCCGTTCAGTTGCTGTTTTTGCTTATTCAATCAAACGTGAATTAACATTGTTGTGGTTATTTTCTTTCAGATGTGATGCCACGAGACTTGTAAGCTACAAGATTTGGACGTGCGAATGTGCTCAGCGATTCTGGTATAAATATTCCATTTTGTTTGACCTATATATTATATATGGTCACATTGACATTTAACCCTATAGACGCCACTACCTTTAAAAAATTATTTAAAATTTGTAATATATTTTTCATAGGTTTAGGAGGAACTTCGGAGACATTGATGTTATATTTATGCAATGCCTTCTAAATTTTTGCCGAAATATGTGGGATCAGGGGGACACGAATCCATTTGTCTTATTTGGCATTTGTTGTTGGCTGATGGTGGGTGCCGTCGATCTCCCACTGTACCAGTTTGTACCACTTTTCAGGAATAAAGACTTTTGATAGCTATTTTGTTGTCCAATTTTAATTAAATACTGAATTTCTTGGTTGAGGTCACCAGCAAGATCAGGAAGTAGAAGAGCTCTCCTGAAGAAGCTTTTCAAATATTCAGTTTCTGAAGCCATGAATGAGATGACTTAAAATGAATATACTTGGTACCAGCAGAAGGTTTACGATATACTGAAGTAACAAACTTATTGGTTTGTCTTTTGATGGTAATATCAAGGAAGTCAAGAGCTCCATTTTCTTCAAGTTCCATCGTGAATTTGATTCTAGGATGTACCTGATTAAATTCATCAAATAATTTCTTTAAATCCTGATATTCTTTCTACACCCATGCTTTAAAAAAGCGCATACTGTAACTCACGAATTTTCGCATTTATTCCATTTTCCTTACATTTATGGATAAAATTTTGTTATTAGTAAGTGGAGATAATAGAAAGCAATCCATCTAAGGAGATACTTCCAAATGATGTAAAATAAAAATATAAGCAAAAAACAAATTTATGCTCGGTTTTGTGTATACTGGCAATCATGCTTTCGAGGGATTTTTGCAGTAGCACAGCACGATTGCGCAGGGAATCTCAAATTGGCAGTCGGGGAGTGGAATGAAGGAACTGGAAAGCGGAGTAAAATCAGGGTTTGCCCAAGTGGGCCCAGCCCGAAAAAACCCAGTGGGTTTTTTCGGGTTGGACCCACCTGAAAAAACCCACTTTAAAACCCACCTGGGTTTTTGACCTATTTGTTAGTATATTATTGGTACAACTAAGGTGATCACATTGTAAGTAATTTTTATCAGATTTTAGACTTTCCTTGGGCGAATTAGAGTCTTTCACGTTAAGATATACAACAACATTCAACATAAGACCTTTATAAAGCTCTGAATGCGCTAAATGAGTTTAAAAAAAACTTAGCTTGAGATAGTTATAAAACAAATTAATGTATGGATTATGCTTATAGCCTTTTGAAGTAAAAGAAGCAACTTTGTACTTTAGAAAATATTTTCCGTGAATAGTGTGCTCGTCGACTCAGCGACACCGAGGAACGTTATCACTCATACGGTTGACGGGTTTAAGGTCATAGGTCCCGGTACTAATAGTACATATGTAAATACATTAGTAAAACTATTAGTATTATTTCTTAGTTTTGATGTAAAACACAAGTTTTTCAACTAAAATTTGGTTGAACGATAACAGTTCAGTCATTTGTTGCTACTCTTCAAATAAGCATTCTGTAGAATCAAGACCAGCAATAGCATAAAAATTCTTGTCAAATTTAAGAAGGTTAATGCTCGGGGTTACGAAGACTATGTAGCGCTTACTATTTCAAGTGCAGAGTTCAAATTTCCGTACTAGTGGAAGTTTTGATGTACACACCGTGAAAGAAGTGCTCGGGAAATTCCCGAATTAACGCAGAAGGATCGGAAATGAATACTTCAACAATAAAAGTATTTATTTTACTCTTAAGCCTGCCATACGTCCCGTAAAAAAAAACGGGAATGTCCCGTTTTTGGGCCCGTGTCCCGCGTCCCCGTAAATTTAGTCGGAACAGGGAAATGTCCCGTATTTTAACTCCGTTCCATTTCTGCTACCAATATCAGCTTATTCGAAGCGTGAAAAACAAAAATTTCTGACTGGCTGGGAATCCTGTAATTAGTGAATGTACATGTACAGTACGCTGTTGCATGTAACAGTTTCGAGGAAGTTATAACACCACCCTGTTCGACTTGATAGCGAGCGAAATTTGCAATGCTACTTTTCCCATTGCACTTGATGGAAACTCGGATACTCTCCGGATTTAAAATAATAATAATAATAATAATAATAATAATAATAATAATAATAATAATAATAATAAATAAAATAATAATAAATAAAATAATAATAATAATAATAATAATAATAATAATAATAATAATAATAAATAAAATAAAATGGCTTTAAGTGTTTCTATATTTACAAATACGGGGGAAGATGGCTGACCTTTTCTCCAGCAACACATTAGGTAAGTTAACAAGAATTATAATCTTTTTCAGGGACTAGGGGCTCAGAATTGTGCTTTGGTCCAGGTCTTAGAAAAATGTAAATCTGGTCCTGACAATTTCACACGACACAGGGAGAAAAATCAGCTTTTCATCAGATTAAACTGACGAACGTAATTTTGGCAAATAAATCCATGTAAATAAATATTGCTAAACGCGCGAAGAATATTGAAGGTACATTGTATCACTGATTTAAATAATTTGCATATTGTTTTCCTGTAAAGCATTTTTATAGCACATCTTAAGTTTTTAGGCATCTTCAGTCTATACAATTAATTGCAGGGTACGAAGAGAGAAAAACAGCTGTTGCTTAGTGAACTTTCGCCTATTATATTCTTGAAAAAAAAACAATAAATAAATAAAAATGAAATCTTTTACTTTTAGTCTCACGGTTATGCCTGCTATGCTCAAGGTGACGGTGATGATGAGAAATGAATGAAATGACGGAATGAAGAAAGTGGGAGGAAATGTGAGAATCCCAAGAAAACCCACGCACACTGTGTTTGTCCACCACAAAGCTCATTTGGCGCGAGCTGGGATCGAACTAGGGACCCCATGCACCGGAGGTGAACGCTCTACCACTGAGCCACCGCGGCCTATTATACTTTTGTTCATAACCAGATTATAGTTCAATTCATTGTGTTTGAAAGCTTGGGGGGGGGGGATCTGAGGTATCCCGTATTCTCATGGAGAAAATATGACAGGTTTATTTACGCTGGAAGATGTTAATTTCGTATAAGACATTTTGAAACATTTATTATTTTCATACAACATGAATTGTATCTTTGTTTTAAATTAATAGACCCCTTTTGTATTCATATTTGGCGAATGTCAGTCAGGCTTCTGGATGACTTGATCTACATTTGTTCGTTTGTTTGCCGAGTTCCTTCATGGCTAAGCGGTTAGTGTACGCGTCTTCGGCGTGGGTGACCCGAGTTTGCTTCCCGGAGGGAGATCATGTGGTTCGGATTCCACTTTAATCAGTAGGTCCCGTGTAATATAGCCTCGCTGCTAAAAGGGACGTTAATCACAAAATCAACTAAACTCGTTTGCCTCCACCACACACACTACAGGGTACAACTTTCGGCCTTTTAAGTTAAAATTTTCACAGTACAAGAAGAGACAATCTAAATTTCCTGTATAGATTTTGGCGGCATACCAACGAAAAATATCAAAATGGCGGCCATTTTTTCAAAACAGCGAGTATCTACGCTACGAAGCGCAATTTTCAGTCTTTGAAGTTGAAATTTTGACGGTGGAAGCACAAGATATGCTAAATTTGCTGTGTAGATTTTCTCGGTGATCGAATGTAAAATTTCAAAATGGCAGCCATTTTTTAAAACAGCAGTGAGTAGAAAATTGTTGCAAGTTGTGACAATGACAATCTTGAAACATAAATCACAAATATAAATAACATTTTAACACTTTTACCCCAAAGACATTGAAATATTTCGAAAAAACCCGATTAAACCCGAAAAAACCCAATTAAACCCGAAAATACCCGAAAAAACCCATATGGGCCCAGGTGGGTTGGGCTTTTTCAAAAAAGCCCGGGTTTTTTCAAACCCTGAGTAAAATATTGCATTTATTGGTTTAAACCTTGTGTCTAGATTGTCTACCAAATATAAATTAGCTTCTGTAACCAAGATGTCGTACGAAAATATAGGAACAAACAGGAAAACTTGTCTTACGGTTGGAAGTGATGCGCATTATGGCTATGAGCATTTATTTATTAAGAAAAAGAAAGAAAAGGAAACGTAGTCTCTGTGGTTAGGTGGGTAGCGTGGCGGATTAGTAGTTCTTATGTTTTGACACCAGACCGAATCCCATCCCATGCCATCGTTTTAATTATTATTATATTATTTATTTATTTATTTACAAAATATTGTCATGAAGTGTATAATTGTCATGTTAATAAGGACAGAAACAATATAATAAGGAAATAACTTATTGATAGTTCCTTTAATCGACGTAGTTATTCAGGATTATAGTACTATTGGTAACAACGATTGTTTTCAGTTTATGTATGCTTCCCTCTCCCCTCCCCGTGTTTGCACAGCAGACCAAGTTCAACTCACTTCGTGTGTGTGTGTGTGTGTGAGGGAGAAAAAAAAAAAAAAAACACGAGACCTGCAGCCTTACAGTTCCAGCGAATGAAGTAGAATAGGTTGTTGTCATGAAAAAAGAGAAAAAAGCTGATGTTAAATTATTGTTCTAGTGTTTGTGTGTTTCTTTCTAGAGTATGGACTTTCTCTTCTTTTTTTTTCGTATTTACAAGTGCAAGAAATGCAATCAAGTTTGTGTAAGGAATAAAGAATGCTTTCTTTGAACAAAACTAAATTATACAGATCTGTATGCCGAACACGAATGAATCCAAAAGATAGTATGGATATGAACGATAATTATACCATTCTTCTAAATTATACAGTAGCGTGTAAAACTGATATTAAAATGATATCAGGAATAAGTTTTTTTTTTCCAGCATGACAATACATTAAACGTAACTCATTAAATTTTTGGATTACAAATTATTACCTTATTTGTCGGTATAGGCCTATTCGTTTTCACATTCGAGCGACAAAAGAAATTATGGTGAGTGGTAAAAATCGAATTCGAGATTTCAATGAATTCAAATTTCATGGCCCCTACATATCGAAGATATGATTTTTCGATTTCTGTACATCTGTCGGTTCGTTACGCTTTCACAGGCGCTCAAATAGAGGCCATACTGTTCAACGTATCTGGACCGAATTCTACGCATGAGGTTTTTATAACATTCTATTGTTTCGAATTCTATACTCTCCGACACCTAAAATTAAGGGTAGTTTACTGAAGGATAGGAATTTAAAATAATTAAATTTTCTTAAAAACAGCTGTAACGATTTTGTTTATTTTTACAAATATATATTTTATTAACGACTCTCCACCGTAGTATAAATCATTGCTCTGAAAAAATACGTAAGGTGGTGAAAAAATAAACGTATCATTAATAGCGTAACAATATGACATAAATCGTTCGTCATGTAAACATTCGGAAGGGGTAGTTTACTCTTAGAGTGAGGTTTTCTCCGATTTTTCCATGAACGCCTCAGGCAATTTTGTTCATATTCTGTAAAGAAATGTTTCAGTTATAAGCTACTATACTGCATAACTCGTTTCTCCTGAAAACATCCAAGAGTGGTTTTCTCAAGGAGTTATTTGTTTTTGACAATTTTCTTAGTAATAACTAGATACCATATGTTTAGGTATTAAAATCTGGAAAATAGGCACTTAAAATTCAAAAATATAACTAAAATGTAACTCGAAGTAATGAAGATAAATACCGAATACAATTAAGAAATAACTTTATCACTACACAACAGTCCAAAGCTTTACAGCACTATCAGTACACATAGCCGTCCAAAGTTTTACGACATCTTATCACTACAAACAACACCTGTAACTCTCGAAAGAGGCAGAATTTTTTCTTGAAATACTAAATTATATATTTTCCCAATAAAGTTTTATTTTGAAGAAAATGCATAGAATAGGCAATATTATGCACTAAAGCAATTATTTAGCCAGGAAGGGAAAAATAGGTAAAATAAAATTAGCTTAAATTGAAACTATACCCCCCTGATATGAACTTTAAAACATATTTGGATCACATCTTTAAAGAATAGGCATTTTGCCTAACATCTAGTAATAACTTAGACTAATTTCTTCTAATTTCAGTAATAACATTACAATATGGTATAACTTGTTTGTCCCGAAAAGAAAAATTCAAAAGAGGTTTACTTTGACGGTGAGTTTTTTTTTCCCAACGATCTGCTTTAAAAGATTCGAGGTACTTGGTACAGATTTCATAAATAATTTACAATATACATGAATCGTTTATACTCAAAATTACAGATAAAATAGTTTACCTTTGGGACTAAGTTTTTCCCGATGACCTTCGCAAAAACAACTCAGGAGATGTTTGTTGTTCGTATTTCATAAATGTTACATAAATAACCTAATGATATAATTCCATCATCCTGAAAATCTAGAAATGGTATATCACTTTTGGGAATAAGTTTCGCCCTGCGATTTTCTCAAGAACGACTCAGGCGATTTTGTTCGAATTTCATAAATAAATGTTTCGTGAAAACAGAACAACATAGCACAACTCGTTTGTTCTGAAAAGATCCACAAGTGACTTTTTCGTTTGGGGTGACTTTTTCGACGAGTGTCTCAGAAATTATTCAATCGCTTTTGCTCATAGTTCACGTACAATTATTTCCTTAATAATTCTAATATATTGCATAAGTTATTTGTAACGGAAATGTGACTAATGGGTACTTTACTTTTGGGCCTAAAATTTCTTCGAACAAATTTTTCCAAAACCCATTATTTTGTTCGCATTTTCCAAATAAATGTTTCAGTAATAGCTGCACCCTAATACGAGTCAGTTTAACAAATTCGAGCGAGAAAGTTTAGTGCGCTTGGTCCATACTCTTTCTCAAGCATATTTTTAAATGTTACACTTAATCACAATCTTTCTAACAAAACTGAACCTTCTTTTTAAATGTGCCTTGTGGTCAAATGGTTCAAGTGCATTGGTTCTGGATTTGATTTCCAGTGAGAACTAGTGTATTTTCGTCCAAGAGATGTGACACGACGGTGCAAAGAAAAAAGTGTTTAAATAAGCCTAACCAAGCTAATCAATAATACAAGGAAATAATACAATGTTACGAAATTATCGAAGACACGTTGTTAATATTAGATAGGTGTGACTGAAATGTCCAACCGATGATTAAGTTCCAAAGGTAAAAAAAGGGAAAAATACAATACCAGATTAATCAGTGGTCTCTAGGTAATGCTATCCTACTAAGAAGTGATTGTTATACCAAAATAGATGTTGTAATCGGTGGGAGACATGTTAGGAAAATACAGTGGATGAGAGAGAGGCTCCCTACCCTTCGATCTAGAAATACGGTTCGCGAGAATTTTATAAATAATAATAATAATAATAATAATAATAATAATAATAATACTGCAAATCATGAATAGTCTGCAACTTCGTTTGATGGCGAGAATTGAAGTTTGTGTGTAGGTTTGCACTGAAATGAACATTAGAACACAATATCTGTTGAACATTGCTGAGGGCTTGCGGACAGGTTTGCAGTGCAGTTTACGGGGTTCGATATTGTAACGATCCTAACGAACTTCTGAGTCTTCCCCTGTTTAATTAAAACTATTTGTTTAAATTTAAAACTATTGACCGTTATCACCTGTGCAGTACGGGCAACACTCGCCAATAATACTTTGTTTTTGCCTTTAAGCCCTATATATGTCTTTGTTCATAAATTTCTTTGTGTATGGTTTTGCATATACGTGGCATGGACATTAAATTTTGACTTATAGTCCATACGTATCTAATTACACACACACCTATAGAATGAACACAACAAACTTGGAATATATTGTTTGTGTATGGAAAATTACAAACGCAGCGCTGCACGGGAAAGTCGTATGTATGGAATTCCACACACATGGCAGTCAATGTGTTAAGAAATGTTTAAGATTATTATTATTATTATTATTATTATTAATAATAATAATAATAATAAACAGAAAACGAAACTATCATTTACATAATTTATAAACAAAAGCTAACATTTATTAACGCATGTAATTGCAAAGGACAAACTATTTCCCTCTCTCTCATTGTGCCAAGGAGTAGAAGAGAGCTTGTGGCACTCACGATTTTGGGGTGGTGTGCTGTCAGCACGGTTGTCGGTATATGCTCAATACCAATCTGTACCTACATCTGCAAAAATCATACTTTGAGCAAAATCTGCACTTGGAGCTTTTTGAAGGCTCAGCAACGGTGTAACTCCTCAAAGGATGATATTATATATATATATACACTATCTATGAAGTATAAAACCCTTTCCTACTTACAATATTATCCTAATCTTTATCACCGATTACTGCCTTTTCTGGTATTTCAGTAACTTCTTGGTAGGGTAACTTTAGACAGAGACTGCTGACTAAACCTGGTATTGTAGTTTTCATTTTTTTTACCTTTGAAAGTGACTCAAGATGGACATTTCAGTCACTCCAACCTCTCTTAAATAATATATCCTTGATATCTTCCTAATATTGTATGTTTTGAGTGATTGATTTATTTGGTTTGGTTTATTTAACACTTCTTTTATGCGCCGATTTGTTATCTATACTTTAACGTGGGAATCGGATTTCGGACTATGCACTGTAACATGTCACTCTGTTAGTTAGAAAAAAGTTGTAAGATGATATATATAAATTCATTCTATTTCGAGTCTTCGATAAACTTGTTTCGTTTGTCAAATTTTGAATATAGCGCCTCTTGTGGCGATTGTTACTTCACCCAGCACTTGAGTTACTCTCATCAGATGTGTGCTGGAAATGTACGCGGTAAAATCTTGAAATAGTAAGCTCTATTTATCGAAAATTAGTAAATTATTCTATTAGAGTTGTGTGTATATTAAAGTGAATTCACTTTGACATTCTAAAGTGTGGACTGTTATTTACTTAATATTCTGGTGAGTTGTATAATAATTTTCTTAAATTTAAATTAAATTCATATATGTTCTAATGGAAACTTAACTGTTTGATTAAATGGGATATAGACAGCTTGTGTTAACCATACTTATAATTCCTATATTCGATATATGCATATATATTTGAAAATTCGGTACAATTATCCAAATCATTTTAGGTTGTCGTGGAACACGATTAAGTTGAGGTTTATTGGAACTATTATTAATTTCATTTGCCTTTGATTTAATGTGTCCAAGCAGTAGCAGCGAGTTGAATGACTTGTAAGGAAATTTGTAATGTCGATTGATTTTGTTATAAAGAAGAGCTTCCTAAATCATTGACTTATTACTTAACGAAACTAATATTAAAATCCTTGACTTATTTATAGTTTTGCGATTGGCCTAATTTTTAGGAAGGTTATATGGTATTTATATTTAAGCTGAACATATGGTGGTCATTAGGATTTCTGGTAACTATTCTTAATTTAAAATATATATATATCTCAAATGTGGCGGGTCTTCACCGGTGGGAGGCCCGTACCGAGTAACGAGCTCCTATCTAAATAGGAACGTTACAGCACTTAAGCCGCTTTGCTACAAGAGGCAAACGGGAGTTTTTCCTTTCGATTTCCTTAGGAATATTGCGAATGGTATGACTTTTAACCCTTTCCGGATCCTGGCTTTTTGGGCTATTTTTTAGACTTTCAGTCAAACAGCTACTGTATCGCCACTATTTATCCTAGGATCATGGTTCATACCTCATTCTCTTCAGAATAGAGCTGACTTTCGAATGGTACCACTTGCATGCTCATACCGTATACCAGAAGCGGGAAAAAATGTCAAAGTGAAAATTTCGAAGGGAAAAAATTTTTTCTCGAACTTTGGCCCCCCCTGGATCCCCCTGTGTGATCGTAGCCATCAAAAAAAAATCTGATAAATAGTACTTGGTATACTGAATGTGTGTGCCAAATTTCAAGTTTCTATCTTGAATAGTAAGGGCGGGAGAATTTTTATCAAAAATTCCCACAATGCCCCAAAGTACTATAAAACACTATGATCTCAGGGGAAAAAATCCTGAGACATCCCTAATTACCCTAGGACTATAATCCGCCAATCATTCTCTTCAGAATAGAACTGTCTTTCAGGCGGTACCATTCACATGTCTCCATCATGTATCTAAGGCGGGAAATTCCTGAAAAAGGGGATTTTTTGGGGGCAAATTTTCCCTTTTTTCAACTTTTGCCCCTCTGGACCCCCCTGTTTTTACGCAGAAATCGGAAAAAAACTTCTGGTAAATACTACTCGGTGGACTGAATGTTTGTGCAAAATTTCAATCTTCTACGTGAAAAAATAGGCCCGCCAGAAAAAATTTCCCTACCATGCCCCACTTTTACCCTATACAGAAGTATATTTGGATAAAAATTCCCTGAGACATCCCTAATTACCCTAGGATAATAATTCGACCGTCGTTCTCTTCAGAATGGAACTGCCTTTCAGACGGTATGACTCACGTGGTCCTATCATGTATGTAAGGCGGGAAAATGACGAAAAACGGGATTTTTGGGGTAAAAAAATCCCTATTTTTACCCCTTTGCCCCTCTGGTTCCCCCCTGTTTTAGCACTGACATCGGAACAAAAAATCTGGTACATACTACTCCGTGGACTGAATGTTTGTGCAAAATTTCAATCTTCTACGTAGAAAAATAAGCCCGCCAAAAAATATTGAACATACGCTTAGAAAATGATAAAAGAAATTTTTGACTTATGACGTCATCACCTCCTATGTCTGGACGCAGGACGGTCTGAAACCATACGTAATGTCTTCTGCAAGGCATCTGGACTTGGAAAACAAAAAACCGGACGAAAAAGCTCAAATAGAAGAGAAATAACGCAATGTACCATGAAAAGTGCATATGGTACAAATTTTACTATAGGATCCCGAAGGGGTTAAAACTATGTTTAAAAAAGAATACACATCGACAAACATGATAATCTGAAACCTAGGAAACATATAGAGTTGTTTTTAATTTATTCTCACGCTACCAAAACAGTAGTTATTTTATTATTATTATTCCACTCTTTTAATATAAGTATTTCACACTATTGTCTGTTCTAGGATGATACAATTCTAGTTCATGTATATGTTATCTTTGGAAGCATATACAGTAGTGTTTCGCTTATCCGACATAAACAGGCAGGCAGAACGCTGGATAATATGGATGTGTTAAGGAAAGACCTATTAAAAATAAAACTATGATATAGATTAATTTTACATATTACGCATCTAACAATCATGTTTTGTAACATAAACGTACTGTACTGAATCAGGAACGTATCCAGCGTGAGGTCCTGAGGGCTGTCCCACTCTCAAACTCAAGCAGTTTTTTACTAAATTTGCTTTTACCCTTTTTGAGGTTCTTTTATATCAATTTACTTTGAGCCAGTGTCCAAACTTTGGACAAGTGTTGTTGTCTTGTTCTAATTCTAAGAACATACGTAATGCCATTGATTCCAGGTGGAATTAAAGAACACTTTTAAATAGGATTAACTTTCCGTTTCCGTTTTGTTTATAGCTTTAATGTATTAGAGCGATACACTCATTGCCTTCTTGCTATTTTTGTTATGTGCTATACGTAGCAGACAATTTTCCTTAGTCTCTCGAAAATATGTTCTATTTTGTTTGTGCTACAATGCAGTTTATTCAAAGTAAACCGGTTTATAAACTAAAAGTATGAAAAGTTTGGAGAAATACGGAACGAACTACTGTAGTAGTAGTAGTATTATTTTCCTCGAAAGCATGATCGTCAGTATACGCAAAACCGAGCATAATCTTGTTTTTTGCTTATATTTTTATTTTTTTATTATTTGGAAATATCTCCTTAGATGGATTGCTTTCTATTATCTCCACTTACAAATAACAATTTTATCCATAAATTTAAGGAAAATGGAATAAATGTGAAAATTCGTGAGTTACAGTATACGCGCAATTATTTTTTGAACATGAGGTACAATCTTTGTACAACCTAGAGGTAAGGTTTGTTTCGTGTGGTGATTATTAGCCTTTTACTTACATTATTTCAAATACCAGAAAAGTTTGGGAAACATCTAGCACGTCCTATATCTTCGATATTCGAGAGAAAAAAAAAAAGCTTTCCGTTTAATCACAAAAGTGAGGAAAAGAACTCAGCATTGGAATATCATGTGAAGCAAGGACTTTAGAGCACAACACTGACGGAGAGAGCTTCCTTCAAATAGGGATTTTCTGCAAACCAACCATGGTAAACAATTTCAAGACAATGAAGCCTGGAACTTATTTTCATAATTCGTTTCTTTGAGACACCAAATTAATTAAAATAAAAACAGCAATTCAAAATATCCAAATGCTATTTATTAACTTCATTAGTAACTGTGGATTCGTGTTAATAAACCGGTGCTATGGAGCACGATAGCCAATTCAACATTTCATTTCATGGGCTGCTGCCTTGTGGTATCATTTAATACACAATGTTTACTCTTGAGATATGTCCTCAACACTTTCAGACCATATAAGCTGCAACACAACTGCTGTTGTGATTGGACAGCCCAGTGTCTGTATTAATACCTATGACGATTGAACTACAGCTGAAGTAAAGTAGTAGTTAGCGCATCGACAATATAAACCGGAGACCGAAGTTCGATTCTCGGCTGTCACTTTCTCAATTAGAAGTTGGCTAGATATTTAATTCTGACAAAATACTTACTTTTAACCAACATTAATATTTGGACGTTAACCAGTAATAATGTAAATGCTTTATTTCCTGCCAGTCAAATGTTCAGATCAACTTGATATTAAGAAATAATTACACACCAAGGCCAAGTGAATTTTGTTTAACACTGTGAAACTAACGTAAATCTTCCAACCTAAGCGAACTCAAGCTGAAACAAAGTAGCAGATCTAAAAATACAAGATCGGAGATGAAACATACTTGGAATGATAACTCCATATCAAAGAGTCATTTTTCGCTTTCTCTAATTTTTCCTCTATGATCAATATGAAACCAGAAGTCGTATTAATTTCTTTAAGTTTTAGTTAAATTAAAGGAATAAAGTCGATGGAACATAGTATTGTTGTTGTACTGAATCTATTTTTTCAAGAAACTTTTTTTTACTACTATTTCTACTATGACGCTCAGTGCTGAACCAACACTTCCGATTTGGATGCAGGGATAAAGATCGAGATGAAACTACTACTTGGGACGTTGAAGCTAGAAAGTATTCTCTTTCTCTTACCGCCCTGCTCTATAAAATGTTAAAACTGGAAGATTCTTTTTACCACTTCTAGTTTTGGTAAAGATGAACTGTACTCCAGGGATGCTGAAGCAACTGCAGAAAACTGATCGCTGTCTACTACCTTATTTCCTCTACGGTGACTAGTTTTAAACCAGCTAAGTGTTCTGCACAGTTTAACATACAAAACTGGTAATTAAAAGCACAAACTTACTTCAAAATAACCCTCACCTTTTAAAACAAAATAAAACTTTATTATAAATTCTAACTCGTTCGAATTCCTTCTAGTATAGTTTTCTAACTATAAGTTCGAAACCATAAGCATAAAGAGAAATTCCTGAGCAAACAAATGATAACAGTTGTCGCAGGTAGGCAAACGACAGCACAGCTGCGACATTTATTAACATGACTATATATTATTAGGATTAGACCTGATGCACCATTCTGTTTACCATTAAAATTAAATTCGGAAATGGATGAGTTTACCACTTTTGGTTTCAACAGAGTTAAAGGAGATGGAACCTATTTTTGAGACGCTCAATCGATAATTAAAAAAAAATAATAATAATAATAATAATAATAATAATAATAATAGTAGTAGTAGTAGTAGTAGTAGTAGTAGTAGTAGTAGTAGTAGTAGTAGTAGTAGTAGTAGTAGTAGTAGTAGTAGTAGTAGTAGTAGTAGTAGTAGTAGTAGTAGTAGTAGTAGTAGTAGTAGTAGTAGTAGTAGTAGTAGTAGTAGTAGTAGTAGTAGTAGTAGTAGTAGTAGTAGTAGTAGTAGTAGTAGTAGTAGTAGTAGTAGTAGTAGTAGTAGTAGTAGTAGTAGTAGTAGTAGTAGTAGTAGTAGTAGTAGTAGTAGTAGTAGTAGTAGTAGTAGTAGTAGTAGTAGTAGTAGTAGTAGTAGTAGTAGTAGTAGTAGTAGTAGTAGTAGTAGTAGTAGTAATAATAATAATAATAATAATAATAATAATAAACGCTTCTCCCAATCTCTCTTACTGTTTTTGATATGACAGATGGACAAACTGCCGTTCTTAAAAGTTAAATTACTGTGATGAAGCCAAAGTGGATAGTTGGCGAAACTGTTACACGTTAATATTTTTTTACAATAAACGTATTGTTTAGCTCAGTGAGTAGTTTAAATCACATTAAAAATTATTTGTTTTCTTCTTTAATTAGTTAGTTTTATGTCCTACAATTATGACTTTTAGACTAAAAACGGATGATCAATAAACGTGAATGACTGAAATTATTATTTATTTGCTCTTCACCGGGAACTGCACCCGGGACTACGTGCTTAGCCTTTAGACCAGCAGGAATGGATACAGCCGTTCTATTGTGGGTTCCAGCACTTATGCAAAACAGTTTGGAAGAAATGGGTGAATCCGTTCTTACTCGATATTTCGAAAGGTAACTCACGGACAGAATACAAATATACATTCGCACCTGAACTCTAGAGGAAAGAGAATATGACAAAGATGCACTTACTTGACCAGACTATCATCCTTCTTCAAAGCAGCTTGTAAATTTTTCACTACTTTTCCAGCCCCTGCTATTTGCTGACCAAGAGCTTTTAAAGCATGAACAGAATAAAACAGTTCTGGTACTGGAACAGCTTCATTATTCACAGATGCTGTCAATGTCTGCATATAAACAAAAAATACACAGTAATGAAGGATTTTTTTAAAATACTATCATCATTAGTAAAGTTCAACTTATTTTATTGAAAATATTTAGTTCGAAACAATGACCTTTAGAAATTTAACTTAATGCAGAAAAAATTAAAGACATTCTTTTCACTGACAGTTTGCATCTTCCTACAGTACAAGTATCAATATGTAATAAATTATTCGCACATAGTAACATTTCACGCCACTAAGCTGAACTGATTACTCCATAAACATCAGCGAGGTACTGCCACACTACGAACACCTCTGGAAAAGCAAAACCAACCGTGAACAGAACATTAGAAACTAAATTACCTTCAAAGATTGAAGAAGTGTAATCTAACACACAGTCTCATAGGATTAACTATGTATGGTATTCTTTATTATTACAACAACGGTTTAATTCTCTGTCAAGCGCAATGCAATTCGTTGTTGGAGATAAGGGCGCAATGTGTTTCTCAATTTTATATCTCCCACAGATTTTCATAATTTCTGTGTAGGACTAATAACACGCTTTTGTTAAGTACGGTTTTAACCTAAGAACTGCGACATTCACGCACGGGTGCTCGTAGTAAACCCTGTTCGGCCTAAGCTCTAAACTGCGATAAACAAAGCCACGTGAAACTAAATCTTGCTGATTTGCTGTTGGCCTACCGACGCTTGTACTCCTCCGCAAAATAGTTCATATAATTTGATTATTACGTTCACTATGAAGCTCCATATAAAACTGCTAAATTATTATAAATGACAAAAATATAGTAC
Source organism: Thermobia domestica (assembly GCF_964235325.1). Classification (NCBI taxonomy): domain Eukaryota; kingdom Metazoa; phylum Arthropoda; class Insecta; order Zygentoma; family Lepismatidae; genus Thermobia; species Thermobia domestica. The sequence goes on along the minus strand of NC_137457.1, from coordinate 255,906,015 downwards.
GGATTATCTAATAATGCTGCAATCGAGTGTGGCTAATGAAACAATAGAAATAAACACTACGCATGCGCAGTAATTATGGCGCCAATTCAACTGTGAAGGCGTGTTCTGCTTTTAAGTCTGAAAGATGGCTGATATGAATCCCGGTTCAACGAGTGCTGTGGTGAAACACCAAGGTAACCTTTACTCACTAAGCAATAACTGTATACCAGCGAAATTCAAATAAATAACTAAATATATATATATATATATATATATATATTCTTTATCTTTCGAGTTTTTTCCCTTCTTTTCTGCTGCTGGTGTAAGTATTTGGACAACACGAGACAATATTGTCAAAATGCACTTGTGTAATTTGCTCCTCCCCGTAGAGTGGGAGTGATACATCACTAGCCAATCGTGTTTGTGACAAGCAGAAGGATACAAATATTTTGTTTATCGGAGTTTAGAGCTTACGCTGAACAGGGAATAGTTATAATATTTTGTATATTCAGTCCTGTAAGAAACAGGATATTGAAATCTCAGAGATTTCACGGACAATGAAAATTGCAACGTCTTTGTCATTTAACATTTCATACGCAACCGAAAGCTTGCATTCTGCACCCTTTGTCTAACGAAAAGACTTCACTCATGAAGTGACGATGTATTCTTATTCTCGCATTTAAATTGTTTGCGCAACTAAACTGTTGCGAGTTTCGTTGTAATAAATTTAATAATAAATTTCACGAAGTACATATTTGCTTGGCAAGAACAAGAATTCGAACTTATTGTAGTGAATATTATCAATTCTACCCATAAAAGTTAAATCGTACTAAACGAATACTGTCAATTTGTGCCTTATTGATAGCCAATATAATAATGGTACAGTGTTTTTTAAGTTATTTAGAGGAAGTTTCTAAAACGGAACAGGAATAAAACACATTATTTCCTTTTCAGTGTGCCATTTAATCAGTTTGTTCTGTGCATCGTTTAAGTCCAATTCTATCTACTTTGGATTTTGATGGATTTATACATTGCCCAACGAATATATATGGAAAGAAGTAACCATTGGATGTTTCTACAATGGAACTGTGGAATTCGTCCACACCTTGCCTCTGACTATCCAGGAAGACTGAAGTGGTAACAAAAAATCACTTTTTTTTAACAGTCATTTCAGTGATCAAGTGGAAATTATAAGAGCAAGGATATCAAATATTAATCCATAAACCTAATAATTACAAAGAAAAAAAAAATGTTTACTAAATATTTATTAGTTAAAAAGCCAGTATAATTTTAGGTTGAAATAATAATTGGAACATTTAAGTTTCTGGGGCCGCGGTGGCTCAGTGGTAAGATCGTTCACCTCGAGTGCATGGGGTCCCAGGTTCAAACCCTGCTCCCGCCAAGTTGAACTTTGTGGTGGACGAACACCGTGTGCGTGGGTTTCCTTGAGTTCTCCCATTCCCTCCCACTTTCTTCATTCCACCATTTCATTCATTTCTCATCACCGTCTCCTTTAGCCTAGCCGGCATAACGTGGGACGTTAAACTCAAAATTTTATTTTTTCATTTAAGTTTCTTTACATATGTAATCCTTGTTGTATCGAAGGTATCATAATATGAAAATATTAGTTATTCAAACGTTTAATTAATCCTTCCATCCAGAAATTACCTTTTATACGTAATCTTGTAATTCTTAATAGACGTTGTCAACGACAGTGGGATAATTTTATGAAATGTGTGTTCAAGTACATGTAGTTACTCATACTATTCTTGACCCGTTACACTCATGGCGCGTATTATATATGGGGCCAAATTTCCCAGTTCTTGCTTTATGTCTAATACGTATGAGGCTGCCACCCAGCCAAGAATCCCGCTGGGACTTTTTCTTTCGAATGATCAATTCTAACACTTAACTTTGGTTATTCTGAAAGCGATTGAAAAAGGGGCTTAACCAGTTATATCAAGAGGACCAACCTCCGCCGATCGCAAGAAACATTTGAAACTGAATCAGTTGCGGTCGAAGGAGAGTTAATTGTAACCATATTTTACAATATTGTAACAAAAACCAAATGAAGATCACCAGTAGACGCACAATTTTAGTCTATTGTCTGCTTTGAATGGAATAAACTGTGCTAGAATAAGCACATAGCACAATGGTTCTCGAGTTTTACACTGAAATATTACCAGGAAATTTTCTTATAGTTGCTTGATTTGACACGTGAATTTCAATGTAACAATATCAAAGGAATCCTAATTGGAAGACCTGTCCCGTCATATTGGTGCCAAATATTCCCTGGAAAATATTCTTGTCACTTTGGACTTATGTGAAACAAATTTTTCTCGATCTTTTGAACATAGAATGGTTTTAGTTACGATGGCCAGAATAATTCGAAGTCGATCTTGGAACCTTTGAAACACTTGGATTCAGATCGTTTATACTACCCATCAAATTCTTTAAACAGAACTTCTACCGTGATGGTCTGATTTGAAGAATTATTTCTTAAAACAACAAGTTTACCTACAACCCACGTCAGTTTGGGTGAATCGGTATCGAAATAACTATAGATGGTAATTCTGTCAAGAGGGAACATATAAGCGAATATTGATAATTGATAGGGCTTTTGTTTAATAATAATAATAAAAACTAACCGAGTTACTGCACTCGTTGAGGTGTTTCATGGTATAGCTCCGAAGACTACAATCATGTCCTAAGGAACTTTATGTAGGACTACCGGGAAAGTATACTCAAACAAAAAAAGTGCACGTGAGAACATACCCACCCAGAACATGACAAACTGATTGAATTCAGAAATCTATATTTTTCTTTCTTTTAAAATCTGTTAAATTTGTTTTTTTCTTTAATAGTTAAGCTTATTTCATTCTCATAATGAGCTCTCAATCTTTTGTGCTAACTATTCTGTGATATTCCCTTTCTAATTACACTATATGAGTTCATCAATGTCAAGTTCTAATCATACAGGAAATCAATTAAAACTATTCTAATCAATAATTAATCTACACTCCATTTAAACTAATGATAATATTTTGTAAACTTACCTTGACAGCGCTTTCAGGTAAATTAAATGCACAGTTTGCTAGCGCCTTTTGCGCATTTACAATATAATACAAAGTTTCTGCATTAGAATTGTCTTTTATATTACTCTGGAGATATTTGCATACATCCTGAAATGAAAGAAAAAAATAAAATTTGTAAAAGTGAAAAGAAACATTCATCTAAAACAAGGTGGCAAGTCTTGCGCCCTACTGTTAGTGGAATTCTCTTGCAAAAATCAAAATATTAAAGTCTTTAAGGAAAAATTAAATTTTATTCCCTTACGATATGTCGTTTAATACATTAACAGAAAAACTCATTAGAATACAACAAGCTTGAAAGCATGTTTAAATCTATGGTCTTTCCAATGCAATACTTGCTGATTTAAGTAATGAAAAAAAAAAACTGGGTTCAAGTCCCCACTTTCAGCGATTAGAATAGTCCCTCCCCGTAATAAACACCGTACAAACAAATTGATCTTGTGTGAAACGAAATAATTTTATATCTAGAATAAACCATTGGAATCATCAAATGCAAGGTATATATTCTAGATCAGTAACGTTGGATTTTGAAAATTAAAGTGAGTTCTCTAATTCAGTCTAAAACTAACCTTCGGATATATAACTTTTAAAAAAGAAAGCGAAGTTCATTAAATACGAGGTGCGTATATAAGTCGATACTAAAAAAGAAAATGATAGAAGAAATTTATTGTGATTGATGTACAAGTATATACTTTGTTTTTTGACGTAATCACCATAAATCTCCAGACATTTCTAGTAGCGTGGTAAAAGCTTTCGTATATTTTCTGTGTAAAGGTCTTCCACCTGAATGTGCAGCCAGTTTAGAACTGATATCCTGACCACTTCACTGCCGTTGGAACTCTTCGATGGAAGCCACTTTTTCAAGTGATGTAAAGGAAAGAAATCGCTGGCGGTAAAATCGGGCCTGTAAGGGGAATAACTAAATAGTTCCCATCGAAATCTTCGAATTGTCTCGATAGTACGAGCAACTGTGTGTGGGGAGCGGGGGCGTTGTCATGGGCCACAAGAATTCCAGAGCATAACATTTCTTTCCGCCGACTTTGAATGGCATGTCGCAGATTATTCAATATTTGTCAATACATACCTGCTGTAATTGTTCATCCTGGTTTTAAAAAATCCACAAGAATTACACGCTTTTGATCCCAAAACACGGTTGCCATGATTTTGTGAAGTGTGCATGAATTTCTTCGCTTTAGGAGAACCAAAGTGGCACAATTGCATTGACTGCTGCTCCGATTCGATATATCCAGGTTTCATCTACCGTCACTATGTGAGGTCATCCCAATCCATCCCCAAGCGTGCAAAAAAAAAAAAAAAAAAAAAAAAAAAAAAAAAAAAAAAAGTGCAGGTGTTGTTCTTTGCACTTTGTGAGCCTGTCAGCATTTTTAGCACCCATCTCACACAATTTGTGATAACCCAGCTTGTCTGCTACAATTTGAAGCACTGTTTTCGCAGATACCTCTCGAAACTCTTTGCGTTAAGATATTGTGAACCGGCGATTGGATCGCAATTTTCCGTTAACGTGTTCCACCAGATCATCGGTCTGAACACTAGGCCTTCCCCTACGCTCAGCATCATGATCATTTGAATGCCCTTCCCGAAACTTTGCACCACTGCTTGACTTTCCTTTAGTCACTACTGTCAGTCCATAAATGGCACACAATTCCCGATCGATGTCAGCTGCATTCTGTCCTTTTCAGAAATCGTACGACATCTCATTTCACATTTGGCGGAATATTGTATTACGGCAGCCACTTCACCTTACTGCTACCAGCATATACGAAACTTCGTTTGGATGATTTGAAATGACAGAGCTGTCTTTAGTTCAAAGATTCAAGTCTTTGCGCAGAATTTCTCTCAAATATTTCATCAAACAGTTGATCGTTTGATGAAAATTTTACCTCCAGTTCCAAGGTTAAAATTATTTTTCACTTCCGTGTAAACATGCAGGGTTGCATTTTTGCTTTTATGGGTGCTGAGCACCTCCACAAAAAATCTGGGGGATCCTAGAATGCTTTCATAGTCGGCGTCCCTGTTCTAGAAAAACTATCGTAAATAAATACAATGAAAAGTTCCTTCCCTTACAAATTTTAAATATTTCAGTTTTATAGACACTATGTCGCGCCTGTCGAGCTATACACATCCTAATTTCTTCAAGGACAATTTCCTTCCAATGTTGATCAAACTGATTCTAGAACTACTATATCCAAATCAAATAACGCACAAAACGAAATTACAATTATGAACAGAAATCTGCAGATAAAGTAAAAATCTCGAACTCTAAGGCGTTTTCGGTTAAGACAACGTGGTGGTAATTTTTTCTCAACAAAAAAGGTAACTTATATTAATTATTTTTAAGATGAAAATAGCCGAAACTTACAAATTACAATCTCCTGGAACAAACTTACCTGGGATTTGGGAACAGTTTCCTTGAGCAGTTTATAACCAAGTACTGCATAATGCACTGCAGCTAATTCCTTCAATTCTAGTGCACTTGTAAATACCTGCTTCAGCCTGGCTTTATCCGCAGATGATAAAAACGATGATATGGAGAAGACACGGCCGAAAATGCTAATCAAACCCAAGCAAATTAGCCACCCTGAAATGATGAATATAATGAGTTCTTACCAAAAATTACAAGGTGGTTATATTAGAAAAAATTCCTTTACAAATAAATTGCTGACTTCGACACTCAAATCAAAGTAACAATTTACTATAAATACGAAAAAAAAAATTCAGTCAATCCATATTCGATTAGGTTTCACTTTTATGACAAGTAGTTTAGATGATGATGATAGATGATCAGCACTCATCAAAGCATCTAAATAGTAATCCTACCCACAAAGACATTGGCAGTCCTGAGTGTAAAATTCGGTATATAAACTCAAAATAAAAGGGAATACGTTTCAGGAAATCTTTTGTAAGGAAGGGTAAAATTTATAAAATATACAAGTATTTCCTTTATTCGAAAAGTGCTCTATATTGGAATTTGCTTAAGTTGGAGGTCTGCTCTGTAGTACACCATATATTCATTAAAAAAACAAGTGACTGAGCATTTTTTTAAATCTATATTTGGAGAGGAAAAGGACAACTTCTACGATATACAGATTTTCGGTTTTATATTTACTACATCTTCCTATATGCAGAAAGGACACTTCTCAATGATTTTCCGTGCCCGCAGTAGTCAATTCAGGTTTTGCCTGGGGAGGGAAGGTGAGGGGCAATACACTGATTTCCATAGTTTCAAGCTAATAGTTTATATATTCATGATCCATTATGTCTTTGGAATCCACCAGAAACAAATGCTGGCGGAAATAGGTCACGCTTGATCTTTACCATTACTAGTAAGTTTTAAACTTGAACAAAAGAACAGAATTCCAACAAGTACACAGTTAAAAAATGGAAGACTATTTTACCAAGACCTCTTCATATTAATGTATAAAAATGTATGCAAGCTACATACGGTTTCGTTTATGTTGAAATGAAACCGTTACTTCTTGCAACCTGATACTTTACCCCATTGCAAACCGCAGACAGTTCAATTGAAATGGAACTACTGTGGTGACTAATGGGACACATTTTTATATTTCATGTGTAGAGACCGGATGTTAGGCAAAATCCCTATGATCAAAAACGGCGTTTTCAAGTATATACATGGGTTATAGTTTCGATTTAAGCCAATTTTATTTAGCCTATTTCGCTCCTTCCTACCTAAATAATTGCTTTAATGCCTAATGTTGCCATTCTATGCATTTTCTTCAAAATAGTCCTTCATTGGGAAAATATGTAAGATTAATAACATACACACATTCATATATTAGATGTTTGTAAACAAGCACGTGGTACATAGATAGATAGATAGATAGATAGGGTTAGACAAAAAAAAATTAAAACGTTTGCAAAAGTGTGAAAATCATACCTAGTATGGTGTGGGGCACTCCTTTCGCGTCCAAAACAGCTTGGATGCGACGTGGAATGGACGTATACAGCTCCTGAATCGTGGTGTGTGGAATTTTGTACCATTGTTTCTCCAAAACATGCTCCAGTTCCTTAAGGGATGCTGGTGGAGGGTAGTGAGACCGAACACGCCTTTCTAACTCAGACCACAAAGGCTCAATGATGTCAGATCTCGTGATTGTGGAACCCAGGGGAGGTGTGATAGCTCCCGGTCATGCTCCTCAAACCATGATTTCACAGTTTTTGCAGCGCGACAGGATGCCAAATCACCTTGGCAGATGCCATTAGCATCAGGAACAATATTTGGGACATGGGTAGAACCTGGTCCCCCAAAATGGCCTCATACGCCTTAGCATTCATCATTCCATGCAGGACTATGATGGAACCTGCAGAAAACCACGATATCACTGCCCATACTGAAACAGAACCACCTCCATGCTTTACAGTTGGGAGCAGACAGTCTGTATCATAGGTCTGCGACGGAGTTCTCCATACATAAACACGACCGGTTATTGGAAACAAGATGAAGGTTGATTCTTCGGACCACATCACGTTTCCACTGCTCATGAGTCCACGCCTTGTGGTCTTTGCACCACTAGATACACCTCTTCGCATTTACTGCTGTGCCCAGGGGTTTGGCGATAGCGGCCCTGCCATGAATTTTCATTTTATGAAATTCCCGTCGCACTGCTTTCGATGAAAACTGGTTCTGAGTTCAGACGTAATTTTCATTGCAGTGGTCTTCCTTTTAGCTGCTACAATCCGTTTTAATGCCCTTCGGTCCCTATCTGACAGGATTGTCTTTCGACAACTGCTTTGCAGACGTCGTTTGCCCATGAATTGTGTATGCCCTCGTGACATTGGGCACAGTGCCTTTCGATACCCCCACAATGTTCGCCACTGTAGCTCCAACCAGACGGGCGCTAACGAGCATGCCTCTTTCGAAGTCTGTCAGGTCGCCCATTTTACCGCACCACTTTCACACCACGACACTCACAGGTGAACTGGTTACTGCTGACCGAAGAGGAAGGTCCAGATGACACATTGGAAACAAATAAAAAAAAATAAATAAATAAATAAAAGATCGGCAAACGTAACACGTGTTGTACAATGGGGGGCCAAACTTACGTGTCCTGTGTGAAGTGTTTTTAGATTCCTTGTCTACCCCCTATATATATATATATATATATATATATATATATATATATATATATATATATATATATATATATATATATATATACATACAGTAAAAGATATTAAACAGGTATGTTTCTATATTCTTTGAACATTATCTACGATTTGAATCTATTTTTTTAATTGTATTGAATACTTATGTTCATTATTTCGAGCTGTATTTTAGTGCCTATTTTTTAAACTTGCCTATTTTCCGGGTTTTTAATGCCTAAACATCCGATCTCTATTCGTGTGTTAACGCAAAATATACATCAGATAGTGATCATGTACATATACTCAGGACTTTATGAATTTCGAGCTCGAAGTAGCCATGGTCACTGGAAATGCAGTCTGATCCTAGCTTGACGTTACTATTCCTAATATATGCCAGTAATTCTCTGAATTTTAAGCTCTTGGATGAATTAAAACAAGTAATAAATTCGTTCGTAAAACAAGTAATTCCTAATACAATGTTCTAGCAACGCTTTGTAAATAACTTTCGAAACCTTCTGAGAGATCTTGTTTATTAATACACAAGGTTCTAAAATCAAACTAGAGGTAGGCCTATATAGTTTCTAGCTCGAAGCATGCTTTATCCAGTCGTGGCAAGAAAAGATTGGAGAGGGTACAGTTGAGATTGTACCTCAAAGATACCAAAAAAATGCATCTACGAGATTTTAACTAACTTTAGAAGTGTATCTTTGATCTAGCTAAACAGTGGTAACTGAATTTAATCCACATGAATAAATCTTTTGAGAGATCACACCAATGCAACCAAAAGACATTCAACTAACTTTAAGACATCCAACTAAGACACCTAACAGACCAAATTACATTAACCTGTGAAATGGTCGAGCTGAGACCACCTTTGGAATCGATCACTTACTTATGGAATGACCCTTACTTATGACAATCTAACTCAGATTGGTACGTGCTTAACGCGGATACCTACCGTCGTCAACGTGTCTGCTGCCTACAGACGCACCCTGGAGCTATCGCGTATGCTCACAAGCTTCGCCCTGGCCCTGAACACAGATACAATTTTACTTATATGACAATATGGTACAGTCTCGTGCGTATTGAAAATAGGTATCAGCGTTTTCGATATTCTCATCCAAGTTCACCACGAAAACGCGGTACTTGTAACAGTTATGCTCTCAAAGTAAACCTGCACAGGGAAAAATCTTGAAGCCACTAAGGATTTATTTTGCTAAAAACGAACTGTTTATTTGATTTCTAGTGCGGTGGCTCCGTACCGGGAAAAGTACATGTCATGACCAGTAGGAACATAAATTTTAGGAATACTGAGAACAATCCATATCATTTTATTGTCTGTCAAGGTACGTGAGTCAATTTTACAACGCCTGCTCGTTATTATCCCTACTAGACACGAGAAATAACACTGAAGTACTTTTTGAAAAGGCGTCCAGACTTATCTAAGCCTCTCCTACTCTACCCTATCTTAAGCTACCTACACCAGTCTTACTTCTCGATGCATATGAAGAAGTGCTGGAGGGAGTCATTAAGTTAAACCCAAACATGTATTGTCTATCAATGCAAAACTGACGCTCAAGAATACAACATTCGCTGAAAATTCAACCCATGATCAATTGTATGTCGTGAAGCAGTCTGCTATATTCGTACTATATTAATTTTCGGGGTTAATTTTACGAAGTTTATTGCAACTGGCATCCTTGTGAACCAACTAAAATGGCACTACTTGGAAGCATTTAGAAGCAATCACGATATCGCAAAAGACCAAAAGAACGCCTGAAAAACGTAAGGTATTAAAAAAAAAAAAAAAAAAAAACTATGCCGCCGAACTACACGAAAATCGAAGAAAGTACAAAAATACTGCCCTGCTAAGCGAAAAGACGATATCTCCATTTCACATACTTTCCAGAAAATAAGCAAAACGCGTTTTGGCTTAGGCTGTACGTTCAAATTTGTTGTCTTTCAGTAAAACTTTATTACATATATTTTCACGATCTAAAATTTGTGGTAATACAGTTACATATTTTTGTTTATGACCGATTCCATTTCAAATCGTCCAGGCAAACCACAATTGGTCCCCATAATAGTCTCAGATTTCATTTATTTTTTTTATATGGGATCTACATGCAATATTATTAGACCCATATTTTTTCTTTCTGCTGGAAAAAATTTTTCCTTCGATATACAGCCTTTCAAAATGGCTGCCCTCCTCTCGGATTGCTCGAAAAACTGAAAAACGTGTCAAATTAAAAGTTTTGTTGCAGAGAAATGAGTGTACTTAGTAACATAATCGCAATAGCAGGAAGAGTATGAAGTTGTATGTTTCGGTGGAGGACCAAAATTCGTCTATTGGACCAATAGGAATCGCGCAATTCACTCGCAATGTTGCCAACTTTGATGAAATTTTTGCTAACTTCAAAAATCCTTTTTTCTGTCCTCACGAGCAATATCAACCATCTGCTTCTAACATCGAAATCTACTCCATAAGGTCTCTTGAAAATGTAATGGACTTACGTTTCTGATTATTACATCCCACGTTATAGCATGATGAAAAGCTGAAAATTTCATTAAGACGCCATTTTCTCAAAAGCTCCACCTTTTAAAAATCTGAATTTTTTACATGTATTGGAGAAGTACTTAAGTATTTACTATCCGTTAACCGTTCATGCGGCTGCAGCCCCTAACATTCGCAATTAATTATTGTAATTTCGAGTTTTGAGCTTGAAATTTAAATATTTCCTATGGGCATTTAGGTCCTATACACACGGCGATTTGAAAGGGAATATGAAAATTTTGAGAGATGAATCCTGACATCAAATCAAGTTCCTATAAACATGAGTCGAATTCCGCATCGTTTTCGAGTTCAGGGTTTCCAACTCCGTACCCAAAATCGGCTTGCGACAATGGAAAATAAAACAAATTTCTTGTTAAATCAGAACTATGTGCTAAAGTTATGAAGTTAAGAATGTTGATTTGTATCAATATAATTTTTACGTGCGTTGCAATTCGGTTGGCACTTTTGCCAACTTGATAACTTTTATTTGTTTCCAAATGACACTACGTGGTTTTTATTTGATATTTGGTATTCATTGATGATTGCAAACATCACATGAAGCACAATTGTCCCCACATCACCACAGTTTTCGAAAACTTACATGTATTTCATTAAAAGGTTAATCTCGTGCGTTATTTATAGTTTGCAACATTAAGTGTGAGTTTCACTTGATGTTTGCCATCATTAGTAAAACCAAAATGTCGAATAAAAACGACGTCTCTCTCAGTTGTAATAATAATAATAAGACGAAGAAGAAAGTTTATTTTTTATTATTGCAAAACAAGTTCAAACTTGTTCAAGGAGTTCTGCTGCAACCACGAAACAGCTTATTACGTGGTTCGGTGTCGTGAACATCGTCATAGTGTTCTCTGGAACCATGAAAATAGTTTTCACTGGTAACATGACATTGTAGGGCACTATAGTTCATTCAAGGAACGTTCAGTACCTCATGTAAACAAATACACGTGGTGATTGTTTCATTTTATTGGTTAAAGAGCCTTGCCGCATCCATGCGGCAAAAGAAAATAGTCCATTGTCAAGTAAGCTGTTTTTCAACGTTTTCGTTGCTTATAAGACTCATTACCAGAAATACAATTTACTTACAGTAAAATAACAGAAACAACACTATCTAAGAACTAAATTTAATTAATGCAATAAAAGAGAATACGCATGCGTAGAAACTGGGTTTGGCCCACCTTATGCGCGAATCACAGTTTACAATATAGCTGCGTGCGGGGAATATGCAAAACGCCGACAGGGTACAAGCACGTGCTTCTCGAAAAAAGCGGTGACTGATAGCCAATCATCCGATGACTGGCGGAGTAATACCATTCTACAATGTTTACATCAGGATCAGAAGGTGCGTTGAATGAACTTTAGTCACAGTGTTTGTGTGAATAACAATGGAGAAGTTCTATTACAGTAAGGACAGTATTAAATGTGTTGATTATTCTAAAAGGCATAAGACAATTGTGTGCAGAAAGAATTCTTGACAAAAATTTTATCTTGCGGTAAAATATATGTACTGCGTACAGCGCGTCTGCCTAAAAATTAGTATTAGGAGAGGATGATTATTTGTGTGAAGGGTGCTTTGAATATTTACCGTGAACTACGTGAATGTATGTGAGATATTGGTGACCACGAAAGAAGATGTAAATATGAAATTATGCACCAGCAAGATAAAGAATTTGCTCCTCTGAATGTAGATTTGGAAACCATTAACCAGACAGTTAACTTGCTAAACATGTATGTGTTGCCATTAAAACAGCCGTTATCGGTGAAACAGACTACGGTGAAGGATTCACCTCTCAAAATTTTTCGTACTGTCTTTCAAATCGCCTTGTGTACAGGACACAAATAATCATCCTCCCCTAATAGTACGTATGGGCTGACACGTTGTACGCAATCCATATATTTTACAGCAAGATAAATTTTTTGTCTAGAATTCTTTCTGTGCACAATCCTCTTATGGCTTTTAGCATAATCAAAGCATTTAATACGGTCCTTACTGTAATAGGACTTCCCCATTGTTATTCACACAGACACTTACCTAGTGCACTACAACGTCATGCTACCAGTGAAAACCATTTTATGGTTCCAGAGAACACTAAGACGATGTTCACGACACTGAATCACACAAACTATAAATAACGCACGAGATAAAACCTTTTAATGAAATACAAGTAAGTTTTCGAAAACTGTGGTGATGTGGGGACAATTGTGCTTCATGTGATGTTTCCTATCATTAATGAATACCAAATATCAAATAAAAACCACGTAGTGTCATTTGGAAACAAAAACTCTACCAAGTTGGCAACACTGACAACCGAATTGCAACGCACGTAAAAATCATCATATTGATACAAAGCAACTTTCTGAACTTTATCCAAGCTTTAACACAGTTTCTGATTTAACGCGAAATACATATTTTATATGCTATTGCCCCGAACCGATTTTGGGTCCCGAGTTGGAAACACTAACTCGAAAACTAAGCGGAATTCGACTCATGTTTATCGGAACTTTCCTACTGGATTTGATGTCAGGATTCATCTCTCAAAATTTTCATATTCCCTTTCAAATCACCTTGTGTATAGGACTTAAATGCCCATAGGAATTATTTACATTTCAAGCTCAAAACTCGAAATTTCAATAATTAATTGCGAATGTTAGGGGCTACAGCCGCATGAACGATTAACGGATATTCAATACTTAGGTACTTCTCCAATACATGTAAAGAATTCAGATTTTTAAAAGGTTTTTGAGAAAATGGCGTCCAAACATGGCGTCTTAATGAAATTTTCAGCTTTTCATCATGCTATAACGTGGGATGTAATAATCAGAAACGTAAATCCTTTACAATTTCAAGAAACCTTACGGAGTAGATTTCGATGCTAGAAGCAGATGGTTGATATTGCTCGTGAGGACGGAAAAATAAATGTTTGAAGTTAGCAAAAATTTCACCAAAGATGGCAACATTGCGAGTGAATTGCGCGATTCCTATTGGGCCAATAAACTAATTTTGGTCCTCAACCGAAACATACAACTTTATACTCTTCCTGCTATTGCGATTATGTTACTAAGTACACCCGTTTCTCTACAATAAATTTAATCTGACATGTTTTTTTCAGTTTTTCGAGCAATCCGAGAGGAGGACAGCCATTTTGGAAGGCTGTATATCGAATAATTTTATTTTTTTTCAGCAAAAAGAAAAAATATGGGTCTAATAATTTTGTATGTAGTTTCTTATTTTAAAAAATAAGCTAAATCAGACAGTCGTGTGGACCACCCTGGACGATTTGAAATGGAATCACTCTTATGAATTGCAACTTAAGGTCTTTTTGCTTACTTTCAGTTACAGTTTCGAACATAAGGTAAACACTCATGGCGTCATTACCCCCTACCTATTGGTCAAACCACAGCAATTTCACTTTAAATAGATACAGAATTGTACTACGAACATTCACAAAAATTTCTCTATTTTCGAAAAACGTGGAGTTAAGGTCTTTTCGCTTAGGACGGCAGAAAATAGAGGTTAACTTCCGCAGATGGCGGCCCCCAAAATACACAATTAACAGAATCAGAAGAAATGTCAGCATGAAGATAACAAATGAAGGATGACATTTAGAATCTCCCTCACTCGTTTCATGGATCCACAACGAAGTACCTTGTTTTTGTCTAAATTGTGATAAAGGCAGAAAACAACGAGCCCTGAAGGGTTTCTAACCCCCTTCGCTCGCTGAGCCATATTTTGTGAAGCCAGCAGGGTTGGCAAAAACCATGGTTTCTATTTAAAAAGAAAAAGAAAAAAACTTTTTTAAAAATATTTTGCTCTATGTATTTATATCACATATGGACAGAAATAAGTTTGTTTCGCCTTGGTATTATTATGCAACAACCGGGTTATGCTGAAAAGGGCCACATAAGCTTAACTCCTTCAGTGTGGGTGGCGTATATATACGCATTCATTTTGCTTTGGCTATTTTGTATTGCGTATGGCAAATATACTTGCCTATAATATGAGTAATGTTATCCCGACAATATTTAACTAGTTTGCGCTCAGCTGGTTTCAATTGTTGCTTAATTAAAAGAAGAGGAAAAAGAAAAATTAAAATAAGAGTTTGGGCTTCGTCAAATACAGTTTTCATTCTTTGTTTTGTTTGAGACCAGACAGCACAGTAATGGCTTCAAAACGATATTTCAACGATGCTGAAATCGAGCAAGAATTATTAATTAGCGATTCTGATGTAAGTGATTTTGAAACAGATGTAGAATCAACATCCAAAGTTCACCCCCAAAAAACTACACTTTTTACAGCGGTTCGCATCTGAAAATTACGCACTGAAGGGGTTAAAGCGGAATCCAAACCGCTTTTCGGCTTACATCCAAGAGAAATTGCTCTCCATTTGAATTCGAAACTGGAATTTGCCACAAATGCGATACGTCTGCTGACTCACTCACGAAGGACTATTGATTATATATAAAGTACTGATCTTACATACCTGATAATATAATTGTCAAGAGTCATTCCAGGACAAAAAGAAACAGTTGCACAAGAGAAACCATTATGTAGAATTATACATAAACAATTTCAAAATACTGCAAAGTACACAAGAATTAATTTAGTCGACGTTAGTTCTCTACAACTTTTATTAGTCCAAGCTAGAGGAATACAATGATTTAATTTGCATATCAGTGAGGAAAGTGAATCAAGACAATTGAGCCAACGTTGGCACTGACCCATTTATACATAAATACATACCAAATACATCTGATTTCAATAAATGCCTCTTGTGGGGGTATGTATGCTTCCCTCCCCCCCCCCAAAGTACGGTATTTGGATGTATTTTATCAATAGTAAACATTATTAAAACGAAACAATATTTAGAATTTCGCTTTCATTGCAATTGCATAACAATAATAAATTATTACCAAATCACTAATGAAACATTCATAAACTTATAAAACAAATCAGGGTGTCCACTAAAATTCCAAAATGAAATTTCGTGACCTTTTCTTTATCAAATCAAAAATTTCTAATATTTTCAAGAGCGAATTTGAGTGCGACTTAGGCCGAATTTTCATCCATGCGATAGAAACTTACTTTGCTTGCGATTTAGTAGCGTCTAAAGCAGACTAGACATTTTTGGTATTGAACTTTGACGTTTTATAGAACTTTTTTTTTTAATCTGTACTTACATTTGTACGTACAGTTAAAAAAAAAATCATGACCCAAAAGCTAAATTTCGTGATTTTCATGACCGTTTTCTGATTTCGTGCCCGATAGACACCCTGCAAAATAAAGTTGCTTTTGTAGTATAATCTCTCTCAGTAATGAATGGGGAATTTAGGTCTGAATATAATACAAATAATAAACGGGAGTGAAACATAAAACACAAATGTGTTTTTATTAAGATTTTACGAACACTTTCACTTTTATGAACATTTTTCATTTTTTGGTTTAACCCTCCCCTCCCAAATCCCTCCGATTTTGCGCGTGTGTGTGTTTGTAAAAGAGCACGATGGTTTATACCAGCCAATCTTGTAAGTCAGTAACACTGTAGATCTTACATGTGCAAGAAGAGGGGAGAAACTAAGATACCCAAAGTGAATGGTCATCATTGAAGAACTAGTAGTAACACAACGTAGAAAAGAGGCTCATGTGGCTATTATCCGGGGCCAACATCTGCGGCAGTTTAGCCAAATGTTAGATTAAGTAGATTGTGCCTTTCACACAAATTCAACAACTGGTGCACGTTATTTTTGTATAATTCGATGAAATTCAAACACAAAGCATTGAAATGTACGCGCCTTTCTTGCCACCAAATTATAAGTGTACTTCTCTGCCAAATAACCCCGTGGGTAATAGTATACATGAGAACCCCCTGATCTGAGTTTCTTCTGTGTTCTATTACCACTTCTACATGAAATACCATAAATTTTCTACGTAGTGCAATAGTAAGAAGGGCATTTATTCCGAAGTTGGGCGTCCGCTTTCGCCACGTTTTTTCGTGTTATCTCCTTTCCACACTTTCTACAATTTGTTGTTAGGTTCATTAATCCGTGCTCTTCACAAACTTTCAAAAAAAATTGCTCGTTATCAACGTATTGCTTCACAAATGTTAGAACTGTTAGTTCATTGCCCTTGTACATTCGCCATGTTGATAACATAAATGCTCGTTTCTTTTCCACAATGCAACTGTTCGGTTACCTTGCGCCAAGTAGTTCCCTCCGCTCGCCGTATAGTCCCATGTTTATAACCGCTTATATATAACAAATAAACAGATTTTTTGAGACTTATATCTTATCAAACACACAAACGATCAAATTATCCATATCGTTCCTGTAAATTTTAAAAATTTTGCTGGAAACGGACGCCCAACTTTGGAATTTAACCCGTAAGAAGTATCTATGTGCACAAGACATGCGATATGCGTTAAATCCCTTCACACACACACATAGTCCTAGAGAAAGTACAAGGGCACTACACATGCAGATATGAAGTACAGGTACGTTCCTTTTTATTTTCGTATCAGTCAATTTATAAAAGTCGCTTTGTTACCCCCTTAATAAGTTTGTACATACTCAATGAATAATTCTTAAAAGTATGAGCGTCCTGCTCCTTCGGGAACTGATACAGCTTCATGTATACTATATCCAGTCTACAGTTCAAGGTGGAATCCGAACCCCCGCAATATACGTTTACCTTCTTTAATGTTCTCCGACCAGGAATCGAATCAGGGACCACGTGCACCAAAGGTGCACAAGCTAGAAACTATAGAAGACACCTTGTGCTTTTGAATATTTTGGAAAGTATAAGTTTCAAGTTTAAATTCATAATTACACGTTCTAGAACCTTGCTGTTTCACACATATTAACAATTTTCTGTACCATGTATTTTCTAGTTTAACAACTCATAAGTTCCTAAGAACTGGTACACAGGCTAATCTCTTAAAAATAATTCCCATGGAAGTATCATATATAACAAATTTGTTAATTCCCGTGTTTAACGCGAATTATTCAATAATCCCAGTATTCATATCACATCCACATGAAATTCCACCTAATGTAATTTTAACATTTAAAGTAACGAAGCCCAACAAACATTCCCATGTGCTACTCAATCTGATATAGTAAATATGAAACAAACCTTTTTAAAGCAATCTAATAGTTCATACTATGGGAAAAAAATACTATTGGATATTCTTATAAATTTGCGGCGTATAATTTATCATACTGCATAATACAAACCTTTCATCGTTCAGCCGTATTTGCTTCCATCGGCTTTTCTACAGCGTGGCATCAAGGCACCGGTTTGCGGTCGACATCCAATCCACATCCACGTACGGAGCGGAAGCAGTGTTACCAGTAAGGATCCTAAAAGTACATCTAAAAACAGTTTTGACATTCCATTCCATCGTGGTTATCAAATCTGGTGAGCACGGTACAGGAATGGAAGAATAAAACCCCAAAATAACAAGGAAATATTATAATATACAATAAATGAACTGATCACTCTAGAAAGTAACATTTTGAAAAAAAAATTAGAAAATTCATAAATGACAGTTATAGTTAAAAGAATTTCTTCCACGCTGGAGGGAAACCGGGGTCCATTCCATACGGAGAAACTTTCAATGCAACACAAAATTTGTTTTGACTAGGCGAGAATTGGTAATATTGTTGATATATGATGATAATGAATATCAGGTTATGGCATATGCTGATGTAAATTTAGTAGGGGATGATAGGAGAACAATAGAAAGAAATGCAGAGATCTTCTTAAACGCTTGCAAGGACATGGCTTTAGAAGTAAATGCAGAGAAAACTAAAAGTGCGTCGGGACCGTAATACAGCAAATTATGGATGCGTTAAAATATTAAATAATACTTTTGATAAAGTGAATACTTTCAAATATCTAGGATCAATGTTAACGAACGAAAATCATATTCATGAAGAAATTAAATGCCGACTAAAAGCAGTGAATTCATGTTACTATTCGGTTCAAAATCTCTTGTCGTCGCGAATTCTATCGAGGAATTTGAAGCTTAAAATATATAAAATGATGATCATGCCTGTTGTTCTGTATGGTTGCGAAACATGATCGCTTACTCTGAGGGAAGAACATAGACTGAAAGTATTTGAGAACAAGATCCTGAGACGAATATTCGGACCCAAGAGGAATGGGAATGAGGAATGGTGGAAACTTCATAACGACGAACTACATAATTTATACGGTTTACCCAGTGATGCTATTCAGCCGGTTCCCACCGGTACGTAGGACCGGTTGTTAAAATATTTCGAGTTCTCAGAACCGTTTGTTATACCATGACAGGACAGTAAATTTTACCCTGTTAAATTTTAGTTTAAGTATATCTGTTTTTAGAAATCCTTACAGCTATAAGGTTAAACATTGATCTCTCAGAGGAAAGTATAAGCTTTATTTTTAATCTCAAATGCTCAGATATCAAGAATAAGAACTAGGATCACATGAGTGTAGTTGTAATGGTTATTTATATTTGAAACGAATATATATCATTATCAACAATTGTTGATCCATTCCTGAATTAAGATCTTTTCAATACTTTTTGATAAGCATCTATCTTGGATAAGTTCTTTCCAAGATATTCGCAGTGCTACCTAATTTCGTCACACCACCTTATATTAGGATGCTGTGTAGGTCTGTACTTGTCACTTGTGGTATTCAGTTAAAATTTTTCCTTTCTCTACCTTTTATTTTTTTTTCTGATAGTTGCTTAGTTAGCTGTTCTTGTTTCTTGAAATGGTTTGGTCAGGTTGTCACAATTACTGATTTCATGATAGGTTTAAGTTAACAAGGTTAATCAAAATCTAGTTATTTTAGGAGATTTCCTCATGACAAAAAATTCAAGAAATAAAGATTGTGTTAGTTTTTCTTTCCCACTACTTTCCCAAAATGCAATAAAATAGATTCTTCCATTATCTACACTGTTTTCTTTATTTTCTCTTTGGGGTCGTGAGCCAAGATCTTTGGTCATAAAGTTCTTGAAGAGGGGGAGGCAAAAAGGGGGAAAAACGACACGTTTTGTCTTGAGTATCCACCCTCCTCCTGATGATGAGACAACATCTTGACAAATCATAAAAGCAGGATAGCAAATACCAGTACAATACATTTTTTTTTTTTTATTTCTTTATTGAGGACATATTTGGAAGCTGTCTTTTCGGAAAATTTTGTAGACGGAAACAATGAACTTAGGTAACATTGCATATTCGCGGCTGCGGTTTCCGGTCTTCTGTTATTGCACCCTCGGTAAAAATATCCTAGTTCAAAAATATACGGCTCGCTTTGATTTTTCCTTCAGTGCAGAAATTCGAGGCGTCGGTCAGAGGATACCATATCTTCTCTCTCTCTCTCTCTGTTTCTGTCTGTCTCTGACACTCTGACTTTCTTCTTCCTATTTTCAATGCATTATATATATATATGAGGGAAAAAGACACAAGTTTAGTTCCAATGTGATGTAAAGCCTCTGGGTTTAGAACAGATTTGTTCCCCCTACCCACCAAATTGTTTTCTTACGGTAACTTGTTTTATGAAGGCAAAAAAAAGGGCCAATTGGCTTGTTTAAGAAGGAAAATTTTTTAGTCAAAATAAAGCAGTTGTTTCTTTCCGTAAACATAAATTTAGGATAAATGGATTTATGGCTGCAAGACGGATCCTCTCACCAAAACCAAGTTGTTCAAGGTGTTGCTTTCTGTATCTCCAACGTGTGTTACTTGTAACAGAGTTAGATCTAAAATTGTAACTGTTTAATTCCATGTGACAATAGGTTAGACTAAATAATAATAATAATAATAATAATAATAATAATAATAATAATAATAATAATAATAATAATAATAATAATAATAATAATAATAATAATAATAATAATAAATTTTTATTTAAGCTCATTGTAGTCTTTCTTGTAGTTATTAAAGATTAATCTCTTTAACTCTCAATTGTTAAGAAAACGTTTAGATGAAAGTGCATTTAAGTTGTGAAATATATATTACTAACGTGTTTACTATAAATACGGCTATTTGTGTTACCGTTCTTACCAAGTTATTTGAAAGCTTTTATCTTGCAAGTAAGATTACTCAAATGTAACATGCCGATTTCATTCATACTTCACATAGACAGAGACTACAGAAAACGCATTTTTAATACTGAGAATGTGGGGTGTAAAATCAAGCATTGTGAATCGGAATGAGTGGATAAGCATTGTGTAACAATGCAACTATGAAACAAAACTATGTAAACTTTGAGTATACATTATTTTAAAAGGGTCGAATGAAGACTACATTATTCCAGTATTGATTTGCGAGACCGCGAGACCAACGCGAGAAGTCTCGCGCGAGACCGCGAGACGAGACTTCCAAAATTTTGCGAGACGCGAGACGAGAACTTAGGTCTGCGAGACGAGAACAGCTTTTGATTTTGCGAGACGAGACGAGACTTGTTTCAGTTCTCGTCTCGTTTGGTCTCGCGCCCATGCCTACATGTTATTATATGGGACATCTTCTACACCCCAAAATGTTTAGAGACTTCTTAAAGACTAGAATGATGAAACTTCGTAAGAGTGTAGCCTTCCGGGACTAACGTACAGGAAAATTGCCAAAAGTGAATATTTTTTTGTTTTTAAGGGATCTAAAGGGAGAGATGAAGAAATCCCCATGTTATTTAAATGGGCGTTTTGTTAGGATAAAAAATCTTATCTTTTAGGTAGTTGAAATAGGAAAAAAAAACTTGAAATTTGGTAGAATTGTGGATTTAAGAGGTGCGAGGCCGTAGGCCGAGTTAACGCGAAGATCAGGGGGCGAAGCCCCCAGCTATACCAAATTCATGCAATGTAATTAAAGAGCAAATGCACAAAATTCACTCTTGATGCAAAGGCTGATACCTAAGAGATGCAAGGCCGTAGGCCGAGCAAAGGCGGAGCCCTGGGGGCGGAGCCCCCAGCTAGCCAAAGCCTAGTCTATAAACTAAAATGGTACGTTTATATGTTTGTGGTCAAGAAAAGTTTATACAGTATGTTTGTGGCAAATTCTTTTAACGATGATATCTCGGAGACTACAAGCTCTGGAAAGATGCCATTTTCACTGATCGATTGCAAATTTTGTGAAGATTGTTGTTATAATTGAATATTTTTTAAATGGACGTTATTTCTTTATTACATTTTTTTTTAGGAGTACGCGGAAGTATTGAAAATTTAATAAAGTAAAGCATCATATCTCAACGAGTTATACATCCCAACACCGCATATTTGTATACGAAGTTAGTATATTTCTCCGGCATTTGTTTTATTGTCAAATGATAATGAAAAGCGAAGCATAACTATTTCTCCAGTGTAAGATGAATCTTTATTGTTTGGAGTGTTTGGCCTAATGAACACCATATAGCCTATCACTGATATTATAATTAATTGTGTGTGTGAGTGTGGCCCCGCGTAGCGTTGTCGCTAACGCTCTCGCCTTCGGTGCGAGCGGTCCCGGGTTCGATTCCCGGTGGGGTCACTCCGTCGAAAAAGTGTAACAGCTTTTTCAGGCTAACCACCCTGAATGAGGTTTTCCTGGGTTTTCCTCATTCACACCAGGCAAATGCTAGGGCGGTACCTAACTTATAGGCCCCAGGCCGCTTCCTTCCTTTCCCAATCCTTTCTTCCTTCCCTTTCCCCGGATTGTGTGCTCGCCGAGGAACGTCATCCCTCAAATCGTGAAGGGCTAAATGGCCATAGATGCCGACAGCCCACAAATCAAAACTCTAAATCTTCTAAATCTGTATGTGTGAGCTATTTCTTTATGAAAATAGTAAATTCTAATTGAAAGTACGCAATTCTTAGTGTGTCTTTTCATTTTGAACAGCTACCGCTTTGTGAAAGATTTACAACTTGGTTCCAAGGCAAAAATATTTCGAATTTGACTTAGTACTTATCAAAAGTTTCATGCTCAGTTTCAAATATTTCTGCCTTCAGATTTTATCTTTAGTCTTCCAGGGTAGCTGCAAGAAAAAAAATATCGATTTCTAAGTATCTAAAAAGATTCCTCTCCCTCTACACTTACAGCATTACAAAGATAAAACAGAAAATGTGAAATGATTTTTTTTATTATTTAATATACCGACTCTTGCTGTATAGGCTTCGTGTAAAAATACCACCATTATTGTGCCAACCTGGACAATCGATGGAAGACTTACAACACTGTTTAGCTTCGGAAATAGACTATAGCTCAAAACCTGCCTGTAATATGTTTATCCAAACAACGGTTTGTTGTTTTAACATATATTTAATAGTAACACATAATAAGGATTACACAAATTAATGGACTGTATTTAGTACACCGAAGATTGATAGATATTCTCATTGAAAAGGAAGGTAATTTGGTCCTCCAAGCACGATCGCGGTAGCGCGTTACACACAAAGCTCTTCACTCCCACACACTGACAAAAGATACTTGGACGCGGTCTAACTGTAAATTTTGAACAATGGGAGGAAAGGAACCAGTATGCGAAATTTCGGGGTAGAGAAAAAGTCACCCCAAGAGCCATCTGTACACAAAAATTGGCACTACATGCAGAATGACACTGTCAAAAATTTAATATAAGGCTGTCATAGACAAAATTAATAATAATTAATTGGCAAAGAACAGAATGGCCCAAACATAGCCCCCACCTTGAAACGCTCAAGTTTCAAAGAAAATCGTAACTTCACAAGCCTTGAATCACACAAATCACATACACTGCATAAGACTGATGAATACTAATAAGCTGAAACATGAGAACACTATTTACAAATTATAGGACAGCAGCTAATGCAATTGTCACAACACTACTGCCTGACCTATTTATTTTCGGAATTGAACGGGATTAAACACAGTTTCACAATAGGACGTTTCAGTTCGCCCTGGGCTGTTTTAATTGTAACTACACGCACTGCTCCATCGCGGCCTGAGTGAACTTCCTTGATCCTCCCAAGCTTCCATTGTAGTGGGGGGAGGTTGGATTCCTTTATTATTACCATGTCACCCACCTTCAGGTTATCGTGTAGCGTAAACCACTTTGCCTTTTGCTGGAGGCAGGACAAATACTCTAATGACCAGCGACGCCAGAAATGCCTCACAAGCTGTTGTACCAGCTGCCATCTTCTAAGGTGAGAGAGGTTAGGGGACGAGCAGTCTTTCTCTGGGAGGGCCAAGAGGGATTCCCCAACTAAGAAGTGAGCAGGGGTAAGACAGGAGAGATCATTAGGATTCTCTGACAACGGTGTGAGAGGACGCGAGTTCAAAATTGCTTCGATTTGGGCCAGCACGGTGCACATCTCTTCGTAGCACAATGTTACATTTCCCATTATTCTTTTTAAATGGTGCTTGACACTCTTCACGCCGGCCTCCCATAAACCACCAAAGTGAGGGGAAGAAGGGGGATTAAAATGCCAAGTTATCCCCCTTTCGGAGAGGAATGATGTGGTCAGTTTATTTTCCTTGGAATGCGCACTGGCCTTCAACAGCTGATTTAATTCTTTACTAGCGCCCACAAAATTTCGACCACAGTCACTATAAAAATCACTTGGAACACCCCTGCGGGCTATAAATCGCTTCAAAGCGGCTAGAAATGAATTGGTGCTGGCATCAGATACCAATTCAAGGTGTAGGGCCTTGGTAGCGAGACACACAAACAGAACAATGTAGCCCTTACCCTTAATACGGCTTCTTCCATAGCTGTTTTTCAAAACATATGGCCCAGCGTAGTCTACACCAGTCTTGGAAAAGCACTTGCCGGGATTAACCCGGGATGCTGGCAGTGACCCCATAATTTGAGTCTGAGTTTTTGTATTGAAACGCTGACACCGTACACATTTGTGAATGACATCACGCACTAAACTTCTGGCCCCCAGCACCCAAAACTTTGTTCGCAGGGTAGCCAGCACTAATTGAGGCCCACCATGCAAAGTGTTTGCATGCTCACATTCCACCAATAGACGAGTAAGTTTATGCCTTTTGGGCATCAAAATAGGGTGTTTCCTATCCACGGACATCTCGGCATTCTGCAACCTTCCACCAACACGTAAAATTCCATCACTGTCAATAAAGGGAGTCAAACATAACAAACTGCTCTTACGGGGAAGGGGTTGTTCATTCTGTAGACGCTTAAGCTCTGTAGAAAAAACACTTTGTTGCACCACCTTGACCAGGCACAAAAGACTTTCTTCTAATTCTGTCGCGGTCAATGAACCACGAAGCTTCTGTTTTGGGTTTCTGCAATTGTAAATAAACCGCCGACACCAACTCACCACTCTTTTCAACTTTGACAGGGAGGAGTAGCGGTTCGCAAGGTCATTTTCGGTGTTTACACACATGACTGTGACACATTTTCTTCTTTCTTCCTCAACTACACTTGAGGCAGCCGGAGTACAAAATGACGCTGGCAACACTGCTTCGCGCATCCACGAAGGACCCTCCCACCACAGAGGGTGACCTAAGAGCTCCTGGGGCATGACCCCCCGCGTAGCACAGTCCGCTGGATTGTCCTTACTCTCGACATGTCCCCACTGGGGGGCGGGCAGAATATTTTGTATTTTCGCTACTCTGTTAGCAACGAAGGTTCGCCATTTGTCCGGTGACTGAGCTAACCACGATAACACGACCATAGAATCCGTAAAGGCTCTAGCTTCTTTCACATCGAGATTAATTGCACTAGCAATTGTTTTTAGTAGCTTAGCCAACAGTAATGCCGCACACAACTCCAAGCGGGGGAGGGACACAGCTTTGATGGGCGCAACCTTAGTCTTAGCCGCAATGAGGCTTACGCCCACACCCCCGTCTGCACATTCTGATCGTAGGTAGGCCACTGCACAATAAGCTCGTTCGCTAGCATCACAATGACCTATCAGCTGACAGCTGACAGCTTCAGATTGCATGATGCATCGCGCTACATTCACCTCACGTAACAAAAATAATGAGTCACAGTAGGCTTGCCACACTCCACTGGTTTCAAGAGAAAGGGGTTCATCCCAGCCTAAGTTTTCCTTCCATAAGGATTGCAATAGTATCTTAGCCTTTATAGTCACTGGGGAAAGAAGACCAAGAGGATCGAAGATTTTGGCCACTTCCGATAGTACCTTCCGTTTTGTCCACACAGAGGGAGGAGGAGGGATGGATACACTGAAACCAAATTCGTCACTTACAGGTGACCATTGCACCCCGAGAGTCTTAAAGTTGCTTTCTTCACTGAAATTGAAGGGCACATCCATTTCGCGCAAGTGGGGGGGAACGGCCTCAAGCACTTCTGGTGCACTAGATAACCATTTTCGAAGCTCAAAACCGCATTCCCGTAACAGTTGAATTAGCTGCTGCTGCAACTCAATTGCGTCCCTCACACTGCTCGCACCTCCGAGGTAGTCGTCCATGAAAAAATCCCGTTTCACGGCTTCGGCTGCTAGCGGGTATCTCTCCCCTTCATCTTCGACCGCCTGGAGTAGGCATCTCGTGGCAAGGAAGCTAGCAGGAGCGGTACCATAAGTGACGGTGAGTAGGCGATAGTCCTGTATAGTTTCACTTGGCGAGTTTCTCCAAACAATCCTTTGATAGTCCACATCGTCCTTATGCACTCGTATGGCACGGTACATCTGTTTAATATCAGCACATAATGGCACACGATGTTCGCGAAAGCGAACTAGAATAGGAAAAATGTCTTCCTGTAATTTCGGGCCCACCATGAGCCTTTGATTTAAGGACACCCCAGAAGTTGTTTCCGCCCTTCCATCGAAAACCACTCGTACTTTCGTGGTAGAGCTGGTAGGTTTTAAGACCGCGTGATGCGGCAGGTAGCAGCCTTTTTCGGGGGGCACATTCTTCTCACTTGCGGGGATAAGCTCCATATGTCCCAATTCAAGATATTCGTCCATGAACTCACGATACTGCCGCTGTAACACAGGTTGTTTCGCTAATTTGCGTTCCATGTTCAATAATCTCTTAATCGCGATCTCGCGTGATTCTCCTAGTTCTGGCGCGCTACCCCTGAAAGGTAGTCTTACCACATAACGTCCCTGTGAGTCACGGTGGTGGGTTTTCAGAAAATGTTGCTCACAATCCTTTTCTTCTTTGGATAAGTGCGTTTGCTGAGGCAGCTCTTCTAGTTCCCAGAACCTTTGAAGGGCAGAATCTATTTCACATGATACACGGCATGATGTCACTGTCACGTTGCTGGCTTTAGAACCTACACTTCCGGATAACACCCATCCCAGTGTCGTTTCAAGAGCAATAGGTGAGCCTGGGGGCCCGACCCGCTTTCCCCCGAGCATGAGAGACGGAAACACGTCAGCACCGAGAAGAATGTCAATGGACCCTACCTCATTAAAAGTGGTGTCCGCCAACCTTAAACCTGTCAAATGTGGCCAGAACGTTGCTTCGGGACATGGCTGTTTTGGTAGATTTGAGGTCACCTTGGGCACCACAACAGCCTTAGTTTCGAATGTTTCGTAACTTCCGCCTAGAGGTTGAAACTTCAAATTCACCATAGCACTGGCAGTCCCTACCCCTGCTCCAGTTATACCGGAAATCATCACACTGGATCTGATTTTTCGAAGACCAAGTTTCTGCACGGAATTTTCAGTGACAAAACTGCACTCTGATGCGCAATCGAGCATACACCGGAATGGATATGGCACACCATCCTTCCCTAATATTTTCACGATAGCAGTACACAATAGGACATGAGGAACACTGACTTCGGAAGTCACATGAGAGGCAACACTTGTTTCCTGAGATTGTACTGGGTTCGACGTCGACTCACTTCTATTAAAATGTAATAATGTATGATGTTTCTTATCACACTTTCGACATTTACTGGATGAGCATTTGTCCTTCCAACATGCTTTGCGCAGGCAATTAAAGCATAGTTTTTTCTCCTTGACGAACGCGACACGATCTTCTACTGTTCGTTTGGTAAATTCGGCACATTTGTAAAGAGGGTGGTCAGAACTACACATTTCACATTGAGTTTGAGTTCGTTGAGCGGTACTGACATAAGACGACGCTGATTTCTTTTCGCGGCCTTTCATTGGGTCACTAGTGGCGGGTGGTTGTCTCGGCTTGTCATTGGCCGCAACAGCAAGAGCGCGGGCTCTGTTGTTCAAAAATGCCGCGAGTTGCTCAAAAGATGGCTGCTCACTTGAGTTCAAAGAAAGCTCCCATTGTCTACGTGTCTCGTTGTCTAATTTGTCCGCTGTATGGTACACTAAGAGCGCATCCCAATGTTCGATTGGTTGTTCCAACACCTTAAGAGAACGCGTACACTCCATGGTGGTGTCTATCAATTTTCTTAACGCGGCTGCTGATTCCTGTTTAATGGAAGGTTGTGTAACTAACCGTTTCAAAATCGAGTTTACTATTTCTCGCTTATTATGATAGCGCGCGTTTAACATGGCCCATGCTTCCTTATAATTACTATCCGTTATCTGCATAGCTTGTAAAAGCTGTGCCGGCTCCCCTTGCAACGATGTTTTTAAATACTGCATTTTTTGAGCACCTGTCAGTTTCTCGTAGTAGTAGGCCCCGACGTATATTGCGCCGAGTCAGCAAAAATTTTTGTGACGTCATAGGTCAAAGGTCAATGACCTTGGCCCGGGGTCAATGACCTAGGGGTACCTAGGACCACCCCCTCTAAATTTTGGCAGGGGTACCTTGGCCCACCCCCTAAATTTTGGCAGGGGTACATAGGACCACCCCCCTTAAATTTTGGAAATTGTCAAATCTAAAAATTTGGTATGGTAGCCTAGGACCATAGTATGTACCTCTATCAGTATTGGGTGTCTATGTCGTTCCCTTTCATGGGTAAAAAATTGCCAAAAATTCAAATTTCGGGGGTTTTTGACCTAATTTATCCCCTTTGATGAGGTGTTATTACCCTATATAGTTATATGGGCGTATACAGGGGTCCATTACCTTTCATAACATATGGGTATATTAATGCACCCCTTTAAAAATTTGGGAGGGGTACCTTGGCCCACCCCTTCATTTTTAGAAATTGCCCAATTTAAACATTTGGTATTATAGTATAGGACGCTAATATGGATCACTATAAATTTGGGTGGTCCACCTCGTTCCCTTTTAGGGGTACAAAATTGCCAAAATATAAACGTAAGCAATACGTTGTACCACGTGTTTGGTTTTCGACCTAATTTATCTCCTTGGATGAGGTCCTATTACCTTATATGATTATATGGTCACGTATAGGGGTCCATTCCTTTCATAAGACATAGGTACATTAATGCACCCCTTGAAAATTTTGGCAGGGGTACATAGGACCACCACCCCCACCCCCCCTTAAATTTTGGAAATTGCCAAATCTAAAAATTTGGTATGGTAGTCTAGGACCTTAGTATGTACCTCTATCAGTATTGGGTGTCTATGTCGTTCCCTTTCATGGGTAAAAAATTGCCAAAAATTCAAATTTCGGGGGTTTTTGACCTAATTTATCCCCTTGGATGAGGTGTTATTACCCTATATAGTTATATGGGCGTATACAGGGGTCCATTACCTTTCATAAGATATGGGTATATTAATGCACCCCTTGAAAAATTTGGGAGGGGTACCTTGGACCACCCCTTAAATTTTGGAAATTGACCAATTTAAACATTGGGTATTATAGTACAGGACCCTAATATGTATTATGATAAATTTGGGCGGTCCACCTCGTTCCCTTCTAGGGGTACAAAATTGCCAAAATATAAACGTAAGCAAAACGTTATACCACGTGTTTGGGTTTTGATCGGTTTTATCCCCTTTGATGAGGTGTTATTAACCTATATAGTTATATGGTCATGTATAGGGGTCCATTACCTTTCATAAGATATGGGTACATGTGTGCACTCCTTTAAAAATTTGGGAGGGGTACCTTGGCCCACCCCTTCAATTTGGAAATTGCTCATTTTATATATTTGGTATTATAGTACCGGATCCTAACATGTATTATGATAAATTTGGATGGTCCACCTCGTTTCCTTCTAGGGGTACAAAATTGTCAAAATATAAATGTAAGCAATACGTTGTACCACGTGTTTGGTCTTTTGGCCCAATTTATCCTCTTGGATGAGGTTCTATTACCTTATATGGTTATATGGTTATGTATAGGGGTCTATTCCCTATCATAAGACATAGGTACATTTGTGCACTCCTTTAAAAATTTGGGAGGGGTACTTTGACCCACCCCTTAAATTTTAGAAATTGCTCATTTTATATATTTGGTATTATAGTACTGGACCCTAACATGTATTATGATAAATTTGGGTGGTCCACCTCGTTCCCTTTTAGGAGTACAAATTGCCAAAATATAAACGTAAGCAATACGTTGTACCACGTGTTTGGTTTTACCTAAGTTATCCCCTTGGATGAGGTTCTATTACCTTATATGGTTATATGGTTATGTATAGGGGTCTATTCCCTATCATAAGACATAGGTATATTGATGCACCCCGGGAGGGGTACTTTGGCCCACCCCTTTAATTTTGGAAATTGCCCCTTTTTACATGTTTGGTATTATAGTATAGAACCCTAATATATATTACTATAAATTTGGGTGGTTTACCACGTTTCCTTTGATGGGTACGAAATTGCCAAATTTTAGTACAACCACGTGTTTGGTTTTGGCTCAATTTATCCCCTTGGATGAGGTCCTATTACCTTATATGGTTATATGATCATGTATAGGGGTCCATTCCATATCCCCTTAAATTTTGGAAATTTTCCAATTTAAGCATTCGGTATCATAGTACATGACCTCAACATGTATCATGATAAATTTGGGTGGTCCATCTTGTTCCCTTTCATGGGTAAAAATTACTAAAATATAAACATAAGCAATATGTTGTACCATGCGTTTGGTTTTTGGCCCAATTTCTTCCCTTTTGATGGGGTTCTATTACCTTATATGGTCATGTATATGGGTTCATTTCCTATCATAAGACATGGGTACATTGACGCACCCCTTGAAAAATTTGGGAGGGGTATCTTGGCTCATCCACTCGGTTTTAGAAATTGTTTTAATATAAGCATTTGGTATTATAGTACAGGACTTCAATATGTACCACTATAAATTTGGATGGTCCACATCGTTCCCTTTCATGGGTAAAGAACTACCAAAAATCGAATTTCGGAGGTTATTGACACCTATTTAGCACGTTATATGGTTTATTACCTTTATATGTTTATGTTCCCTTTTAAATTTGGGAATTATCAAATAACAAAATTCGGTAAACGTTTTCTAGGACCCATTGGTGTTCCTCTTATGGCCAAATATTCAAAATTTAAATGTTATTGACCGGCTTTATTATTGAATAAGTACAGGATTTATTACTTTTTCATAAGACACAGATGTATTTGTGTACCAATCTTTAATTTTGGGAGGGGTACATTTCTTATTGTCATATCAATAATTGGTAATTGTTCTTTGGGTAAATCATTATGATCACGTGATCAGTTATTGACCTATGATGGGATTAGGAGTCCAGGACATTGGTACATTGAAACTTTGTAGGATAATTTGAGAATGCGTCATTGGTATTGATTATTACAGCCAAATATAAACGTAAGCAATACGATGTACCACGTGATTGACCTTGATGAGGTAGTGTACAGGGATACATAGCTAACCTTATTGAATCTTATGACTCATAGTCTTAAGGGAATACATGCTACAACACTGGCAAAGTTATTGTTGATGCAATTTGATTGGTTGATCACTATCTTTCGTGCAATCTGATTGGCTGATCACTATCTTTCGTGCAATCTGATTGGTTGCTGATTTTCAAATCTTTCCTGCATTCAGTTTTTAAGTTTTGTTTAACATTTAAAAATCTTGGTTTCGTTCAACATTTTGTACTCACTGATAAATATAATCAAAACCGTTTATTTGTTAATCGAATAGTTAAAAACCGGATAAAGTTTGGCGGTTAACCGTGAAACGTAAAATTTTTTTAGTTTGAAATTTTTTGTTTTAATTTTTTTGTTTCAGAATTTTGTTTGAAATTTGTTTCAAAATTTTTTGTTTGAAAATTTTTTTGTTTGAAATTTTTTGTTGCAAAATTTTGTTTGAAATTTTTTTGTTTAAAATTTTTTGTTTGAAATTTTTCGTTTCAGAATTTTGTTTGAAAATTTTTTTTGTAAATTTTTTGTTTAAAATTTTTTTGTTTGAAATTTTTTTCGTTTCAAATTTTTGTTTAAAATTTTTGTTTGAAATTTTTCGTTTCCAAATTTTGTTTGAAATTTTTTGTTTCAAAATTTTGTTTGAAATTTTTTTTGTTTCAAAATTTTGTTTGAATTTCTTTCGTTTGAAATTTTTTTTGTTTGAATGTTTTTCGTTTCAAAATTTTGTTTCAAAGATTTTTGTTTGAAATTTTTTGTTTCAAAGTTTTGTTTGACATTTTTAAAAGTTTGTGCACTCATTAGTAAAGAACCGGAACTGTTTAGAACTAAAACCTCTGGCAACATTGTGGTGCAATAGTACACGTTAGAACATGGTGCAATAGTACACGTCAGAACATGATAATGAAACGTCATCAGTTTTGCATCATCGTTCGCGTTAGTATTCATGATAACATCATCATGGCTACTTGTCTGCAGTTTCTAAACACACGTGATGTGATGAAATCATTTACCAAGATTACTGATTTACAACAGAATGTACCTTATAGAATCTTAGCTAGCCAAATGATCCCTACAAAGTTTGGATTAAGAATCGTAGTGAAGCTTGAAAATGATAAGAATATAATTTTACCAGCAAGATATTTACCCATGGAAGCATCAAAACAAGAAGAACTGTTACGTTTCTTAAATACTGGATCTGTATCTTTATGTTACAAAGGATTCTTGGGTCGAAGTCATCAATTTGAATTTAGTACACAGCCGGATTCGTCAGCAAAATCATGAATTCAAACATCAACACGCCAGACATAGTTGTATGAATTTGATTGGTCAGCGACTGTGATGAAATCATGAATTCAAACGTCAGCACATGACGTCAGCCGTAGTTCTATAAATCAACCAATACCGTGAAATCATTTGAGCAAGTGCTTTTCAGGAGGAAAGATGTGTACTTCTAACGATAAAGAATTCATCTTCGCAAGCTATTATCCAATAAACAAAACATGTGATGATTGGTATCAGTGCTAGAACATTTGACCCTGTGATTCGATTGGGCAAAGCAGAACAATTTGGTGTACAACTGACCTGTGAAGAATGGCACGAATCGACCAAATGAACGATGAGCTAAATGTGACCATAGTCAAATCATTAGGCTCAAATCATGAAGTGGTGCTGCGTACAGTCCTCGAAGAGAAGATGGTGCTGTTACGTAAAAAGAGTACATTCCATGCCCCTCGCAATATGGTGTATCTAACGGAAACAGAATGGAACAAATTCATCAGTGTATTTCAGTGTGTGAAACATGCAGTGGAAGCGTGCAACAAAACAAGTATATTCCTGAAAAAGTACTATTTATGCATATTGTACAACATGTATCTAGATATTGTGATGGTTGTCAACATCGTTCGTGGGTGCATACCTGTATTGATAAACAGTTTATTTGTGATCAAATGGACATTGAGTTTCCACCAATTGATATTGCATTAGACCTTAAAAGACTTCAACTGGAATTAAAATTATATGCTAAAGACAAACTAGTGCAAGAAGTTCAAAATACATTGTATCGACAATATCCAGAACCGCTATCTGGTATGGATGTATGTGGAGTGTAATAAAATGATCCATTTCAATGAATTGTTTTTTTTCATTTCAAGTACAACCCCATATTCTGACGTGTACTATTGCATCATGTTCTAACGTGTACTATTGCACCACAATGTTGCCAGAGGTTTTAGTTCTAAACAGTTCCGGTTCTTTACTAATGAGTGCACAAACTTTTAAAAATGTCAAACAAAACTTTGAAACAAAAAATTTCAAACAAAAATCTTTGAAACAAAATTTTGAAACGAAAAACATTCAAACAAAAAAAATTTCAAACGAAAGAAATTCAAACAAAATTTTGAAACAAAAAAAATTTCAAACAAAATTTTGAAACAAAAAATTTCAAACAAAATTTGGAAACGAAAAATTTCAAACAAAAATTTTAAACAAAAATTTGAAACGAAAAAAATTTCAAACAAAAAAATTTTAAACAAAAAATTTACAAAAAAAAATTTCACAAAATTCTGAAACGAAAAATTTCAAACAAAAAATTTTAAACAAAAAATTTCAAACAAAATTTTGCAACAAAAAATTTCAAACAAAAAAATTTTCAAACAAATTTCAAACAAAATTCTGAAACAAAAAAATTAAAACAAAAAATTTCAAACTAAAAAAATTTTACGTTTCACGGTTAACCGCCAAACTTTATCCGGTTTTTAACTATTCGATTAACAAATAAACGGTTTTGATTATATTTATCAGTGAGTACAAAATGTTGAACGAAACCAAGATTTTTAAATGTTAAACAAAACTTAAAAACTGAATGCAGGAAAGATTTGAAAATCAGCAACCAATCAGATTGCACGAAAGATAGTGATCAGCCAATCAGATTGCACGAAAGATAGTGATCAACCAATCAAATTGCATCAACAATAACTTTGCCAGTGTTGTAGCATGTATTCCCTTAAGACTATGAGTCATAAGATTCAATAAGGTTAGCTATGTATCCCTGTACACTACCTCATCAAGGTCAATCACGTGGTACATCGTATTGCTTACGTTTATATTTGGCTGTAATAATCAATACCAATGACGCATTCTCAAATTATCCTACAAAGTTTCAATGTACCAATGTCCTGGACTCCTAATCCCATCATAGGTCAATAACTGATCACGTGATCATAATGATTTACCCAAAGAACAATTACCAATTATTGATATGACAATAAGAAATGTACCCCTCCCAAAATTAAAGATTGGTACACAAATACATCTGTGTCTTATGAAAAAGTAATAAATCCTGTACTTATTCAATAATAAAGCCGGTCAATAACATTTAAATTTTGAATATTTGGCCATAAGAGGAACACCAATGGGTCCTAGAAAACGTTTACCGAATTTTGTTATTTGATAATTCCCAAATTTAAAAGGGAACATAAACATATAAAGGTAATAAACCATATAACGTGCTAAATAGGTGTCAATAACCTCCGAAATTCGATTTTTGGTAGTTCTTTACCCATGAAAGGGAACGATGTGGACCATCCAAATTTATAGTGGTACATATTGAAGTCCTGTACTATAATACCAAATGCTTATATTAAAACAATTTCTAAAACCGAGTGGATGAGCCAAGATACCCCTCCCAAATTTTTCAAGGGGTGCGTCAATGTACCCATGTCTTATGATAGGAAATGAACCCATATACATGACCATATAAGGTAATAGACCCCATCAAAAGGGAAGAAATTGGGCCAAAAACCAAACGCATGGTACAACATATTGCTTATGTTTATATTTTAGTAATTTTTACCCATGAAAGGGAACAAGATGGACCACCCACATTTATCATGATACATGTTGAGGTCATGTACTATGATACCGAATGCTTAAATTGGAAAATTTCCAAAATTTAAGGGGATATGGAATGGACCCCTATACATGATCATATAACCATATAAGGTAATAGGACCTCATCCAAGGGGATAAATTGAGCCAAAACCAAACACGTGGTTGTACTAAAATTTGGCAATTTCGTACCCATCAAAGGAAACGTGGTAAACCACCCAAATTTATAGTAATATATATTAGGGTTCTATACTATAATACCAAACATGTAAAAAGGGGCAATTTCCAAAATTAAAGGGGTGGGCCAAAGTACCCCTCCCGGGGTGCATCAATATACCTATGTCTTATGATAGGGAATAGACCCCTATACATAACCATATAACCATATAAGGTAATAGAACCTCATCCAAGGGGATAACTTAGGTAAAACCAAACACGTGGTACAACGTATTGCTTACGTTTATATTTTGGCAATTTGTACTCCTAAAAGGGAACGAGGTGGACCACCCAAATTTATCATAATACATGTTAGGGTCCAGTACTATAATACCAAATATATAAAATGAGCAATTTCTAAAATTTAAGGGGTGGGTCAAAGTACCCCTCCCAAATTTTTAAAGGAGTGCACAAATGTACCTATGTCTTATGATAGGGAATAGACCCCTATACATAACCATATAACCATATAAGGTAATAGAACCTCATCCAAGAGGATAAATTGGGCCAAAAGACCAAACACGTGGTACAACGTATTGCTTACATTTATATTTTGACAATTTTGTACCCCTAGAAGGAAACGAGGTGGACCATCCAAATTTATCATAATACATGTTAGGATCCGGTACTATAATACCAAATATATAAAATGAGCAATTTCCAAATTGAAGGGGTGGGCCAAGGTACCCCTCCCAAATTTTTAAAGGAGTGCACACATGTACCCATATCTTATGAAAGGTAATGGACCCCTATACATGACCATATAACTATATAGGTTAATAACACCTCATCAAAGGGGATAAAACCGATCAAAACCCAAACACGTGGTATAACGTTTTGCTTACGTTTATATTTTGGCAATTTTGTACCCCTAGAAGGGAACGAGGTGGACCGCCCAAATTTATCATAATACATATTAGGGTCCTGTACTATAATACCCAATGTTTAAATTGGTCAATTTCCAAAATTTAAGGGGTGGTCCAAGGTACCCCTCCCAAATTTTTCAAGGGGTGCATTAATATACCCATATCTTATGAAAGGTAATGGACCCCTGTATACGCCCATATAACTATATAGGGTAATAACACCTCATCCAAGGGGATAAATTAGGTCAAAAAACCCCGAAATTTGAATTTTTGGCAATTTTTTACCCATGAAAGGGAACGACATAGACACCCAATACTGATAGAGGTACATACTAAGGTCCTAGACTACCATACCAAATTTTTAGATTTGGCAATTTCCAAAATTTAAGGGGGGGTGGGGGTGGTGGTCCTATGTACCCCTGCCAAAATTTTCAAGGGGTGCATTAATGTACCTATGTCTTATGAAAGGAATGGACCCCTATACGTGACCATATAATCATATAAGGTAATAGGACCTCATCCAAGGAGATAAATTAGGTCGAAAACCAAACACGTGGTACAACGTATTGCTTACGTTTATATTTTGGCAATTTTGTACCCCTAAAAGGGAACGAGGTGGACCACCCAAATTTATAGTGATCCATATTAGCGTCCTATACTATAATACCAAATGTTTAAATTGGGCAATTTCTAAAAATGAAGGGGTGGGCCAAGGTACCCCTCCCAAATTTTTAAAGGGGTGCATTAATATACCCATATGTTATGAAAGGTAATGGACCCCTGTATACGCCCATATAACTATATAGGGTAATAACACCTCATCAAAGGGGATAAATTAGGTCAAAAACCCCCGAAATTTGAATTTTTGGCAATTTTTTACCCATGAAAGGGAACGACATAGACACCCAATACTGATAGAGGTACATACTATGGTCCTAGGCTACCATACCAAATTTTTAGATTTGACAATTTCCAAAATTTAAGGGGGGTGGTCCTATGTACCCCTGCCAAAATTTAGGGGGTGGGCCAAGGTACCCCTGCCAAAATTTAGAGGGGGTGGTCCTAGGTACCCCTAGGTCATTGACCCCGGGCCAAGGTCATTGACCTTTGACCTATGACGTCACAAAAATTTTTGCTGACTCGGCGCAATATACGTCGGGGCCTACTACTCTCGTTATTATGCACAGAGGCCACGAATAAGTCATGGAACGAAAGCCACTCGAATAGATTTCCTGAGAACACTGGAAGCTGGAGTTTGGGTAACCTAATGTCACTCACTTGTTGCACTTCAGACACAGGGTTTGGGGGAGGGGGTTGTGATACTTGTAATCCAATTAATGACACCCGCAGTTTCACTATCCTGTTGTCCATCTCCGCAATGTCCACTTCTTCCCTTGTGTATTCTTCGTCTGTTGATACCGAAGCACATTCTTCCAACAACGCTGAGCATTCTCGTTCAAGATCCATTACTTTTTCTTTGTGAACAAGAATGGCGTTCACTTCACTTGTCGTCAAAAGCTCGACGGCTTTTTCCGCTCTTGTGATTTTGGACTTTAGGGTCCGTTTCTTCACAGCAAATGTCTCCATCTTAGCACACGAAACACTTTAAACCGAAATAAAATGTTCACACTGTTCGTTTAAAACTGCTCACAACGGTTACGGATCCGGCCCGAAAAGAGGACCATGTAATATGTTTATCCAAACAACGGTTTGTTGTTTTAACATATATTTAATAGTAACACATAATAAGGATTACACAAATTAATGGACTGTATTTAGTACACCGAAGATTGATAGATATTCTCATTGAAAAGGAAGGTAATTTGGTCCTCCAAGCACGATCGCGGTAGCGCGTTACACACAAAGCTCTTCACTCCCACACACTGACAAAAGATGCTTGGACGCGGTCTAACTGTAAATTTTGAACAATGGGAGGAAAGGAACCAGTATGCGAAATTTCGGGGTAGAGAAAAAGTCACCCCAAGAGCCATCTGTACACAAAAATTGGCACTACATGCAGAATGACACTGTCAAAAATTTAATATAAGGCTGTCATAGACAAAATTAATAATAATTAATTGGCAAAGAACAGAATGGCCCAAACACTGCCTAAAAAGACCTTTTTCTTCGTGTGCGGGTAACGTAGGCCTCTTTGCGTGTTTTTTCTAATGTATTATTGAACTTCGTCAAATGGGCTGTGCGAAAGTGCGTCATTGTTTTTGAAAGGGCGCGTTTTCTCCAATAGTAACGTTATTTAGACACTGTGTTTGTGTGTGTTATTGTGAACATAACGTTGATATGAAGCTTTTCATCTCTTGTTTCTGTTTAGTGTTGTTTTATTGTTTGAAATGGATCAATGGATAAGAAAAAGAAAAGAAGACAGCACGTGGGCCAAAGCAGTGCCATTGTTGAAGAAAAGAAGAGAAAAAATAATTAAAATGAAAGTTCAACTGATGGATTCACCTGAAACTGACAATGGAAATTCAAATCTTGTATCGATCACTATCACCATCAGTGTCTATAGAAGAAACCTCTCAATCTCCACGTCTAGCAAGTGGTTCAGATTCTCCCCACCCTTCGAAATTTTCAAAGCCCAATTAGACTTTAGTGTTACCTACAAATTTTCCATAACACTCTCTGAAAGGTCAAACATTAAAATTTGTGCTAACTTGGTTCCTTCCGTGGCTACACGTCGATCCAAACAAAATTAACGTCATTTTCTGTTTTTACTGTATGGACGTCTTGAAAAACATTTTTTTTTTTTTAAGTTCTTACTAAATTCATAGAAGACCCTTTCTGTACTGTAGGATTTTGCAACTGGAAGAAGGCTAAAGAGAAATTAAGTATACACGGAACTTCAGACTGCCATAAACAGGCTGTACTGCCCTACACGCAGAAAAAAAAAAAATAGAAAACCAACTAAACAGACTGATTTTAGATGAACAACTGAAAGCCAGGATATTCCTGGAAAAAATATAATCTCAAGTATACGTTATCTTGCAAGACAAGGCTTCGCATTTAGAGGACATGACTCCCGGTTCAGGAATTTATTTCAGTTGATGAGCCTTTGCTCTGAAGATTTTCCACAATTGAAGAGCCGGATAAAGGGAAACACGAAGAGATGTAATTTCATGGAAGTTAAAATCCAGAACCAAATCTCGAAACCACGGGCCAAGATATTGCTTTTCATATATGTAACAAAATCAAATCTCAAAACCCTTCTCTGTTCTCTATCGTGTTTGATGTTTCCCGTAATGTGAATGGCGAAGAACAATTAAGTATTTGTGCCAGGTGAGTTGATGAAGATCTCCGTTCTCATGAAAGTTTTCTTGTGTTCTACAGTATATCAAAAAACTACTGGTGAGTTTATAGCTACAGTTATTCTGAATGAGATGGTGAGACTCCAGCTTTCCATTGCTCAACTTAGTGGACAAGTCTATGATGACTCTGGAAATACAAGTGATTTCTCTGGAATTAGTGTTCCATCTATTATATGTAAACAGCAACTTCTTGCCTTGTATGTACATTGTGGAGCTCACAGTACTAATCTTGTGATTAAGGATACCTGTAGTGCGTCAGAAGTAATGAGAAACTCTTTGCAGTGGTTGCACGAACTATGAGTACTGTTTTTGCAGTCAGTTTCAGTGAGGTCACGATTTTCTGCTCTGATCGAGACTAATTCTTGTTGTCTCGTGGTGAATTTGTAGACAGTCTAATAATGGGAGTTGTTTAACATTATGCAGAAATTCTCTCTACGTTGGAAAAGATGAAGACTGACTGAATTGTCAACACATCTTCAGGATCAGCAGCTACGCTTTTGCGGCTTTTTCAAGAAGGATCTACGTTTCTTGGGCTCATATGGCTAGAGAGATCATCAGAGGTTGGAGCTTTTTAACAGGACACTTACAGACCCAATTTCAGTGTCAAAATGGGAAACAATACAAATCATAAATGAAAACATGAACTTGAATAATATGCTAAGTCACTGATCATAAGTTCATTGTACTGTCATGAAACCTACAAATTAATATAATCTCCCTGGAAATCCCATTAATTATAATAAATATTGTCAACAGTGCCATAAATAGAATTTTTTGTGTCCCTGGAATAGAACTTATCACCATTGATAGGATTTATCTATCCTAAATTGCGACACTTTAATTCATGTTATGTGACATTTTGAAAATTAAGGGGGGTGCAATGACATCAGTCTTTCTTTAAATTTGGCCCACAATGTAGAGTGAAGGGTACTGTCCCCCCAGAAAATTTTTGGTGGGCACACCTGTGTATCACATTTGGTGTTTCTATTCCCAGCGACTGTGAAATATATTTTCGTCCGCCATATTGGATTCAAGATGGCGACGACTTGAACATTTTTATTATTCTTTTAATGCACGTTTGATGAAAGGGTTTTATACCAAATTTCGTATTTTTAGGTTCAGTAGTTCGGGCTGTGCATATACTGTGCTTATATTTTAGGAGTCATATTGGATTCAGGATGGAGACTTTCCCCAAATTTATTTTCTGTTTCTAACCTCCTCGTGATGGTCATTATTTATACCACATTTGGTGTCTCTAGCCTCAGCGTCTAGGCTCTGTATTTTTATGACAAATGCTTTCGGCCACCATATTGGATCCAAGACCATATTGGAGGTGATAGGGGAGGTCATTCTAAGCAAACATGTTTGTGTGAACATATAGGGTTTCGGAGATAGAGGTGGAGATAACTTTTTGCATCTTGCACTTGCCCATTCTTGTTTCAAACATTATAGCACACCCTGTAGTTGGTCTTACATTACATATTATAGCTTGTTTTAAAGCTAATGAAACAGGCTTTTAGGAGGTCTGCAATTTGTCTCAATACTGCATACAGTAGGGAAGTAACGGACGGATTTGTTTAAATTCTCTTTTGTAACACAATTTTTCACTGTTCTTGAGTAGAAACTCTGTCAGTAGAGAAACTGTTTCTGATTTGGGGAAAACTATACACAGGTGTCAAGTTATTATCTTCTTTAGAAGCCACAAATATTTCTTACTAATCGGTTCATTTGTTAAATAATGACTTCCACAGGAAACAATTTTGCTTGTTTAATAATAATTATTATTACAATTTCTTCTCTTATTTTAATTGTTACTGTTATTATTGTTACAATTTTTATTGTAACTTGTGTTCCTACGTGGAAATGTAGAGCTTTCGTATGTTTGGGAATAGTATTGTATTTCCTGTTTTGTAGAAAAACGGCTTACCCTAATAGCATGTTGGTTTGCAGCAAGTCTTTCACTATATTTGATTTTAACTTGCCAGACTTTCCGTGCACTGTACACCTGCTGTAGGCGTTTTGAAAGGGTTACCCGTAAATGTCGTAATTTGATTTTCACTTGCTAGATTTTACTTGCCTCGGAGGCTTGCTGCAACTTTCTAGCAAGTGTGTCAGTTCTAGTTTCTACCAACAGGTGGCACAAAAGTTTAATCTTAAAAATCTTCCCGCCAGGCCGCCATTTGTAGTAAGTGCGAGGTGTATAAAGCATTAAAACAAGTGGATAATTAAGCTAATTACGTAAGTATCCAGTATGTAGAGATAATTTGTATTTTAAATGTATATTGTTTGACAAAGTAGTTGAGAAAAATACACTGTGTGATTGTTCGTATACAGTAAATGTTCGGTTCGTAAAAAGCATGGAATACAATGCAAGTATATACCTGCAGAAGACTTACTACACTCACTTGCTGACGACCTGTTGTAGACTTGTAATGCAAGTATATACTTGCAGAAGACTTACTACAAACTTGCTGTAGACATGCAGTGCAAGTGGTATCCTTGCAGAGACTTGCGTCAAACCTGCACTAACTTGCTGTCGACTTGCTGTGCACTTGCAGTGCAAGTGGAAACTTGCAATAGGCTTGCTGTGCAAGTAAATCCCTTGCAGAAACTTGCTTTGCAAACTTACCATATACTTGCATTGCAAGCGTGCTGCAAGTTCAAAGAGCGTCAACTAGGAAGTTTGCATTAAACTTGCATCAAACTTGCAGACTTTCATCACAAGCCTGCTGCAAGTTAGCTAGACTTGAATTGCAAATCTGCTGCAAGTTTGTTGCAAGTCATTTTTGCTATCTGGGTATTAACCAAGTAACGGTTATTCTTATATATAAAAATGATTGTATGTATGTACTGTATGTATGTATGTTCCACATCTCCTCCTAGACGGTTGAACCAATTTTACCAAACTTGGCAAAAATATTTCTTGCTACTAGACAACCAACACTGTCGGGGTTATCCACCCCATACTCATCCCGTTGCAGAGGGAGAGGGGTGGAACACTACACAATGCTTTTTAAATGGCGATATAATGGCATAAATGGTTTTAATGAATTATCTTAAGAACGGTTCGACCGATTTAAACGAAACTTGTCCCACATATAGCTTATAGCCTGGCAGATAATAATATTGGAGTAGAACACCCCTCGCGCGTCCAGGGACGGAGGTGTGTAAATAATGTCATAAATGCTTTTGATCTTAAGCACGACTAAACCGATTTGAACGAAACTTGGCACACATATACCTTATAGTCTGGCGGATAATAATGTTGGAGTGGAACACCCCTAGCGCGTCCAGAGGCGGAGGTGGAGGGGCTGAAATGTAAAATTTTGTCGAAAATGACCAATATTAGTGTCGTTTATATAGGTTTTGAGGTCACTTAGATCAATGTTAACACTCCAAACGCCGTAGTAGTAGTAGTAGTAGTTGTTGTTGTTGTTGTTGGAGTAGTAAGTAGTAGTAGTAGTAGGTAGTAGTAGTAGTTGCAGGTAGGTGTAGTAGTAGTAGTAGTAGTAATAGTAGATGTAGTAATAGTAGTAG
The DNA here is from genome assembly GCF_964235325.1 of Thermobia domestica. NCBI lineage: Eukaryota > Metazoa > Arthropoda > Insecta > Zygentoma > Lepismatidae > Thermobia > Thermobia domestica. The sequence continues at coordinate 255,862,790 of NC_137457.1, read as the reverse complement.
TAGGTAGTTGTAGTAGTACTAGGTATTTGTAGTGTTAGTAGCAGTAGGTAGTTTCAGTAGTAGTAGTGATAGTATTAGTATTAGTAGCAGTAGGTAGTTGTAGTAGTAGGTAGTAGTGGTAGTAGTAGTAGGTAGTTGTAGTAGTAGTGGTGATAGTAGTAGGTAGTTGTAGTTGTTGTAGTAGCAGTAGTAGTAGTAGGTAATTGTAGTGGTATGTAGTAGCAGCAGTAGTAGTAGTAGTAGTAGTAGTAGTAGGTAGAAGAAGTAGTAGTAGTAGTGTAATGTAGTAGAAATAGGTAACAGTATTTCAAAATATTTTAAAAAAACCAGATCTCCCCGTACGAAGTTGGGCGTTAAGGCTAGTAACCTTTTAAAAATAGGAAAATACTGGGATAAACTGCATGTAACGTAAGACCAACTACAGGGTGGGCTATAATGTGTCAAACGAAAAATCGGCAAGTGCACCACGAAAAAAGTTACCCCCATCCCTATCTCCGAAACGAAGGGGAATAGACCCTATGTTTACATAAGCATTTGTGCTTAGCATGACCTTCCCGATCCCCCCTCCCCATCACATCCCAAAATCTTTGCATTTCCTCACCGGACACCGTGTATACATTATAATATACTTATTGGAAATATCAGTATATTTCCAATAAGGGTGATGTTCGTATCAGAAGTGATATTCGAAAAATCTGCATAGAAATTTTCTAGAATTTCTGGCATGAGGATCTCTAATAGTGGATTATCACCTGTTCTCAGAAGAAAAAAAGAACAAAGCACCTTTATGGAGCCTGCGGTGCTACTTTCTGGGGTATTTATCATCTCCCGAACCTGGAAACGGAACGAAACTTTTCTGGTGGAAATTCACGCAATGCTGCCCTTTCAGCGCTCAACAAACTTATTGCTAAGTGCTTTGAATGCCCCAAATCGGCCCATTGGAATGTGTCCAGGCTTGTCGTTGGCCAACCTTGTCATCAGCGATCCAAAATCGATCCCGACAAGCCTGGACACCTTCAGGAATGTGTCCAGGCTTGTCGTCGTCCAACCTTGTCGTCAACGACTCAAAATGAGATGTGTCCAGGCTTGTCGGGATCGACCACGACAAGCTTGGACACCCCAGGAATGTGTCCAGGCTTGTCGTCGTCCAACCTTGTCGTCAACTACCCAAAATGAGATGTGTCCAGGCTTGTCGGGATCGGCCATGATAAGCTTGGACACCTCAGGAATTCGTTCGAGTCTGGCGCAAGAGGATAAATTGAGAAGTGTCCAAGCTTGTCGTTGTCCAAGCTTGTCGTCGTCCAACCTTGTCGTTGTCCAAGCTTGTCGGGAGCGACCAAAATTAAGTGTCCAGGCTTGTCGTCGTCCAACCTTGTCTGCGTCCCACAACAATAGTGTTTTGTATTGTTATGTACTAGACTTTTATGAAGCAAGTAATAGGGCTGTTTTTCTCATCCCCACCTGTAATGAGGCCCCTGTTCCAGTGGCGTACTTAGGGGGTGGCTATCGGGCTCAAGACCCCCAAAATAATTTCATTATTATTTTTTCGCATTTTACGTACAACACAAGATACTTCTTACTGGTTCTCAAACCTCCCGAAAGAAGATCGTAAATACGCCACTGTATTCAGCCCTGCTTATAATGGAGCCCCCATTTCTCAGCCCTGCTTGTAATGGGACCTCGTTTCCATTTAGATATCCATTAGGTCCATAAATTAGCATATAGCACATATTCAAACCTAAAAAAACATCACACCTAAATCCGGCAACGGTCAATATATATATATATATATATATATATATATATATATATATATATATATATATATATATATATATATATATATATATATATATATATATATATATATATCGAGAGAGAGAGAGAGAGAGACGGTTGTTAAAAAATTAGAATAGCACCACTGGGTTAACCCAACATTGTTAGGGCCATCAAGTCTAGGAGGCTTAGGTGGCCAGGTCATGTAGCTAGAATGGAAGAAAGTAGAAACACTTTCAAAGTCTTAACTGGATGGGAGGACAATACTAAGATGGATCTAGCAGAGATAGGAATACAAAGTAGAAACTGGATCCAATTGCCTAGGGATAGAAGTCAGTGGTGAGCTTTTCTGAACGCAGCATTGAATCTCATAGGCCATAGAGTTAGTTCGTTAGTTTTAGTTAGTTGATATAAGAAATTGTTCTAATTCTAGGTTCTATTTTTAGGGGGAAAACCAAAAGATACAATAATTAAATACGTATCATAAATCAAACTTTAAAAGGGTTTTTAAAAGAGTTTAATTTTGAATCACTGGCGGATCCAGGGGGCGGAGGGGGCAACCCCCCCCCAAAGGTCTGGTTTTTACTTACAGCGTTTATCGTTAGAAAATACAAATATGGTCTTTTCCCGACCGACTAGATCTGTGTGACAAGCCTAGCAGAATCTAATCAAAATGTACTAAAAAGTACTTAATACAGACATATTTGAAGTGTGATACTTCTGTCTCTAATTCCTTGAGGCGGTCACTATAAGCCACAAAGGAGTGAGAATACAATTCATTCATTGGACGAACAGCTGTAGGAAGGAGGGTAAGACGGCTCACTCTTTGAGCTAAAAAGTTATATTTTAAAATTGAGTTTAAGAAAAAGGATGTGGGAATGGAATTCGGGTCCCGAAACTTCAAGTACCTTTACCTTGAATAAAAAGAAATATAGAATCTTCAGTGCTCCTTACCGAAAAGCTTTCTGAATCTGAGACTTTTCGGTTGGTTGATTGATTGATATGTATTTACGTCGTTTGTCAAATGAGATGCTTTACAGAACGAGAACTAGTTGCAAGTTTGCTACCCTATCAACATGAAAACTGCCTGTTTCCGTGAAATGAACATGCAATGGTCGCGAAAAAAATCGATACCTGTCTCATGCGTTTAAGAGTGTCCCATTTTCAGGCGCATGTACAGGCGCCTGTAAAAATATGCTTGTTTATGCATGTTTCACAGGCGCCTGTAAACCACCTGCATTTTCTGTCTGCGTTGCTGTAATTATTAAGCACAGACCAACCCTCACTTGGGAGCCAAGCGTTTGTTTTGGGTGTTAAGCCATCATTTGCTGTCCGTGACATACCCTTTGATTTTAACTTTACTTACAATCAAGGCTCAACTCTCGAAAATGTAGCATATTTGAAATATATTACTACTACTACTACTACTACTACTACTACTACTACTACTACTACTACTACTAATAATAATAATAATAATAATAATAATAATAATAACAATAGTTAATTCTAACGGTAACAGCTATGTTAGTAATACTAAATCTATTGTTAATAATGGTAACGAGTAGGCCTAACGAGTAGTTAATTACGAGTATGACAACTATTTGCTACGGAAAGAGTTGTATATGATAAATATATGTGTAAAAATAATTTACAGTAAAAGCTCCTTATTCGCGCTTCCTCCATTCGCGTTTTCACTATTCGTGGATTTAAAAAATGCGACCCAATTTCTACATTCGCGGCTAAAGATCTTTTAATTCGCGAATCTAATCAGTACGTACATACATAATAATAAAAAGGATTCCAATAGGTATCCAACCCAATATCCTTTGCAAACGCCGTCAAATGGACAATTAAAATGTAAAATAGACCTTATTACAACTTTGCCTAAAGTACAGTAGAGCGTCGATTATCCGAAGTAATTGGGGGACATGGGTGTTCGGAAAACTGATTTGTTCGGATAATCGAACTGTACATGTTTATTTGCCAAAAAGAAGTACTGTACAGTAAATTTATTCATAAAAACAGGCATCTCTTTAAGTATTACAAAGTAACGTACAAAGGCAACTTTAGTAGGAATAGGCCTATATAGTATGTTATACAGTTTATTAAACAAAAATATGTACATATTACATACGCATTTTGCATGAACACACAGTACACAAAATTAACGTTTAAAAAATCCTTTAAGCGAGCGAGTACACAGTTCGGTTAAGCGGTCGTTCGGTTGACTGACGTTCGGATAATCGATGCTCTACTGTATGTTGTTAAATGATATCGCCGCTGTATTGGTTCGGACTTCGACATAAGCCGCCTTCGCCGCGATCGGTGTTTTTGAGAATGTAAACAAACAGAATGAAAGCAACCTTATTACTCAATGAATAAAGTATATTTTTAAATGCCGCCACATTATTAGACGTTCCGTCCTTTGGTAAGAGCCGCTTTGCGTGTTTTATTGTTTCGTCTTTCCATTCGTTACAAAAATTGTGATCGAGTAACACGTATCTACCGCTGTCTTCCTAATTTATACAGTAATGTCAACTTTAAAAAAAATGAGAAACGAGTTTCGACACGAAAAAAATTTGTGTTACCGCTTAAAGTGAAAATAGAAATGCTTGATCGTTTACGCTTTGGAGAGTCGTTTGCATCCATATCACGCTCATTCAATGTCAACGAATCAACTGTACGGTCGATAAAAAAAAATCCGAAGATAAAATAAGGTCGTCTGTAGCTTCAACTTCACTGTCAGCGAAAATTGTTCCTGATCCAGCAATAGAAAAAAATGGAAGTGGCGTTGTCATTATGGATCGAAGACCGCAACCAAAAAAAGGTGCCCCTGAGTGGTCCAATGGTTCGGGAGAAGGCAAAGCGTCTTTACGCTCATTTTAAAGAACCTGATGGTAGTTGTAGTGGTGAATGTACAGATGGAGAATTTCAAGCATCGGAAGGTTGGTTCAATAAATTTAAGGTGAGACAATCATTGCATAACATTAAAATTGTTGGGGAAGCTGCATCTGCAGACACTGCAGCAGCAGAACGATATCCAGAAGAATGTGCAAACTTAGTAGCTGATGGAGGATACAAACCTGACCAAGTATTTAATGCAGACAAGGGGCGGATCCAGGGGGAGGCGATCGGGGCGATCGCCTCCCCCCCAGAAGAGGAAACTTTCTTATTTTTTATATATAAATAAAACCCATTCCAAAGTTTGGAGCCCTTAAAAGTAGCAGTATGACAACCCACCGCCCCCCCCCCCACAAGTCGGTCCTGGATCCGCCCCTGATGCAGACAAAACTGCACTGTTTTGGAAGAGAATGCCAAACAAAACATTCATTCTAAAAGCGAAAAGTCTGCTCCTGGATTTAAGGCAGCAAAGGATAGAGTTACACTGCTGCTATGTTCTAATGCATCTGGAGATAGTGTCATTAAACCACTGATGCTTTACAGATCGTTAAATCCTCGGGCTTTAAAAAATCAAAACAAGGACGACCTGCCAGGGCTTTGGCGTGCTAATAAGAAAGCGTGGGTTACAAGCGCTATTTTTTGTGACTGGTTCCGGAATCGTTTTGTTTCTGAAGTTGAAACTTATTAAAAAAAACACACAGAATTTAGACTTTAAAGCAGTTCTAGTTTTGGACAATACACTAGGTCATCCTCGCGAACTTGAAACTATGCATCCAAATATAAAATGACATTTTTACCTCCCAACACGACGGCTTTGCTACAACCTATGGACCAAGGAATAATCCAGGCATTTAAGCTCTATTACATTAGACGAACCTTCAAAATCGTATTGGATAATATGGAATGTAATCCTGATATGATGTTATGGAACGCTGGAAGAAATTTGACATAGCAAAATGCATCGTAAACATAAAAGAATCATTGGAATAACTGAAGCCACATACATTGAAGTCATGCTGGAAAAAACTGTGGCCTGCTCTGACTGCGGAAAATGACGAAGAATGTGTGCAAATTCAAACTTTGACTGCAAACATAGCCTAAATTGCGAATGGAAAAGGACGAGATGGGTTCGAACAGATAGAATCAAGTGACATTAAGGAATTGCTTGAATCGCTAGATGAAGTTTTGACTGAAACCGACTTGGAGGAAATGTTAAATTCACAGCCCATTGAAGAAGAAGCTTCAACAAGCACTGGAAACGTGACATTTAATTTGAAAAATCTTAGTGAAGGTTTAAGAATGGCAAATGAGCTTTGTGATTTCTTTATGAAAATTGATCCGTCTATGGAACGAAGTCTTATTTTTAAGAGGCAAATTGCTAATGCCACTGCTGTATATCAGTCTGAATTGAAGGAACTTTTAAAAACTGCCAAGAAAGAAAAAAATACAAAATTCTTCAAATCATTGCCTAAGCCTGAAGATAATAATTAATCAATATGGTCAAAAACTTCAATTACAGTAAATTGATTTTTTATATATGTATTTTTTTTTTATTTTATTTTGTCACCTAGGAACGTATCCCCTATCATCCCATATAAATTACCATTCCGTATTCACAGTTTCTGTATTCGCGGCATATTTATGGAACATATACCCCGCGAATAAAGAGCTTTTACTATACTTCAAATCAACACAAAAAAATCACAATTTATGGCGTATATAACTAAAACACGACATTGTGTTACTAATATTAAGTCAATGGTGTGGAAATAGAAAAAAACAAAAACATACATTATGAAAGATCTAGGAATCACATTTAAAGGTTAGTTAATATTTTGTCACTACAAATGCTTTCATGCAAACAGCAAGAAAGAACAATAGGCTTTATTTATTTATTATTTCAGAACGATAGAATACGTATTTATATAAATTACTTGTAAGAACTAAGCTAGAATCTGGTTCGGGTAACATTCATAAGTCCTAAACAGCATAAGACCTAAAATATAGGCACTAATCCTAAATTTTAGGTCTTGTGCCGTTTAGGACTTGTGCCGCGAAATGATTTTTACGTCTTGTGCCGTTTAGGACTTGTGCCGCGAAATGATTTTTACGTCTTGTGCCGTTTAGGACTTGTGTCGTTTAAGATTAGTGCCGCGAAATGATTTTTAGGTCTTGTGCCGTTTAGGTCTTATGCTGTTTAGAATTTGTATCGTTTAGGTCTTGTGCCATTTGCATTCACATGCTTTAGTTCTGAAATTTGCCACCACCAAAGGAATTTGATACGATGCAGTAACTAGCAAGCGACAATGTTACGCACGTAGCTAATTCCAACGGTAACAGTTATATTTGTACTACTAAAAATATTAGTATTATTATTATCTGTTCTGCAGTTATACAATCTACGTTATATAATCTATTTCATTCTAAGAATTAATTATATAATTGATTAAGAAATTCGTTTCTTTCAAATGGAGATATGAGAATCCCATTGGGCATACTACTACAAATAGAGTCGTTAAATTTTAATTTTAAAATATTATTTTCTTACGAAAGCAGGACATAAGAAAGGATTTTTGGAAATAAGTATCGTAAAAGGGTTGGGGCAAGATTTTTTAAAAAGGGTAGTGCATCTTGCAAATCTCTGAAGCTAGTAAAATGAAACATGGCATATAAATTTTCCTGTTAAAAAAAAAAAACGAAAATTCAACACATAAAAGGGAAAGAACAAAAGGAGCACTTAATGTTCGACTTCCCCATTACTTACTCAAAAAATAATATTTAGAAAATAAAGAAGGATTTGCTTAAGCTAGATGAATGGAACTCGGTATTTGAACTTCTAACTAAAAGTAATAAAATATATGTTTCAGCGTCTTGAAAATTACACTTCTAAGGGGAAGGAGGGTCAATTACAATAATATTAAAATTTCCCAAGTTCAGCAAAATTGGAATAGATCTTACTCTGGGGGACAATTTCTCCTGGGCTGCAGTTGAAATCATCAATGGTTACAAATGTCAGAAGGGATGATGGTATAGACATGAAAAAAAAGCTTTAGTTTAAAATTGGGTTTTCAATTACATAAATGCCGCTGGTTTTTGGTTTTACGTTCAGTTCAATCTGGCAATCTTACAAAGTCGAATCTCTCCTTCGTAATCACGACCTTGTATAAGGACGCAAAACTCAGAAAAAAAAAAAAAAAAAAACAGCTATTGCTTCTACACTGTTTCAATGGTTCGTACTTTAATACATGCCTTCCCCAACCATGGTTGCGGCCTTGATTAAACGTAATGTTCTTGTATTAAATAAATTTATTTTAAATATATCTAAGTTTTTCATTAATTTCAATTAAGTTGCTTTGCAAAGATCTTCTAAAATTTCAGTGACGTACTATTGGCTGTAAGCCATTTACTTATGTGGCCACCCCTGCTACAAACTACAGACTTAAATAATCAATAAAGCATTTCAGTAGTAAGTAGTAGCCACAATACAATTATGAACGTATTTAATTCCAACGGTAACAGCTATGTTAGTAATACTAAAATTATTATTAATAATGATAACGAGTTAGGAGTAGTTAATTACGAGTATGGCAACTATTTACTTACTTCAAATCAGGGCAAAAAAAGCAAAATTTATGACGTACATAACTAAAACACAATATTATGTTACTAATACAAGATCAATGGTGTGGAAATAGAGAAAAACAGACATTATGAAAGATCTGGGAATCACGTTCGGTAGGAAGTTAAATTTTTGTCACCATACAAATCTATCATGGAAAGAGCAAGAAAGGACAATAGGTTTCATTTATTTATTTATTTACTTTATTTCAGAACGATAGAATATGTATTTATACAAATTACTTGTAAGAACTAAGGTTCTGTGATATGAAACAGTATATCTAAAACTTTGACTAACAGATCGACAGTATTCTTGGTACGAGCGCGATGGTAGCTACACAAGAGATTTTTAGGTCTACTGCCGTTTAGGACTAGTGCCGCGTCACCTGTCAGTACAGTATCAGTTTGAGGGAAATTTCCCTAATCTAGGGAAATTTTAAAGGTAAATTTAGCAAAAAGGGAAAAAGGTAATTTTTCGATAAAACGTGAATAATCCAAGGAATTCTCTAGCTGACTGATTGACCAATATCAATGCTTAAATTTTTCATTGTTCTTCAGAAATAAACCAATGCAATGCCAGTCGTTTGTGTGTGCTGAAAGTAGCATAATTTGCAACCATTGTTAACTGGATGGGGGACACGGTGGCTCAGTGGTAGAGCGATTGCCTCTGGTGCGTAGGGTCCCTGCTTCGATCCCCGGCCAATAAGCTTCTGATAGATATCATCTTGTCCGTGGATTTTCTCGAGGTACTCCCTTTCCTCGCACTTTATCATTTTTCCATCATCATTCACTTGCTTTAATCATCGTCTCCCTTAGCCGAAAGACATATTCGTAGGATGTTAACTGGAAGATTTCATTTCATTTTCTTGGCTGAATGCGTATACTGTTGTAAAAAAAAAAAAAAAAAAAAAAAAAAAAAAAAGTGAATGAAAGTAAACAAAACAAAAGACAGGAGCAGAAAGCAAATGAATAAAACAAATGTATTTGTTAGTTTCTTGAATATAGTTAAATTAATCTTATCACATAACTTCTGTCATAGGAATTGGACTCTAAACAAATAGGGAAAATTTGATAAGAAAAGGGAAAAAATTGTGTCAGTCGAAGGAAATTTTCTTAAAGAAACCTACGAACACTGTACAGTATTTTCTTTTGTGCAAGTACCGTGCAAGACAGCGCATTTCATATATTACGGTGACTAGTGAATCATGACACTGTCATGTCTCCGAAACGAATGTGCGTACCTAATTTAAATCTTTCATTTAAAAAAAAATACAAATTCGGTATTGAATCTGGGAATCAGGTTTACACCGCCCTCCAGTCCCGCATTCATATGCGTCCAATTCTTGCAAAGTAAAATTCTGTTCACCTTGAGGCTACGATCAATTTCCAGGAAGCGAACCGCCCCCACCTCCAACAATCCTTCTGGATCCGCTTTTGTTTTGAATGTGGATTCATGTGTCTGTGAATGAATTGTCTTATGCCCGTGGAAAGATTAGCACAAACAGATTTCTCTGACAAACCAGTGAGTTCTGATGAGGGTGAAACTTCCAATTCCATCCTCTTTATGTCTTCTCTGCTCCGACCCTGATATAGTTCTTGTTGGTGGTGAACTATTACCTCGGAGACAGAGTATTGATGACTAGTAGTCCTTTACTAGTAGTATAGTGATTATACCAAACACCCACTGTTTCGGCAGTGTTAAACTTGAAAGGAGTAGAGAGCTTTTCGTTATATCCATGATGATGATGAACAGAGCTGCTGAACCAACTCCATGAACTACCTAAACTGCATGAACTCCCAGATCTGTTGGAACTGCCTCTTTCCTGAAATTTCCAAAAAAATTATATCAGGATCTTTGCTGAGATTGTAATCTAAATGCTCGTGGACGTGACGTAAAGCCACGTGCAGTAATAAAGCATTCCGAGTCCGGAGTCCGGGTTCCAGAACAAATTTCGGAATTTAGAAAGAAAGAAGTATGCCTGTGCCAGCTTTTCGTAATAAGTTCAATTATGCAGATAAAGCTGTCATAAGTGCATAAGACAAATTCACAGACATGTTTGAATAACAGAGTTTACATCGTGTTCTAATTCTTCAGATACAATTGTTTACAAACGAACTTATTTCCGTCTTTTCTTATTTTACCGAGAATCAGATTTAACTTGAAAATAAAATCTAAGATTGGTACTGGCCACATTATTATGAAGTATTCTATCTCTTGGCAGATCCTGGCACTAATCAGTTGTTTTTCTTTTTCAGTTTTAGATTTGAGCCTGGAAATGTTATTTTTACGTTTCGCAACCTTAAGCTTCGTTTTTTAAATCACAATATTTTCCTCTATTTTTTAAAATCATCAATCCTTCTTCTTCCTATTACTCGCTTTCCTCCCATCTTTCTTTTATAACAATATGAATAAGACATTTTCTTCGCAAGATGAAATCCAATCCAATTGCCTCTATTACGAAGGACGCTGACTAGAAGCATTCTCTTTTCTCCTATCCATTTTAAAACATCTTCATTTGTTGCTCTTTTTGTCCATCTTTCTCCAACGGCACATTTCGAAGCTTTCTAAATATTTATTCTCTAACTTCCATAATGTCTAATTTTCTGAACCATACAGTCCAATGCTCCATATATAGCACTTAACCAACTTCTCCCTAACACATAAGCCCAATATTGAGCCTGCTATGTTAAGAGTGATCTTCTCTTCTTGAATGTTTCTTTGGCTATGGCTATTCTTCATGTGATCTTTTTGGTGCAGTAAGCATCTCTCGTCAAAATACTCCTCAGATACTTGAAATGATCGAACTCTTCAAGTTCTCTTTGTTCTACTCTGACACGTAATGGCTCGTTTCCACGGGATATTGTCATGACTAGAGTCCGGATTTCCATGCACAAACCAACCCTGGTATATTCATGCAAATATGCACGAAAAATATATTTAAAAAATATGCACTAAAATATGCATTAAAACTTTAATATACGCACTGAAATATACACTAAGAAAATAAAATTTCAATGTCTTATAAAAATATCTCATCTTAATGACGTCTGTTGTTTGAACTATGAACGTTTTCCTTGGGTTTTCTTCTGTAAACCCTCTGCGTTTATCAGTGAGAAACATTTTGTAGATCGAAAAGTTCCTTCCTACATCAGCAGAAGTCACTGATACGTGTGAAAAGCACCAATTGTCTTTCTGTGTTAGGTCCTCTTCTAATTCCATGTTTTCACTATTAAGTATATTTGCAATGTCACAGATTATTTTGTACCCTGGATTTTCCCCTAATACTTGGCAAATTTATCTAACGGTATTTTCACAACACCCTGAGTTTCACTGGACAAAGTCCGTAATAATTTGCTCAACAAGGAGAGTGACTGCAGTAAAGCATTGTTACGGTATTCCATCTGTCTGATAATTTCAGGTATTCTCAGAAGTGGTTGTGTATGTACTTAATTTTGTTCTCAATGCCAGTTGTAGAGAAACGTTTTTGTAACATATAAATAGCGTCTGCATCATCGGGATTTAGTGAATTTACAACTGTCTTAACTTGATTTAAGTTTTCTGCATAATACAACACAGCTTCTACCCACGAGCCCCATCGGGTTTAAACTTGTTGCGGAGGTAGCTGTACATTTTTCGCAACTTTGCGAAAGATACGTACACGCGATGGAGCTTCACAAATACTTTCTTTATACTTGACACAAGCGCGTCTACTTCCCGATATTGGCATTGTTTGTTTCTGCTACGCGATGAAGACCGCGTGCAAGACAAGTCAGGTGGACTAATTTAGGATACAACACTTTATTCTATTATTCTATACAACGTTTTATTCTACATCTGTGTTTACAAAGTGATTCAGGGGGGCGCAGTGGCTCATTGGTAGAGCGTTCACCTCCGGTGCTTGGGGTCCCTGGTTCGACCCCAGTTCGCGCCGTGTGGACTTTGTGGTGGACAAACACCGTGCTCGTGGAATTTCTCGGGGTTCTCCCGTTTCCTCTTACTTTCTTCATTCCACCATTTTACTCATCTCTCATCATCACCGTCTCCTTTAGCCTCACCGGCATAACCGTGGGACGTAAAACTTAAAGATTTCATTTCACTTTTTTTTTTTTTTTTTTTTTTTACAAAGTGATTCAGTTCACTTTAAATATATATCTTACTTTCTTGTTATATACTCTAAAATACGTTAGTATGCAATAATAAAATTCGGAAATATGCAGTATCCTGCAAAGTTTACGAAGTATGCAAGCACATGGAAATTCATTCCAAATATGCACTTATGTGCGCTATCATATACGTCTCAAACGAATCTTTACGAGTCCGTTAGAAAGAAAAAGATATTTTCCATACGTTTCTGTATGTTACTATAAACATGCATTTTGCATATAAATCTGGGCTGTAGTCATGATTTTTGATTTTTCGATGTTAATTTCCATTCCATATAGTTTCCCAGTGTCAACTACTTTGTCAATCATCTCTTGTAGTCCTTCTTCAGATCTAGCTCTAATAACTGTATCATCTGCATACACGATCTTGTTAATGATCTCTCCTGCAATTTTGAAATCTCCAATTCTCATTAATGCTTCCTTCATTAAACATTCACTGAAATGTTGAATTGTCGTGGCGACATACTGCATTCTTGTTTGAGTCCTCTTTTAATCTCCATACTGTTGGCTTCTCCTTCATTCAAGCACAACTTCACTTCTTGTCCTATCTACAGATTACGAATGAGTCGTCGGTCTCTCCAGTTGACCCTTATTTCTTTAAATATTTTCAGAAGTTTCGTTAACTTGACCCGATCTAAAACTTTGCCAGTCGATAAAGCATAAACATAACACTTCCTTTACATCAAGAACTACTTCAATTATAATTATCATCAACCAAATAGCATCTCTGGTGTTTTTTCCTTTCTGGAATCCAATTTAGTCCTCCTCTAAATTGTCTTCTATTTTACTTTTCAGGCACTTGTTCAGTATGCGTGCAACAATCTTTCGCGTGTGTGAAATAAGGCTAATGGTTTTGTGATCGTTGCAATTTTTTGCTTGTTGTTTTTTGTTGGGCAATATAATCATTGTGATATCAAGAATTTTTTTTAGTTATTCTCCACTCGTGTAGACTTTCCTAATAAGTCAAACTTTCATTGCATTGTTTCGTAATCCCTTGAGCAAATCTGTTGGTATGTCATTGTCTCCAGTGGTCTTCTTCCTTCGCATGTCTTTGTTGGCTTGTACTACTTCACTTTTCAATATAAAGGCTCCTATTTCTTGATCGTCCACCTTTTCCTCTGCAACGATCATAATATCTTTGGGGTGGTTCTTGTGATCATACTGATTTTCTACGTATTTCTCCCAAATTCAAAAGATTCTTTGGTCATTGATTATATGACCTTGTTGATCTTCGATTTCAAACGCGCGTATACGTTTACTAGCTTTTCCCGTCTATATTGCAATTAACCGTAGTTCCTTACTGCAATCTCCTGGCTCTAAGATAGCACTTTATCACTATTGTTAGTTATACCAGATTATCATTATATTGTTCTCCAGTACCTTTTCAATTTATACATTTTCAACTTCACCTCATAGTTTCACCTGGCCTATAATCATTCTACAAATTTAAAGCTCCATAAACTTGAAATTACATCGGTCCACAGAGCAGATATTGCCTTCTACTGTTCGCCCATCACCGGATAGGAATGAAACTCTTGTGAAAAAATATAGATATTACCTATTACGAATAATACTCTACCCATCAATTCACCTATGACCATCATACATACACGGTAACCCCTACTGTTCTCATAAGGCACATTTGTATACATTGATGCCTAGCACCGTTCCTTGGGACACCGTTAGATTTGTTGCAATTATTTAAAAAAAAACCTTGGAACCAAATAATTTTATTGAGTAATGGAAAGTATTTCATTGAAATTTTATAGGTTACTGCACAGTAAGCTCTACTTAAAGTGCAATAGTAATGGGAACTGAAAGACACATCGGTGGAAAGAATGCTTGGGGCCAGTCTACACCTCCATGGTACAAATTTGTTCCCATACCCGCGGGGTGTGTGCCCCTATATGGTGGTTGCCCCGTTTGTGTAAAAATCATGACAATACACCCAGATTAGCTAGTGGTCTAAAAAAATTATTTTTGGGTGGACATTTTGGATTAAAGTTTCTTATATTGTCGTAATCTATTCGTAATCATACAACGTACACCTTCATACCAAGCCGAGCGGCCTGCGGCGATAGACCATCGGCCTGAAGGCCCCGGGTTGAGTCCCAGAAGGGTCATGTGTATGGATTTTAAAAGCATTTGTTTTTCCGTATTGTGTCAGGGGGCGAAATCGTACGGGATAAAAGGATTTCAGTCTGAAAAATTTGGAGAGAATATTCTCGCCAGGTTACTTTCATGGGAATAAGGAATTAATAAAAATATAGGATATACATTTTATAGCAGGGTTAAAAATATGATTTGGGTATCCTATTTCTTTTCTGTTAATTGTGTTTTTCAATGTTCGAATTCTGATCATTATCATGATATTTTCTGCTTTCAACGGAGTTCCATGGATACTATACCAAATGTTCTTTACACTTTATCAAGTTCGAAAGGTTTTATGCGCCTGTAAGAAACGATTTTTGAAGATAATTCAGGTCCTAATGAGTACTATTCACTAGGAAAAGGAAGTATTCCCCTCCTCTCAACATGGAAGCAGAGGACAATTTCCAGGGGTGTAGCCAGCAGGTTTGTGTAGGGGGGGCCTCGTTTTTGAGGGGGGCCAGCTACAATGAACAAATCCAAAAAAATGTGTTGCTGCTAGTCTGCAAAACTAAAAACACTATTTTAGCTTCTTCTTTATTATTATTATTATTATTATTATTATTATTATTATTATTATTATTATTATTATTATTATTATTATTATTATTATTATTATTATTATTATTATCCGTAAATTATATTCAATATAGTTTTTATTATGCTTAATCAAGAACTACTGCCCGGGACCAAACGCTATACTTTTTTGCATGACTATAAAAGTAACCAAGAAAGTTCTGTTCCTTTTCGTGGAGGTCTGTGTTCAATTGGACCTCACATCGTGAGTTGAATGCGAGTGGAGATAAGGCGAAAGTCAGTTGTTGTTGTCGGTATATCCAACTACCTGGTTGTGGAAATTCAGACACACCGTGAACTTGCGTAAAGACTGAGGGAACATGGGACTTTCACAGAGCGTCATAGGAGCATGTATGCTGAAGGAGTTCAAATAGAGGTCAAACGCCGCTGTAGCGGGACAGAAGATATGCCAGGCCTTTGGTGAGGGTGTCGTGATGACGCGGACATTGCAGCGATGGTTTAACAAGTTTAAGGACGATGACGAAACACCCGAAAACAACACGTGCCAGAAGACCAACACATGTACAAAGAGGAACTGGGACTACAATTCACTGTGTGGAGAAACCATTCGGCAGCACATCCATCAACTTGTGAAGCACTACAAGTTGGGTCGATGGGTCTCTCATATTTTGACTCCGGGCCAGAAGACAACGCGGCAGTCGCCTGTGTTTATTTACTGTTTCGGAGCCATTTCTGGACAGGGCGTTAACATGTGATAAAAAGTGTGTCCTATACGAAGCTCCACGGCGTCGTTATCATTGGTTAGTATCCCATGAACCGATTTCAAAACAACCGAAACCAGCACTGTACCAGAAGAAGGTCATTCTGTGTGTTTGGTGCATCGTGCATCGGGAACTGCTACCAGCTGGTCAGAGTATCAATGCAACTGTGTAATGTCAGCAGTTGAGCTGTGCTCAACAAAAGCTCAAAACTCTGGAGCCATCACTTCTGAATTGCAAATGTGTCCTCGTTTACGGGACAACGCTAAGTCCCACGTGGCTAGGATGTCTCAGGACACCATTTTTCGCCTTGGATGGGAAACAATATTGCAACCACTATATTCCCCGCTTATTGCACCGTCCGATTATCATCTGTTCCATTCTTTGGAAAATCACATTAGAGGACGCCATTTCAAATACCTAGTAAAAGTCCAAAATGCACCTGATACTTTCTTCGTTTCACGGCCCACCACGTTCTACCGCGATGGATTCCATGGCCTTCCAGAACGTTTTCAGAAGGTCGTCGATGCTGATGGGGACTATTTTTCATCTTCCAGGTTAGGTGACATATCGATGTTCGAAGGTGGTGGGTGAAAAAGCAACAAAACTTTTCTTGGTTACCTTTATATTTAAATTTAAGACCTTGTATACAGAACCTATCTACACAAGATTGATTTTCTTTGAAATTTCACTTAATTTCTTTACGGTTTCCTGACGAATACTTATTTATTATTCGTGACTAAAAAAAACATAACTAGGAATGCAATGGATGTACCCGATTGCAATGAAATGAGCTGAGCGAGCTTAAACTACGTAATCATTCCTGGCCATTATGCAATAATAAATGCCATTTTTAATTGTTGACAAAAAAAATCGCGTGAAAACTTTTTCCCCATGTTAAGTCTATGCAAGCGTTTTTCGGTGATTATTCCTCGATGGTACATCGGATTTTTGATTTCGACCTATGTTGTCACTCAGCACGACATACTCTATCAGCGTGCTAAGTTTGGTTGAGATCGGCCAAACGGTCTAGGAGGAGTTCGCGGACAACCAAACGGCTAACCCGAGTATAAGAGCTTCGCTTCGCTCAGCTCAATTATTTTATTACACTGGGTAGAAATAAAAGAGAGAGCGAATGAAATCCAAATTGAATAAAAGCATTGTTTCTCACCAAATTTTCCATCCTCTATGTCTTTTAAAACACTTGTTAAAGCATATAAAAATATACTCCATACTATATTTCTCCATACTATTTTACCATAAATTATTAATTGTCAATAAACTTTGTTACTTTTAAGTGAATGAAGCGAGATAATTTTACTATGATGTTTTAAAAGTTGGTCATTTGGGGGGGCCAGGAAACCATTTGGCGGGGGGCCCGGCCCCGATGGGCCCCCCTTGGCTACACCCCTGACAATTTCGCACTCTGGTCAGATCAAACATTTCCGCGTAACAAAAGGAAGGCCCCCTATAAAACCTCTTCACCTCCAGTGTTATTCTTAGTACCATAAATTTGCTGAAAGCAAATAATTTGAAGGGTTCGTCGACAATATCTTTGCTTTCTTTGTCCTTCGCCCGGCTTCCGAACGAAGAGGAGAATTTTACATGACTGCTGTAAGTAAGCGATTGGTAAAATGGTAAAATGTGTTTTATGTGTGTGTGTGCGAGAGAGAGAGAGAGCGGGAGAGAAGACAAAATTTTAGTTGCAAGATGTCGTACTTCAATTGTCGTTTTCGGTTCATTTAGCAAAGAGAATACTACCATCAGAGAATAAAGACGAGTGTAGTCTGTTCTCTTCCGTCACCTCAGCCAGAACTTTCAACTACAGCCTGTGGTGAGTGTAGGCCTTACCCAGTTTTCAAATTGAATAGATGGTGGTGGTAGTTCGGTTTCTTGACCTTATAAAAATCTTCCCTGTCTTTGATTTTGTTTGTCATCATTCCAACCAGAAATGAAAAAAAATGAGAATTCCTCAGTTTACAGCAAGGGGAATTGGGGACAAGACATTAAGGATGATATTCCTGGAAGCTCATGTATCACGATTGTTTCATTCAATAGACAGAGGACACTTTTCTATGAAGGCTTTTCAACATGTTTTCTCACAAAAGGGATTTTTCCTTCTGCAATCTATATGACCACTGGCAATTTCAATCTTGGCCATTTCCGCCAGCGTTTTCATTTTCGAGACACGAGACGAGACAAGTAGTCTGTCTTGTCTAAAAGTTTTCTGTCTCGTCTCGTGGCAACACTACTCTCGAAATGTTCGAGACTCCCGAAATGTTCGGGACTCTCGAAGTGTTCGAGGGACTCAAAGTGTTCGATTCACTCAAAATGTAAGAAACATTAGACAACTTCGAAACACTCGAACTGTTCGAGAGTCTCGAATTGTTTGAAAGCAGCAAATACAGAAATATATCAATATGATCGCATTTGTCGAGTTGTTTGAATATCAGGGCCGGATTTCCCAATAAGCCCGGGCCTATGGGCGCAAGCTCCCAGAGGGCGCACGGCCGAGAGAAAAAAATTAAAAATAAATTGCCATAACTTAACATATTTTTTGCATTGATTAAAAAAATCTGGCTAATAAAGCATTCTGATTTTGAAGTTCATTGGAACAAATAATTGTTGGTAGTTCACCAATCTTTTGTTAATACATTAACGGTATTTTGTTAAGCCCAGAACCAAGTAAATTCCTCAAAAAACTTGCAATGACAAAATTGCATCGTGGAGTGGTGTTTAAGCAATTAACATATACCGGTAGGCCTGATATAATTTTTTAATAAAGGTTTTTAGGAAAGTAACTTTAACCAGATTAGGGGGCGGAAAATATTATTGGGCCTAGGGGTGCCAAAATGCTAAATCCGGCCCTGTTGAATATTTTAAAAAGTTCGGGATTATCGGAGTGTTCGGAAGAAACAATGTATTCGAGCTTATCATAGATGTATATACTATTTATTACATATATGCAGGATGTTAAAATGGAAAGTAGTTTTTGGATTGGTATGGGTTAACACTGTGAAACCTAAAGGCTGGAATATATGAAATCAAAGTGTACACACACACACCTATCTATCTATCTATCTATCTAGTAGTTGCAGACAAAGTATTCTACGGGTACCGTTATGTACTATAATTAATATAGAAAGTCATGGGCTGTGTTGGCAGCCGGTTGGGTTAGGTCATTAGGGTTTGATGACATGGTTACGTGTATTGGAAAGTTGTTATATTTCTTTTTTTAGTTGTGCTGACATGGAAAGGTCATGTGTTCTTTTTCGAGTCTGTATACGTGTCTGTAGAGACTTTATACTGGCTATTTTTAAAAATAATAATGGAAATTTGAATTGGTTTGATTTGAATTAAATCTGTTGATACGTCATTTTGTATTACGTACTTCCGCAGTAGTGATTAAATTAATATTGAATATATTACACGAACAATATGTGAGAGAATAAAAAAAGATATTCTCCTAACTTATTTTACGGTTCGGTTTTTATTAATTTAACCTCTCGTAATAAATTTACTCGAGCAATATGTGGAGAGAGAGAATAAAAGATGTGTAAAAGTTTATGCGATACGCACTGGGATCGAACCCGGGACCCTTAGCACCGGTGGTGTATACTGTATTGTACTGTGAATAAACCCGGGAGTTTTAGCACAAGAGGTGAATGCTGTATTGTACGGGGATTGAACATGGGACTTTTAGCACAAGAGATGAATGCTGTATTGTACGGGGATTGAACATGGGACTTTTAGCACAAGAGATGAATGCTGTATTGTACTGAAAATGAGCCTGGGACCCTTAGCAACAGAGGTGAACGTTGCATTGTACGGGGATTGAATATGGGACCCTTAGCACCAGAGATGAATGCTGTATTCTACTGAAAATGAGCCTGGTACCCTTAGCACCAGAGGTGAACGCTGTATTGTACGGGGACTGAACTTGGGACCCCCCAAACACCAGAGGTGAACGCTGTATTGTACTGAGAATTATTGCAATCCTTACATGTAAATTGGCGAGAAAAAAAACATATGGGAAATACGAAATGTGTGTGGTGTGTGTGTGTGTGTGTGTGTGTGTGTATGATTTGAATGGATTATTTATTCATCGTTTTATTGATTTGTTTATTCATTATAGTTAACTTCGTGTTTACAGCCAAGCTTGAAATACGGAGCGACTGATTGTTGTTTCGTCTCTGAGAGAAGGATAGCTTAGAATGAACAGAGTTTTATTTTTGTAAATGCCATTACTTCCGGGTTGTTGCCTTACACGCTTTCTCCTTGCTTACGTTAGAACTATGACTTGTGACACGCATGTATAGAGTGTCAATGCACTTTCTACTTTTATTTCCGCTTGTACTGGAATAACCTTAGACACTTTCTCCCTTGGCCATGAGAAACTGTCTGGCAACATACTGAAATATTTTTCCATTAACTATGATTGTCACTGCGATACTTATCGGCAGTGATGAAGAAGAAGACAGATAGAAATTTTATGTTTCTTCCCCCTTTAGAAGATGTATTTTTGTGGCAATATCTGATTTTGGCAGAATATCTAATATCTGATGAAAGTTTAACATGTAAGCATTTTCCTTAATTAGATGAGAACCGTACATAGCTGCAAGCCACAAATGTTGATACCCTGTCTGAATGAGATTTCTCCAGCGGTTGACGAACTTGTAAATAAGAAATTTTTAGATTTCTTGTTGTAGCGGACATGATGACTTTATTTATTTATAATTAATGAAATCGGGTTGAAAACCCGGTGAAAACATGATGCTTGGGGAGGGACATAATGAAATCCTTATATATATATATATATAGTATTGAAATAAAGTTTGTTATTATTGTTTTACACAGTTCCATAGTGTGTGTGTGTTGATCTTTTGTGTGTTGAACTTTTTTTCGTCAGTGATTTTAACAGAGCGAACTCTGATTTTTTAAGGTGAGAACTTTTTAAATGCCATGTATTATTCACTTAATTATAATGAAAGTTTTTTTGAATAATTATTGGAAAACTACACGATTTGCTTCTGAGGAACATTATCGGGGGAATAAACCTACGACCATTTTTGTAATCATGCAAGAGGGACATTATTATTATTATTATTATTATTATCATTATTATTATTATTATTATTATTATTATTATTATTATTATTATTATTATTATAAGCTCATTCTTATTTGCATTCTCCTAATAAATTAGTCGGAACAATATGTGGAGAGAATAAAAAAGATACTCTCCTTTCTTATCTTTTACCGATTGCTTCTTATTTTTATTGGTTCGTATGGCAAAGCATACTCCTAAAAGCAGCTACGCTGCGAACTATTAAAATATTTTATTGGTTCGTGTTATTTAAAATAACACTCGTTTTTAAAATAAGAAGCTCAGAACACTTGCAGTGTGATTATTTTATTCGTTCGTGTTATTTTATTTTATTGGTTCGATTTCTATTTTTATTGCTTCGTTTGCTAAGCAAACTCAGAACACTTGTAGTGTGAACCTACAAATAATTTCGAAAATACTAACTAAGCTCGTTTTTAAAATAAGAAGCTCGGAACACTTGCAGTGTGAACCTACAAATAATAGGTCTAAAGACGGACCATTTACTTGTAGAGTTTTATTTGCTTAATTATAGGATGCTTAATTACAATATGTTTGATTCATTTGTTACGATTTTTAACTGTTATACCGATCACTTTAAAATCAGTTATACCTAATATATATATATATATATATATATATATATATATATATATATATATATATATATATATATATATATGTACGTTGTGCAGATGGGACTTGAACTGTTTAAGTAAGCTCATTTGCCAATAGATGGCATAAAAGTACGCTTTGGTAACACAACTGATAATCTTTTAGGAAGGCAAATGTTTGAACTAAGACTAGTATTTGCAGAAAGAAATGTTTTAATCTTGGGGGAGCGCTTTTTTCCCAACATTATCGTGTTTTAATAGTAAATATTACTGAATGTTAGTTATTTGCGTGGGTGGTAGTCACATAACACATACATTAGCTTTAATGTTAAGAAAGAAAATTTTACGGAACCCCTAAATACATTAGTTATTGAACACTGTCTTTTGATTTGAAAACCTGTTGTGTATCCTCGAAGCAAAATGAAATTATATAGTCCTATTCGTACTATATCCCTCCAACTAGCAGGCTTTTGCATCTTAGACAGATTGCCTAGATTTTAGCAATATTATAGCAAAAAAAAAAAGAATTACGTACGACTATTGTAGCACATAGCTATAACTGGCGGGGCCTCCTTAGTTACAGGTGACCCGAGATTTAAACAGTATTGTATTACAAGGAAGCAAAATGAAATTATGTAGTCCTATTTGTAGTATGTTCCTCTAACTAAGTGGCATTTGCCTCTCAGATAGACATCCATAGATTTTAACAGTATTATAGCAAAAGGAAAATCACGTACGACTATTGTAGCACGTGGCTATAACTGGCGGGCCCCTTCCCCATTAGTCACAGGCTTACTTAGAAAAAAAATGAAATGAAATTTTTGAGTTTTACGTCCCACGGTTATGCCGGTTAGGCTAAAGGAGACGGTGAAGATGTGAGATGAATAAAATGGTGGAATGAAGAAAGTGGGAGGAAACGGGAGAACACCGAGAAAACCCACGCACACGGTGTTTGTTCACCATAATTTATAAAAAATAAATCCAAACAATGTTTGTCATGAAAATGTTGAAATATTTGGTGCGAGCTGGTATTGAACCCGAAACCCCTAGCACCAGAGGTGAACGCTCTACCACCGAGCCACCGCGGCCCCCAGGCTTACTTATATTTTAACAGTATTATATTACAGCAAAAGGAAAATTACGTACGACTATTGTAGTATATTTCTACAAGTAACGGGAGCCCTTCCCCTCCTTAGTTATAGGCGACCCGAGATTTTAGCAGTATTATATTATAGCAAAAAAGAGAATTATGTGGGGCTGTTTTTTACCGGTTGAGGGCATGTTTCCCATTAGTTAATTCTTACAATTGCGGGTTTTTTTGAATAGGTAATAACATGATGATAATTATGTTCAACTGAAGGGTTATATGTGTTGGTGGGTCCCCCTTAGGGATTTGTAATATAATGAACGTTTGGTGGTTTACTGATAGAAGAAGCAACTATGCCCTCACAAACTATGTTTTATTAACAGAACACAACTGCGAGAAGGGTTCTTGGTACTTATTTAATGCTATCAGTAGTATTTAACGGATAAAAAGAAATATATATCATACTGTACCTTTAAAATATAAATATATATTCAGGACTAATAATAAATACGTCAACACAGCACACGGTAGTAAACTAAACTAAAGTGAATTTAAAAGTTCTCCGACAGATGTCACTGTTAGTGGTGGGAGGGGGAGAACACTTGATAGAACATGATATAACATGTATTTGATGTGTACGATTATCATTTTTTCTTACGTCGGCGTGCGTTAAAGATCACAGAGAAAGCTTTCCTGATTATTAAACCTATTTTTATAGTATTAAATAAAGTATACAGGATTATCACTATATTTATTGAAGCCTGTTTTATTACAGACATTGAAGCTGTGCTAAGCGTTGTGGTGCTAGCAATTAATTAAAAGTACCGACTATCCCAGCTGAGATTTCTTCTTTTTTCTTTTTGTGGATTGTGAACGGAGAACTAAGCCTTAAAAGGTATGTATTTCTTATGGTTATTATGATTTGTTTTTAAAAAAAGAAAGAAATTATATATTTTTTAATTGTACTTGACTTGTATTTAACCAATATTAATGAACAAAGAGAGACTCTCTCTCTCTCTCTCTCTCTCTCTCTCTCTCCGTGTGTGTGTGTGTGTGTGTGTGTGTGTGTGTGTGTGGATATTTTTAATAGAATAGTTTATAATTCAATATAAGTGAATATATTTACTGATTTTTCATAAAGTAACTTGATTGATTTCTATTTACATATCAATAATTAACTAAAGGTGATTAATTTTTCTTTTATATGATATTATCATGTGAGCGTTGCTTAAAAGAAGTATTTATTTGATCTTTTTTATTAAAGTGGTGTTGATTACTCAAAATAGTTTTTTTTGTTTTATTTTTAGATGGATTTCTTCTGCCCGACTGAAGAAATAAACCTTATTGATGAAATCTACCTGCAAGAGGTCTTGCGCGGTCTCAACGAGTACCCTAGGGTTTTTAGTACGTGGAAAGCCATTATGGAATTAAGCAGACTTGGCCATAGGGGAACGGTGAGATGCGAAGCCATATTGCGGACCCTTCGTGTCTTTGAAGGTAATGATATACTACTTCTTCAGCACTGTGTAAGCAGTGCTGACGTACTGGATTTGTTTGTGTACGGTTTTTTCCGTAGTAAAGAATCATATGAATTGGCTTTAGATAAAGTTATGTATTTATTAGCTTGTGGGGAAGGTCAGGTAGATTGGATAAATGATACAGAGTTATCTGAGTTTTTTGATTTTGGCTCGCGATTTGTTTTGGAACCATGCTTAATCCCATCTGAAAATAATAATGCCATAGTCATGACCCCTCAAGAAACTCATAACTTGAGTCCTAATAATTTATATTTGTTATCAAATGAAGATTTAGCTTTCCTAAATGATAAGGCAGATGGGATTGGCAATCTAAATTCCCTTGAATTACCAATTGAAGAAGAAATGAGGAGATTGGTTGAAAATGCGGACAATGCTGTGGTTATACCCACGCAACAGGTCCAGGGAGAAAATCCTGTATACAACCCAGCTCAATATTGTGTACAGGATAATCATGACTATGGGAACCAATTGATTTTTTCTCCTCAGCCTGGACCGTCATCTGCTAGTGTCCCACCAATGGTAGGACATGGCAACATAAATAAGAATAGTACAAGTAGTACTACTGGTAGTCATAATAGTGGTAGTACAAGTGGTAGTAGTAGTGATAATAATAATGGCGGGGATAATCAAAGAAATAGTAATTTCGAAGTTGTAAGACAAAGCAGACAAAGGTTTCGTAAGTTTCATCTTACGGGCCATGAAATTGTCGTCAGACCTGTGGGTGATGAAAGGAATATTAATAACCCAGAGGCCTATATCGAGAGTTTAATCGATTTTGCGTTGGAACATGTGATCTCCAACGCACGTCCCATGGACTACATTGGTTTATACGTTGAAAGTAGTAATAGTACTAATAACAAACCAGTGTATGTGCCGTTTAGAAGAAAGGACAATTTCACTGCTAGAACAGTCCTCACTTCAATCGAACGAGTACTAAATTCGAATGAAGTGTTCCTTTTAGGGGAAGAAGTATTGTTTCGATTCCATATAGCAGAGAATTTGCACGGACAAGGAAGACCTAATGCAATGAGTGCTGTCCAAAAATACTGCAAATACCAAGATTACTTGGAAAAGCGATTAATTCGCATTGAAAATAAAAATATGTACTGCCTCCCCATGGCCATAATATATGGAATAACAAAACATACCGCAAGTAGTAAAGTTTTATATCATTTAAAAACAAGAGATTATAATAAGTGGCTTTTTAAAGCAGAAGTTCTCTGCGAAATGGCAGGAGTTAACGTTCAAAGTAAGCAAGGTTGTGACATCTCTGATTTGGACCTCTTTCAAGCATATTTGAAAGGGGAATATCAAATCGTTGTTTATGAGGAGGTTGAAAAGAATAATCGGGAATATATAGTACGTTACCCGGGAGAACACGCAGAAAATAAGATTTTTATCCTATATCAAAGAGGTAACACTATTGGCCATTTTGAACCCATTCGTAATATTACAAGTTTTCTTAGCAAACGGAAGTATTGTTATTATTGTTTGGAAGGTTATGATGAAAGATATCATGCACACAAGTGTAAAACTCGTTGTACTTTTTGCGAACATACTCACGAACGGGACTATACTGCAAACAGAATTAAATGTAATGCATGCAATAGAGAGTTTGCTGAGGGTATTTGTTTTGACAGCCATCTGACACATAATAAAGCGGCTAAATCCGTATGTGATAATGTAAAGCTCTGCATCGATTGTGGTATCATCTTTGATAACAGGGGGCGAAAATCTGAACACATGTGTGGTGAACATTTTTGTTCAACATGCCGCGCGTATGTTGATACAAATCATACATGTTTTGTTCAGAGACAGCAACCTGTTCATACGAAAAGGTTTATGTACATTACCTATGATGTAGAGACGATGTTGAAGGCGCCGAATGAGCGCGGTGAAAGGGAACATGAAGTTGTACTGGTGTGTTGTCATCATGTATGTCACGTCTGTATGAGGAAAGGTATCGATGAGCCTTGTAAAACGTGCGGTTTCAATATTGGAAATCGTTCGTTTTCTTTTAAGACAATGACGGATTTTATTAACCACGTGTTAGTAGAACGTCCTGTCTTTCAAAAGATCCTGGTGATCGCTCATAATGCATCCAGATACGATGGTCTCTTCTGTCTTAGAACTCTAATAGATGACCAGCATATTGTACCTAGTGTTCTTATTCAGGGTCAAAAGATTTTTAATATTAACATAGGTAACCGTGTCTTTTTTCGCGACTTTTTCCTCTATATTGGTGCTAAATTGTCCAAATTACCGAAAACGTTAGGCCTTAATCAAAATTTAAAGAAGGGAGATTTCCCATATTTGTTTAATACTGAAGAGAATCAAAATTATGTCGGTCCCTACCCTCCGCTTAAGTACTATGACCCTGAGGGACGAAGCACAGAAGAAAGAAAACAACTGGAGGCCTGGCACCAAGAACGTGCGGAAAGTGGCGAGGAGTTTAACCTGCAGAAGGATATGTTGGCTTATTGTAAAAATGATGTTAGAATTCTAACAGAAGCGGTCATCAAATTTAGCGATATTATTGAAGAGAAAACGGAGGGTTTGCAATGTTTCATAACATCATCAACCATTGCAAGTCTTGCAATGCGTACATATCGTACCTTGCACTTACCGGAAAATACTATTCCTATCATTCCCGCGTTGGGATTTCATCATAAGACCAAGTATAGTACAAAAGCTATGCAATGGCTTATGTATATGGAAGACCAATTAGGGATAGAAATCCAGCATGCTAGGAGAGGTGGGGAAAAGTATATTGGTAGGTACAAGGTCGATGGATGGCACGAAGGACTCAACGCTGCCTTCGAGTATTACGGATGTTTTTTCCATGCCTGCCGCCATTGTTTTCCCTTTAATCGTGACGCGGTTTTGCACGATGCACAAGACTCGTACAATACGATGGAAAAACGATATGAGCAAACCATGCGCCGCCGTAAGTACCTGAAAAGTATAGGTGTAAGCCTATATGAAATATGGGAATGTTCTTGGGATAATAAGGTAAAGACGGACAAGGAATTGCAAAAGTTTGTTCAAGAACGTTGTACTAATCTACCTGATTTTCTTATTCCTAAGAACTGTTACAACGGTGGTCGTACGGAGGTCTTTCGTTCTTACGTCAATTGTACGAGTGATGAGCGTATTTATTATGCCGATGTAACTAGCCTTTACCCTTGGGTAATGGCGCGTAAACCTATGCCGGTTAAATCACCTAAGATTCACACGGGACCGGACTTTCCAGATCTGGAAAGTATTCACGGTGTAGTCAAATGCACAATTGTCCCTGCAAAGGACCTCTATTTTCCGATCTTACCATACGTTGCGGGAGGTCGATTACTTTTCGACCTTTGCCGCACATGTATGGAAGAAGAAAACACTAATGAATGTACTCATAGTGATGCTGAGTGTGCCCTCACAGGAACATTTTGTACTCCAGAGTTACACCTTGCTCTTAAAAAAGGTTACAAAATAATCGATATACATGAGATATGGGAATTTGAACTCTTAGATCCTGAAGAGGGGAATTCAGGTGGAGTGTTCGGGAGCTATGTGAATTCCTTCCTTCAGATGAAGCAGGAAGCCTCTGGTTTTCCTGCTTACTGTACCACTGAAGAAGACAAACATAAATATATCGAAGAATATTATGCCCATGAAGGCATACGATTAAATTATGATAATATTAGGACGAACCCTGGGTTGAGGCAATGTGCAAAGCTATACCTCAATTCATTGTATGGAAAGTGGGGGCAGCGCACAGATATGTCACAGAGTATAATCGTTAGTGATGAGGTCAAATTTCTTAGGAATTAACTACGGCAAGGTATGAAATTCAAAGTGTGATACCAATTGATGATGACCATCTCATTGTCACATACAGAGACATTGAAAACGAAAACGTTCCGTTAGCGTTTTCTAATGTGATACTAGCCGCATTTATTACTTCGTGGGCTAGACTTAGACTTTACGAACTACTGACGACTGTAGAACCTGACAGAGCAATTTACTGTGACACTGACAGTATCATGTATCTACAGAAAAAAGATGAGGAACCCTTGTTACCGCTCGGAAACTATTTGGGTGATCTTACAAATGAAATTCCTGAAGGTTGGGAGTTTACAACCTTTATAGGTCTTGGCTGTAAAAACTACGCAATGCGGCTAACAAATGCCCAAGGGGATGTTCGCGATATATTCAAAATTAGGGGGATAACACTAAACGATAGAACCTCTCAAAAAATTAACTTTGAGAGTTTCTATAAATTAGTGTCTGGACAATTAGAGTCCACAGTAATAGAAAACCCAAACAGTATCGTTCGTAGACCGGGGTTCCGTATCTTTAGCTGTAGAGAGACAAAGACACACCGTGAGGTCAACAAAAAACGAAAACGTATTGACGAACCTGACGTAACTGACGATGAACCAGTACTAAAACGTGCAAGTGTACCTTACGGTTATAGACCCACGAATGAATGAATGTGAGTTGTATGAATGTCTCTTTTTTTAAAAAAAACCAGCTCGTATGCACATCATAACCGTTCTTAAAATATTTATTTTTAATTTATTCCTAATTTATTTTAATTTATTCATAATTTATTTTTTTTCATTTCAAGCTTTAATTTCATATACTAGTGATTTTTTTATTGGTTCGTATGCCAGAGCAGCTACGCTGTAAACTTGTAAATAATTCGTTTGCTGTGCAATTTTAGTTGGTACGCTTCTTGTAGAAGCTCATTTTATTTAAATTTTCGTTTCGAAATTCAAGCTTTAATTTTATCTTGTTTATTTCCTCACATGTTCGAAAATATGTGAATGTATGAGTGTGAGTGTGTATATAAAGCAGAGTCTCTATTGTATGCATTCATTTGATTACAAGATGTTAAAGTTTCAACATCCCTCTACTATTTTAATTGCTGGTCCTTCAAGGGCTGGTAAAACTTGTTTTGTAAATCGTTTACTTAATGAATGTGATCAAATGTTTAGTATAAAATTTAATGATATTGTTTGGTGTTATGGTGCAGTAATACCAAAATTAGATGCAAATGCAAAAATACGTTTTGTAGAGGGAATACCTGAAATGAATAATTTTGAAATTAAAGAAAATTCATTATTAATACTTGATGATTTAATGTCGGAAACTAATGGCGATGTTGCTAATTTATTTACAAAGTATGCACATCATAAAAAGTTAACTGTAATATTTATTATTCAAAATTTATTTCCAAAAGGAAAACATGCACGTGATATTAGTTTAAATGCACATTATATTATAGTATTTAAAAATCCACGTGATAAATTACAAATACAATATTTAGCAAGGCAAATTATGCCTCGGTATAGTAAAGAAGTCGTGAGTGTGTTCGAAGAAGTAACACGGGAGCCTCACACTTATTTATTATTTGACTTGACACAAAAAACAAACGATGCATTGCGAATACGTACAAATATTTTTCCGAATGAAATCATGCATGTGTACGCTAACGTAAAAGACATGCATACAGAAATTTTTGTTTAGTCAGCATCAAGATGTTGAAGGTGAAACAACACTACAGCACGCTCCGTGCTCTGTGCAAATGCAAAAATGCAAAACGAAAACAAATTTTACAAAATGCTTCAGGGGATTTAATAGGAACAATATCTCAAGTAGCTAAAAACACAATAAAAGGAAACATTCCTTTAAATTCTCGTCAGAAGCAACGTTTACGTAGACATAAAAAGATCTTACGTGCTCTATCTCAGCAGCGTACTGCATTGAATAAAAAGAAGAAGTTGTTACTACAAAAAGGTGGTGCGCTTTTACCGTTAATCTTGGGACCACTTCTTGCAGCAGTAGGAAGTAGTATTTTCAGTCGTTAAATATGTCAGAGTTACGTAAAATGATTTTAGTTCCTGAAAATGCTGTACATGAAATTCAATCAAATCTTAAATCCATAGATTCACATCATTCACGTTTAGATGAAGAAATGAATAATATCTTAAAACGCCGTGATCTTAGTGTACAACAAAAGTGGAAATTATATCAACAAGCTTTGCATCGTTATTTACAGTATACATCTTCTTCTTCACATAAGCCTATTACTTTACCTATCATTCAAGAAGAAGAAGAAGAAGAAAAATTATCATCAAGTTCCAAACAAGATAGCAATACTTCCATTTTACCATTTGTATCAGACATTTTACAATCAGTACCGAAAACACTTCGTAGGAAAACAGATCTATTATTAAAACAGTTGACAAGTTCTGATAAAATTCAGTGGGATAAGTCTGGCATTGTACGTATTCAAGGAAAAACAATACCAGGTTCAAATATTATAGATTTAGTAAATGATGTTGTTCGTACAAGAAAATATTCAAGAAATCCTTTAGGTATTCATGAATTTAAAAATTTATTAGAAGATCTTAATGTTCCTAAAGAATTTATAGGTACACCTATTAGCACACCAGCATCAAAAGTGAATAGTAGTAGTAGTAGTAGTAGTAGACAACGTATTCGTAAAGTAAGAAAATCTACTAGTCCTGCAGTAGTTGCTAATTTATTTAAACAGTGGAAAGAATATAGTATGTAAAAAATGACAAAATTATCAAAAATATATTATGATTATTCAAATCCTGATTCTTTATCAAGTATACAAACATTACAACGCAAAACAAAGTTATCTAAAAAGAAAATTAAAAATTGGTTAGCTTCTCAAGATGCTTATACATTACATGCACCAGCTCGTAAAGTTTTTGAACGTAAAAAGTATTATGTTAGTGCACCAAATGAAACATTACAAATGGATTTAGCAGATATGCAAAATATTGCAAAGTATAATAATAATTATAAATATATATTATGTTGTATTGATATTTTTTCACGTTACGCATATTGTGTTCCGTTAAAAACAAAGAAAGGTCCTGAAATGGTAAAAGCAATAACAAAAATTTTTTAAAATTTCAAGTTACCCGTGTTTAACGTACAAACAGATTTAGGCGGTGAATTTTATAATCGTCCTGTAAAACAATTGTTTAAAGAATAGGAAATTAATCATTATAGTGTTCATTCTGAAATTAAATGCGCGTTAGCAGAACGTTTTATACGTACATTAAAAGAAAGATTGTATCGTTATTTTACTGCAAAGAATACTTATCGTTATATTAATGTATTAGATCAAATTGTAAAAAATTATAATCATTGATACCATTCAAGTATTAAAATGGCACCTGCACAAGTAAATGATTCCAATGTGAATCAAGTGTGGGAAACATTATACGGAAATAAAAATAATAATAAAAGAATATAACATGTAAATTTAATGAGGGTGATTATGTACGTGTTAGTAAGTATAAACATGTATTAGAAAAAGGATATTTACCTAAATGGTCACAAGAAATATTTATTGTTGACAAATGTATTAAGTCAGATCCTCTCACTTACAAATTAAAAGATTGGAACGGTGAAGAAATTAAAGGAATATTTTATGCACAAGAATTACAAAAAGTAATTATAAATTCAAAGAAAACATATCTCATTGAAAAAGTATTAAAACGTAAAAAAGGGTGGATGTATGTAAAATGGTTAGGATATCCATCAAGTATGAATTCGTGGATTAGATCAGATTCTATTCAGTCTGCAAAATGAATTCGAACTTTACACACGACTTTTACGTTACTCTTCCTTCAAATGCAAGTAGCAATCTTTTTGATAATAATACCACATCATCATTTCGAGTTAAATTGGCACAACCTATTGATTTAAGTGATGGGGAATGGGGTGTTGCATTAACACAAATTAATATTCCGTGGAGTTTTTACAATGTTGGTGAAAATGAAGAAATTATAATTACTAGTGTTATCGATGATACAGTTGAACGCTACCATGTTCCAATAACACCTGGATATTATTCATCAATTGAATCAATTCTACAATTAATTCCTGAAAATGTTCGTATGTTACACTATTTACAAAATAAAAATCAAGTTGTTATTAAACATTCTTTAAAATTAGAATATCAATGTATGATTGGTGTTACACCAGGTTTACAACAGATTTTTGGATTTATTAATGAAAATACGCTTGATGTTAAAAATGATATATACACAAAAGTTAAAAATGTTGATTTAATATTAGCACGTGGAAAATTTCCATGTGATTTAGATTATAATATTCCCAATACAATTAATGTTTGCATTGATATTGTAAAACAACAACAAAATATAGGTCCATTAGTTCGAAAACTTAGTGTATATAATGTACAACACGGTCATGTAAAATCTTTTGTATTTCACACACCACATTATGTTAAAGTTGAAAAGAAATATTTTGATACAATAGAAGTAAACTTAAAAGATGAACACGGGTTAAAATTACCATTTCGTTTTGGAACTTCAAACCTAACACTTCACTTTAAACGAAAATGATTTCTGAAAGTATTGATGATAGTTTTTACATTACATTAGTTTCAAATGCTAGTGCTGAAGTATATCCTACAAATAGTCCAACACATTTTATTAATCAATTAAAAAATAATATTCGTTTATCAGAATCCGATTGGTATGTAGGATTAAGTGAAGTACATATTCCATTAACATGTTATAATGTTACCGCGGGTGAAAACGTTATATGGTACAAATTTAAAAATGCAGAACCTATGAAAAGGAAAATTCTTGTTGGATATTATCCATCCATTCATCATTTACTAGAAGAATTAAACGCAATATCGAGTTTTATAAGATTTAGTTTTTCAAATGTTGTACATGTTGAATGTGATGAACATGTAGAATCAGTTACATTGTCGCCTACATTAGCTTTACAATTAGGTTTTTCTGAAAAATCAGATCTTGTAAAAGAATCTCATGGATTCAAACAACCATACATAGATATCGGATATCCACATCAAATTTTTATTTATACAGATATTATACAATATCAATTTTTAGGTGATACAAAAGCACCATTATTACGTATAGCAACAATCTCTGATATTAAATATGGAAAAGTTCAAACAATTACATTTGAAGATATTCATTATATGCCACTTGCAAAATTTTGTTTTAATACAATTGAAATACTATTAAAAGATCATGCAGGGCGAAATTTGCCATTTCGTTCTGGGACACTGACCGTAACACTACATTTTAAACGCTCTCCGGCATCTTCTAAATAATAATCTATATATATAAAAGAGAACGTACAAATCCTTTGTTAGCTCATCACGCTAATACGGCTGAACCAATTTCTTTCATTTTTCGGGGGTTATTAAGATTTGGACCCTAGATGGTTTTTATCATATCACTTTAATTTTCAATTACCAGTGTCTTGAGATAATTGACCATTCAAGTGTCCATAACGTACAAATCCTTTGTTAGCTCATCATAGCTAAATCTAAGCGTATTTATATGCAACCCACATGCCCGCGTCACTCGGCGGGTTAACATAAATGACAGGCGATATAATGTTAACATTTACTCCAATCTTCTATGGTTTTTATCATATCACTTGAAAGCGAAAAAGTAAAAATTATCTAAGTAACAAAGTTTATTGCGTTCCGGGGTGACCCCAGCGAAGCGGGGTGAACGCTGCTAGTAATAATAATAAAAATGAGAGCAAGACGTGTTACTTATCATCGTGGGCGCGGAATACCATATTTTTCAGGACCTGTATATCAAAGGGGACATGGTATAGGTAGTTTCTTTAAAGGATTATTTCGTTTTGCTTTACCATTTCTTAAACAAGGTGCAAAAACTGTAGGACGTCAAGGATTACAAACCGGTATGCAAGTTGCGGGTGATGTATTAGAAAATCGACCATTTAAAGAATCGGTTCGTGCACGTGTAAAAGAAGCTGGTAATAGTTTAAAGACAAAAGCAATTAATAAAGTTGGGCAGTTGCTAACTGGTAACGGCAAGAGACGGTCACGCAAGAGGAAAGCTCCTGCAATTGTAAAGTTTGGACCACCAACAAAACGTAAACATATACAGGACATCTTTTCATAATGGCATTCCTAAATTCAAATAGTTTTGAATGTTGTACCAATGAATTTGATTTCTTTTCTATACCAATGACACAAACAGCTATTGAAGCAACTACAAATGCTGAATATCGTCCTATTTCCACATTAACCTCAGAAGGACCTATTGAATTTGTTATTCCGGGAGAAACAGGTGAATTTATTCATCCTGCATATCTATATCTTTATGTACGTTGTAAAATTACTAAAGCTGATGGTACAACTTTAGCTGACGATGATGTTGTCGCACCCGTAAATAATTTCTTACATTCTTTATTTAGTCAAATTGATATTTCGTTAAATGATAAATTAATTAGTTCTTCATCAGGATCTTATCCTTATCGTGCATACATTGAAACATTATTAAATTATTCTCATGATGCTTCTCAAACACATTTAGCATGTGCCATGTGGCATAAAGATACTGCAAAAAATTTTAATAAATTAGATAATACAAATGCTGGTTTCCAAAAACGTGCTAATATGGTGAAAAATAGTAAATCTTTTGAAATGTATGGACGTCTTCATACGGATATTGTAAGTTTAGATCGTATGCTTCCTAACAAAGTAAGTTTGCGTGTAAAACTACATCGTAGTAAAGATAATTTTTGCTTAATGTCTGCTGAAAATACAAGTTATAAAGTTGCACTTGAGGAAATTATTCTTCATGTACGACGTATTGATGTAGCTGCAGATTTAGCTATGCAATTAAATACACGAATGGGTTCGGAAACAGCCAAGTTACCTCTGACGAGAGTGGAAACAAGATCTTATACTATACCTGCACAAGTAAAGTCTTACAGCCTTGATAATCTTTTCCTGGGTAATGTTCCTAAAGGCCTGATTATTGGTTTCATCTCCAACACAGCCTTCAATGGGAAATCACATCTTAATCCCTTTGAATTTCGAAACTTTAACGTTAACAAACTGCAATTACAAGTCGGTTCAAAATCATTTCCTCCCAACCCCCTCACACCTGATTTTAATAATAATTTATACCTTCTAAGTTACTATACTTTGATTTCAGGTACTGGTATATATTATCAAAATTATTCACATACTGTTACTCTTGATGAGTATCCAAACGGATATGCTCTGTATGCATTTATTCTATCTCCAACAGGAACTTTAGATGATAACACGTGGGATGTAGTACGCGATTCCCCTGTATCATTTTCAGAAACTTTAACTGAACCTGTTACATGCATTGTGTACGCACAATTCGATTCTTTAGCACAAATAGACAAAGACAGAAATATTTATACTGATAACACCTTCTAATTTATTTAGTTGAGTACAATGCGGGTTGTTGTTCACTTCTCGGCGTATCATGATAACGAAGATGAGTTTATTATAAAAGAGCTAGCCATTGTAAATCCTGACGTTCCCTTTTTTCAAAATTGGGTTTTTAAACCACCATTTCCTTTAAATAACTTATCTGAGCCAATCATAAGCACAAACAAATATCTAGGTGAGAATGTGTATGCCATTACCTGGCACGAAGGGGATGTAGAATATTCACATCTTAAGGAAATACTTCAAACATATTGTTCAAATACTACAACCATATACACATACGGAATAAATAGAAAGTGTTTTCTTCAAGAAATTCTTCAAAGAGAAGTTACAAATTTGGAAGAAATAAACTGTCCAAAGTATACTGCATTAAGTTTTCACGTTCATCGGTGTGCACATAATAAGCATCGTTTCGTACAATATAGATGTACTGTTCATGAAGCATTACTGTATAGTGAATATGTGAAAGTGTATGATTATGTGTTACATGTGAATAACTGTGATAATTACATACCTACTACAATTAAAAAAAATAATCTTCATCATGTATAGTGATGAATTATTAAAAGTGTTAGTAACTGATAAAGTGACTGGTGCAAGTGTTACTGGAATTTACCCTATTGACAAACTTCCTGTAACGGTAAAACCTCCTGCAGCACTTGTGATTAATCTTGATACATCTGATTCTGCTGGTTCCCACTGGGTTGCAGTGTACATCAATAAGAAAAAACATGGGTACTACTTTGATAGTCTTGCTATGGACATTCCCAAGGAAATAAAAAACTTTTTGTCGAAAAATACTAAAATGTACTTTACAAATATTCAACAATATCAACATTATAATTCTGTGTTATGTGGTTATTTTGTCTTATATTTTCTGCATCATATTATTCGCACTCAATCATTTGAAAAGTGTTTAAAATTGTTTAACAAGAAAATTTTGAAAAAGAATGATGCCATTGTTTATAAACATGTAAACAAATTTTTAAAAAGAAAACACAAATAATTTTTTTTAATTTTTTTTATTTTTTTTAAATTTACATTTTTAATTTACAATAATTTTTTTTAAACTTACACCCATGCATTTTATTTACAATTCCTCATTACAATCTTGATAATGCATTAGTTAATGCTGTTGATCTTTCATATTTCCACCAATAATTCAACTGTTGTGCATTACGATATGCACATCCTGATTTCTTTACAATACTTGTGTGAAAAGAACAATATTCATTAAATGTATTTCCACATAATTCATTTAATGAAGGACAATGTTTTGTTTCTAAATCAATGACATTATCTAATGCAAATATTCTTTTAATCCAAAGAGATTTCTCTAAACCTTTACAATAAAAGGTTGAATTCTTTGCGCATAATTGATATACAAGGTTTCGTATGCATGATACAGTATATCCAGTTTTGCTATAGTAGTAGTGGCCCGCGTATGCGCGAATGACTCATCCTCACTCTCTTTCATGACCAGGGTGAAAGGTCAATGACCTGGCCCGGGGTCAATGACCTAGGGGTACCTAGGACCACCCCCTCTAAATTTTGGCAGGGGTACCTTGGCCCACCCCCTAAATTTTGGCAGGGGTACATAGGACCACCCCCCTTAAATTTTGGAAATTGCCAAATCTAAAAATTTGGTATGGTAGCCTAGGACCATAGTATGTACCTCTATCAGTATTGGGGGTCTATGTCGTTCCCTTTTATGGGTAAAAAATTGCCAAAAATTCAAATTTCGGGGGTTTTTGACCTAATTTATCCCCTTGGATGAGGTATTATTATCCTATATAGTTATATGGGCGTATACAGGGGTCCATTACCTTTCATAACATATGGGTATATTAATGCACCCCTTGAAAAATTTGGGAGGGGTACGTTGGCCCACCCCTTAAATTTTGGAAATTGCCCAATTTAAACATTGGGTATTATAGTACAGGACCCTAATATGTATCATGATAAATTTGGGTGGTCCACCTCATTCCCTTCTAGGGGTACAAAATTGCCAAAATATAAACGTAAGCAATACGTTGTACCACGTGTTTGGTCTTTTGGCCCAATTTGTCCTCTTGGATGAGGTCCTATTACCTTATATGGTTATATGGTCATGTATAGGGGTCCATTACCTATCATAAGACATGGGTATATTAATGCACCCCTTGAAAAATTTGGGAGGGGTACTTTGGCCCACCCCTTAAATTTTGGAAATTGCCCAATTTAAACATTGGGTATTATAGTACAGGACCCTAATATGTATCATGATAAATTTGGGTGGTCCACCTCATTCCCTTCTAGGGGTACAAAATTGCCAAAATATAAACGTAAGCAATACGTTGTACCACGTGTTTGGTCTTTTGGCCCAATTTGTCCTCTTGGATGAGGTCCTATTACCTTATATGGTTATATGGTCATGTATAGGGGTCCATTACCTATCATAAGACATGGGTATATTAATGCACCCCTTGAAAAATTTGGGAGGGGTACTTTGGCCCACCCCTTAAATTTTGGAAATTGACCAATTTCAACATTGGGTATTATAGTATAGGACCCTAATATGCATTATGATAAATTTGGGTGGTCCACCTCATTCCCTTCTAGGGGTACAAAATTGCCAAAATATAAACGTAAGCAATACGTTATATCACGTGTTTGGTTTTCGGCCTAATTTATGTGCTTGGATGAGGTCCTATTACCTTATATAGTTATATGATCATGTATAGGGGTTTATTACCTATCATAAGACATAGGTACATTTGTGCACCCCGGGAGGGGTACAATGGTCCACCCCTTAAATTTTGGAAATTGACCAATTTAAACATTTGGTATTATAGTACAAGACCCTAATATGTATTATGATAAATTTGGGTGGTCCACCTCGTTCCCTTCTAGGGGTACAAAATTGCCAAAAATATAAACGTAAGCAATACGTTATACCACGTGTTTGGTTTTTGGTCGATTTTATTCCCTTTGATGGGGTGTTATTACCTTATATGTTTACATGAGCGTATACAGGAGTCTATTACCTTTCATAAGACATGGGTATATTGATGCACCCCTTTAAATTTTGGGAGGGGTACCTTGGCCCAACCCTTTAATTTTGGAAATTGCTTAATTTCAACATGTGGTGTCATAGTACTGGATACTAATATGTATCATGATAAATTTGGGTGGTCCACCTCGTTCCCTTTTAGGGGTACCAAATTGCCAAAATATAAACGTAAGCAATACGTTATACCACGTGTTTGATTTTTGACCTAATTTATCTCCTTGATGAGGTCCTATTACATCATATAGTTATATGGTCATATAGGGGTCCATTCCCTATCATAAGACATAGGTACATTGATGCACCCCGGGAGGGGTACAATGGCCCACCCCTTTAATTTGGAAATTGCTCAATTAAACATTTGGTATTACAGTATAAGACCCTAATATGGATCACTATAAATTTGGGTGGTCCACCTCGTTCCCTTTTAGGGGTACAAAATTGAAAAAATATAAACGTAAGCATTACGTTGTACCACGTGTTTGGTTTTTGACCTAATTTATTCCTTTGGATGAGGTCCTATTACCTTATATGGTTATATGGTCATGTATATGGGTCCTCGCTATCATAGTACATGACCTCAATATGTATCATGATAAATTTGGGTGGTCCATCTTGTTCCCTTTCATGGGTAAAAATTGCTAAAATATAAACATAAGCAATATGTTGTACCATGTGTTTGGTTTTTGGCCCAATTTCTTCCCTTTGATGAGGTTTTATTACCTTATATGGTTATATGGTCATGTATATAGGTTCATTTCCTATCATAAGATATGGGTACATTGATGCATCCTTTAAAAATTTTGGGAAGGGTATCTTGGCTCATCCACTCGGTTTTAGAAATTGTTTAATATAAGCATTTGGTATCATAGTACAGGTCTCCAATATGTACCACTATAAATTTGGATGGTCCACATCGTTCCCTTTTCATAGGTAAAGAACTACCAAAAATCAAATTTCGGAGGTTATTGACCCCTATTTAGCATGTTATATGGTTTATTACCTTTATATGTTTATGTTCCCTTTTAAATTTGGGAATTATCAAATAACAAAATTCGGTAAACGCTTTTTAAGACCCCATTGTAGATGTTGATGTTCCTCTTATGGCCAAATATTCAAAATGTAAATATTATTGACCGGCTTTATTATTGAATAAGTACAGGATTTATTACTTTTTTCATAAGACACAGGTGTATTTGTGTACCAATCTTAAATTTTGGAAGGGGTACATTTCTTATTGTCGTATCAATAATTGGTAATTGTTCATTGGGTAAATCATTACGATCACGTGATCGGTTATTGACCTATGATGGGATTAGGAGTCCAGGACATTGGTACATTGAAACTTTGTAGGATAATTTGAGAATGCGTCATTGGTTTTGATTATTCCCGCCAAATATAAACGTAAGCAAGACGTTGTACCACGTGATTGTCCTTGATGAGGTAGTGTACAGGGATTCATTTCCTTTGTTGTGGTACTTCTTAAGTTTGAGTACACACACACTTCTAGAAAACAGTTGGTTCTACTCAGGTAAACAATTGACGGACATTATTGACCTTATTGAACATATAATGATATGATTAACTCTAAGACTTAGGTATATCAAGAGAAGTATTCTTTAAATTTGGGAATGGTGATAAACAGAATTTTAACATGAGGTGCGAAATTTGAAACAATACATTGAACTTTAGTCACAGCTCATAGTTTAAGATCATTGGTGGTGATTGATTTGAAATCTGATAGCTAACCTTATTGAATCTTATGACTCATAGACGAAAGGCAATACATGCTACAACAGTTTAAAATTTAATCATAAGGTGATGTAATCTGACACTAGCAAAGTTATTGTGTATGCAATTTGATTGGATGATCACTATCTTTCCTGCAATCTGATTGGTTGATCACTATCTTTCGTGCAATCTGATTGGTTGATGATTTTCAAATCTTTGCTGTATTCAGTTTTAAGTTTAACATTTAAAAATCTTGGTTTCGTTCAACATTTTGCACTCACTGATAAATATGATCAAAACCGTTTATTTGTTAATCGAATAGTTAAAAACCGGTTAAAGTTTGACGGTTAACCGTGAAACGTAAAATTTTTTGCTTGAAACTTTTTGTTTAAAAATTCTTGCTTTCAAATTTTTGTTTGATTTTTTTGTTTCAAAATTTTGTTTGACATTTTTCGTTTCCAAATTTTTTGTTTCAAAATTTTTTGTTTAAAAATTTTTCGTTTGAAATTTTTTGTTTGAAAATTTTTGTTCGAAAATTTTGTGAAATTTTTTGTTTCAAAATTTTGTTTGAAATTTTTTTCGCTTCAAAATTTTGTTTGAATTTTTTTCGTTTGAATTTTTTTCGTTTCAAAATTTTGTTTCAAAGATTTTTTGTTCTAAATTTTTGTTTCAAAGTTTGGTTTGACATTTTTAAAAGTTTGTGCACTCATTAGTAAAGAACCTGAACTGTTTAGAACAAAAACCTTTGACAACATTGTGGTGCACGTCAGAACCTGGGGTTGTACTTGAAATGAAAAAACAGAATTCATTAAAATGGATCATTTTATTACACTCCACATACATCCATACCAGATATATGATCTGGATATTGTCGATACAATGTATTTTGAACTTCTTGCACTAGTTTGTCTTTAGCATATAATTTTAATTCCAATTGAAGTCTTTTAAGGTCTATTGCGATATCAATTGGTGGAAACTCAATGTCCATTTGATCACAAATAAACTGTTTATCAATACAATTATGCACCCACGAACGATGTTGACAACCATCACAATATCTAGATACATGTTGTACAATATGCATAACACATTTTTCAAAATAGTACTTTTTCAGGAATATACTAGTTTTGTTGCACACTTCCACTGCATGTTTCACACACTGGAATACGCTGATGAATTTGTTCCATTCTGTTTGTGTTAGATACACCATGTTGCGAGGGACATGAAATGTACTCTTTTTACGTAACAGCACCATCTTCTCTTCGAGGACTGTACGCAGCACCACTTCATGATTTGAGCCTAATGATTTGACTATGGTCACATTTAGCTCATCATGAAAATAATCGTTCATTTGGTCGATTCGTGAACATAATATTTGCCATTCTTCACAGGTCAGTTGTACACCAAATTGTTCTGCTTTGCCCAATCGAATCACAGGTTCAAATGTTCTAGCACTGATACCAATCATCACATGTTTTGTTTGAAATATATTTATTGGATAATAGCTTGCGAAGATGAACTCTTTATCGTTAGAAGTACACATCTTTCCTCCTGAAAAGCACTTGCTCAAATGATTTCGTGGGATGACACTGTATTTGCTGGTTTATAGTTATTGCTGACGTCATTGGAAAGGAATGTGCTGACGTTTGAATTTATGATTTCATCACAGTTGCTG
The DNA here is from genome assembly GCF_964235325.1 of Thermobia domestica. Classification (NCBI taxonomy): domain Eukaryota; kingdom Metazoa; phylum Arthropoda; class Insecta; order Zygentoma; family Lepismatidae; genus Thermobia; species Thermobia domestica. The sequence continues at coordinate 255,820,794 of NC_137457.1, read as the reverse complement.
ACGTCATGCCGACCAACCAAATTCATACAACTACAGCTGACGTCATTGGAAAGAAATGTGCTGATTCATGATTTCATCACAATTGCTGTGTACTAAATTCAAGTTGATGACTTCGACCCAAGAATCCTTTGTAACATAAAGATACAGATCCAGTATTTAAGAAACGCAGTAGTTCTTCTTGTTTTGATGCTTCCATGGGTAAATATCTTGTTGGTAAAATTATATTCTTATCATTTTCAAGCTTCACTACGATTCTTAATCCAAACTTTGTAGGGATCATTTGGCTAGCTAAGATTCTATAAGGTACATTCTGTTGTAAATCAGTAATCTTGGTAAATGATTTCATCACATCACGTGTGTTTAGAAACTGCAGACAAGTAGCCATGATGATGTTATCATGAATACTAACTCGAACGATACTTATATATGATGCAAAACTGATGACGTTGCATTATCATGTTCTGACATGTACTATTGCACCACATGTTGCCAGAGGTTTTTGCTCTAAACAGTTCCGGTTCTTTACTAATGAGTGCACAAACTTTTAAAAATGTCAAACCAAACTTTGAAACAAAAATTTAGAACAAAAAATCTTTGAAACAAAATTTTGAAACGAAAAAAATTCAAACGAAAAAAATTCAAACAAAATTTTGAAGCGAAAAAAATTTCAAACAAAATTTTGAAACAAAAAATTTCACAAAATTTTCGAACAAAAATTTTCAAACAAAAAATTTCAAACGAAAAATTTTTAAACAAAAAATTTTGAAACAAAAAATTTGGAAACGAAAAATGTCAAACAAAATTTTGAAACAAAAAAATCAAACAAAAATTTGAAAGCAAGAATTTTTAAACAAAAAGTTTCAAGCAAAAAATTTTACGTTTCACGGTTAACCGTCAAACTTTAACCGGTTTTTAACTATTCGATTAACAAATAAACGGTTTTGATCATATTTATCAGTGAGTGCAAAATGTTGAACGAAACCAAGATTTTTAAATGTTAAACTTAAAACTGAATACAGCAAAGATTTGAAAATCATCAACCAATCAGATTGCACGAAAGATAGTGATCAACCAATCAGATTGCAGGAAAGATAGTGATCATCCAATCAAATTGCATACACAATAACTTTGCTAGTGTCAGATTACATCACCTTATGATTAAATTTTAAACTGTTGTAGCATGTATTGCCTTTCGTCTATGAGTCATAAGATTCAATAAGGTTAGCTATCAGATTTCAAATCAATCACCACCAATGATCTTAAACTATGAGCTGTGACTAAAGTTCAATGTATTGTTTCAAATTTCGCACCTCATGTTAAAATTCTGTTTATCACCATTCCCAAATTTAAAGAATACTTCTCTTGATATACCTAAGTCTTAGAGTTAATCATATCATTATATGTTCAATAAGGTCAATAATGTCCGTCAATTGTTTACCTGAGTAGAACCAACTGTTTTCTAGAAGTGTGTGTGTACTCAAACTTAAGAAGTACCACAACAAAGGAAATGAATCCCTGTACACTACCTCATCAAGGACAATCACGTGGTACAACGTCTTGCTTACGTTTATATTTGGCGGGAATAATCAAAACCAATGACGCATTCTCAAATTATCCTACAAAGTTTCAATGTACCAATGTCCTGGACTCCTAATCCCATCATAGGTCAATAACCGATCACGTGATCGTAATGATTTACCCAATGAACAATTACCAATTATTGATACGACAATAAGAAATGTACCCCTTCCAAAATTTAAGATTGGTACACAAATACACCTGTGTCTTATGAAAAAAGTAATAAATCCTGTACTTATTCAATAATAAAGCCGGTCAATAATATTTACATTTTGAATATTTGGCCATAAGAGGAACATCAACATCTACAATGGGGTCTTAAAAAGCGTTTACCGAATTTTGTTATTTGATAATTCCCAAATTTAAAAGGGAACATAAACATATAAAGGTAATAAACCATATAACATGCTAAATAGGGGTCAATAACCTCCGAAATTTGATTTTTGGTAGTTCTTTACCTATGAAAAGGGAACGATGTGGACCATCCAAATTTATAGTGGTACATATTGGAGACCTGTACTATGATACCAAATGCTTATATTAAACAATTTCTAAAACCGAGTGGATGAGCCAAGATACCCCTCCCAAAATTTTTAAAGGATGCATCAATGTACCCATATCTTATGATAGGAAATGAACCTATATACATGACCATATAACCATATAAGGTAATAAAACCTCATCAAAGGGAAGAAATTGGGCCAAAAACCAAACACATGGTACAACATATTGCTTATGTTTATATTTTAGCAATTTTTACCCATGAAAGGGAACAAGATGGACCACCCAAATTTATCATGATACATATTGAGGTCATGTACTATGATAGCGAGGACCCATATACATGACCATATAACCATATAAGGTAATAGGACCTCATCCAAAGGAATAAATTAGGTCAAAAACCAAACACGTGGTACAACGTAATGCTTACGTTTATATTTTTTCAATTTTGTACCCCTAAAAGGGAACGAGGTGGACCACCCAAATTTATAGTGATCCATATTAGGGTCTTATACTGTAATACCAAATGTTTAATTGAGCAATTTCCAAATTAAAGGGGTGGGCCATTGTACCCCTCCCGGGGTGCATCAATGTACCTATGTCTTATGATAGGGAATGGACCCCTATATGACCATATAACTATATGATGTAATAGGACCTCATCAAGGAGATAAATTAGGTCAAAAATCAAACACGTGGTATAACGTATTGCTTACGTTTATATTTTGGCAATTTGGTACCCCTAAAAGGGAACGAGGTGGACCACCCAAATTTATCATGATACATATTAGTATCCAGTACTATGACACCACATGTTGAAATTAAGCAATTTCCAAAATTAAAGGGTTGGGCCAAGGTACCCCTCCCAAAATTTAAAGGGGTGCATCAATATACCCATGTCTTATGAAAGGTAATAGACTCCTGTATACGCTCATGTAAACATATAAGGTAATAACACCCCATCAAAGGGAATAAAATCGACCAAAAACCAAACACGTGGTATAACGTATTGCTTACGTTTATATTTTTGGCAATTTTGTACCCCTAGAAGGGAACGAGGTGGACCACCCAAATTTATCATAATACATATTAGGGTCTTGTACTATAATACCAAATGTTTAAATTGGTCAATTTCCAAAATTTAAGGGGTGGACCATTGTACCCCTCCCGGGGTGCACAAATGTACCTATGTCTTATGATAGGTAATAAACCCCTATACATGATCATATAACTATATAAGGTAATAGGACCTCATCCAAGCACATAAATTAGGCCGAAAACCAAACACGTGATATAACGTATTGCTTACGTTTATATTTTGGCAATTTTGTACCCCTAGAAGGGAATGAGGTGGACCACCCAAATTTATCATAATGCATATTAGGGTCCTATACTATAATACCCAATGTTGAAATTGGTCAATTTCCAAAATTTAAGGGGTGGGCCAAAGTACCCCTCCCAAATTTTTCAAGGGGTGCATTAATATACCCATGTCTTATGATAGGTAATGGACCCCTATACATGACCATATAACCATATAAGGTAATAGGACCTCATCCAAGAGGACAAATTGGGCCAAAAGACCAAACACGTGGTACAACGTATTGCTTACGTTTATATTTTGGCAATTTTGTACCCCTAGAAGGGAATGAGGTGGACCACCCAAATTTATCATGATACATATTAGGGTCCTGTACTATAATACCCAATGTTTAAATTGGGCAATTTCCAAAATTTAAGGGGTGGGCCAAAGTACCCCTCCCAAATTTTTCAAGGGGTGCATTAATATACCCATGTCTTATGATAGGTAATGGACCCCTATACATGACCATATAACCATATAAGGTAATAGGACCTCATCCAAGAGGACAAATTGGGCCAAAAGACCAAACACGTGGTACAACGTATTGCTTACGTTTATATTTTGGCAATTTTGTACCCCTAGAAGGGAATGAGGTGGACCACCCAAATTTATCATGATACATATTAGGGTCCTGTACTATAATACCCAATGTTTAAATTGGGCAATTTCCAAAATTTAAGGGGTGGGCCAACGTACCCCTCCCAAATTTTTCAAGGGGTGCATTAATATACCCATATGTTATGAAAGGTAATGGACCCCTGTATACGCCCATATAACTATATAGGATAATAATACCTCATCCAAGGGGATAAATTAGGTCAAAAACCCCCGAAATTTGAATTTTTGGCAATTTTTTACCCATAAAAGGGAACGACATAGACCCCCAATACTGATAGAGGTACATACTATGGTCCTAGGCTACCATACCAAATTTTTAGATTTGGCAATTTCCAAAATTTAAGGGGGGTGGTCCTATGTACCCCTGCCAAAATTTAGGGGGTGGGCCAAGGTACCCCTGCCAAAATTTAGAGGGGGTGGTCCTAGGTACCCCTAGGTCATTGACCCCGGGCCAGGTCATTGACCTTTCACCCTGGTCATGAAAGAGAGTGAGGATGAGTCATTCGCGCATACGCGGGCCACTACTACTGCTATTCCATTTCAATCCATGCAAATTTAATGTTAACCAGTCAATTTGTTTTTGACATCCTAGTGATAATAAATTATATTCAACTGGTGATTTTACCAAGCAATGGAAATTTACTGTATCATCGCATGCAGTTAAACAAAACTCACGAATAATAAGTTTGTTATCAGACATTTTAAAACCTTGAATATCAGTAATATACTGATTTACACATGGTGAAATTTTATTTGTATGAAAAATAAAAAACGGAATTATCTGTCCAACAAATTCTGTATTTTGTAAAAGATCGCAAAATTCATTATTTTGCAAGTTTTATGCATAAAGCATCGAAATGAGATTTCACTATGTTCTTGTTCAAACACTTCAAAGAGTTCACTAAGAGTTTTTTCAAGAGATAAATACTTCACTGCAAATGATCCAGTATTATGAAAATGTCTACATTCATGAGGAAGATGTAACTTGCATTCCACGCATTCCATTGGATTATTGTTGTGTAAGTATACTTTTATAGTTTTTAATACACAGTTCACATTAATGTTTTCACCATTACATAACACACATGAAACACTAGCACTATTCGAATACATTTTTTCAATCTGAAATATTCGCTTTCCGTTTGTCTTTTCTTATGAAGATCTCTAGTAATTCCGGTAAATAGTCTGTATCACTTAATAATTCCACATAGGCGTCATAAAATTTTTCTCTTGTTAATAGTCCGATAATATGCGTGTTTGCGTACAAATAAAACACATCATCTTCAACACTAGGACTTGCTATAATACTCCAAGCGCGGGTTTCCAATAATTCTGGACGCGTCGTCATACAATCATGATCAAAATCATGATTAGATCCTGACGTACAACCCTCACATATTAGTGTTTCATTAAAATTCCATTTTTCAATAGCCTTCTTTATACATTCGCGATCCACTTTTTCACTATTACAACAACAATCTAAAGCCCAAAATCGTGATGTTCTTGATAATACAATTGGAGATGATGGCGGTGTTGGTGAAACTGTTAGCGCTGGTGAATCTATTGCATCAAAATCAAATTCTTCATCTGACGATGATTCGTATATTTCTGTTTCAGCATCAGATATTGCTTCAATATTGCTATTGCAAAGATCCTTCTTCTCATACGACTGCATGATGTATCTTTATATATTTTGTCTCTTATAGCCTGTATTTAAAGTATTTTCATAACCGCAAGGTAATCACGTGTTCGGCATTCCCAACATTAAAGTTATTTTTATTAGTTTGTCCCCAATTTGTGATGCTTATCTCCCACGTCCGCAATCTTCCTTTTGTTCACCTACCGCGGCGCCAAAGTTATTTCTATTAGTCTGGCGGTATTCTGTAATGTTTACCAAACGTGTCAATGGTCTTCCTTTGTATTTAAATTCAAGTTTTATTAACGCCCTGCAAGCACACATCATCACTCCTACCCAACCGGTTTTCCAAAAGCGCGCGAAAAGTTCAGTTCATGTCTTAAGTTCATCAGCAACAGACGTACGAAAACCATGCTCTGTATATGTACCGGCATTACATATCATACCAAAATATACATATTTTGTACACGACGTCTTTCAGATGGAGAATCCACAATGTGTCCCGCATGAATAAATATTTCCCTCCCATCATACAGTGTTCACCAATAGTGTTAAGGGTCCCGGGTTCAATCCCCGTACGTATCACACATTATAAGTGTTCTGAGCTTCTTATTTTTAACAAATAAAATAATCACCATCTCCTTTAGCCTAACAGGTGGGACTCAAATATTTCATTTTTCCAAGTTATATATATTTCTCAATGTAAGTTTCTATTAGTCAAATCCATTTGTATAATATCTTTTTATTCTATCACATATTGCTCGAGTAATATATTCAATATTAATTTAATCACTACTACGGAAGTACGTGATACAAAATGACGTATCAACAGATTTAATTCAAATCAAACCAATTCAAATTTCCATTATTATTTTTAAAATAGCCAGTATAAAGTCTCTACAGACTCGTATACAGACTCGAAATAGAACACATGACCTTTCCATGTCAGCACAACTAAAAAAAGAAATATAACAACTTTCCAATACACGTAACCATGTCATCAAACCCTAATGACCTAACACAACCGGCTGCCAACACAGCCCATGACTTTCTATATTAATTATAGTACATAACGGTACCCGTAGAATACTTTGTCTGCAACTACTCTATCTATCTATTTATCTATCTATCTATCTATCTATCTATCTATCTATCTATCTATCTATCTATCTATCTATCTATCTATCTATCTATCTATCTATATACATACCGACATATATATACCGACACTTTAAAGCAAGTGGGCTGGTAGTATACCGTAGAGTCGGGGATGGTGACACCTTTACATCGAACTTTGCTTGTCGTGTAAACATTATTTGAAATTAGTGTCTTCATCTTCGACGTACCTATGAGGAATTTACTGTATATTCGTGTATTAAAACTGGTGAAACAAATTTCAATGTTTCAGAATGTTAAAAAAAAGAAGAAGAAGAGAAGAAGCCAGGGTCGAGAAGCCTCAGACAACTAACAGCAGAGATATATATTATTTTGTAAAATATTTGTCCGTACCTTCAGGCACGTATAGCCAGGATTTCGCAATAGGGGGGGTCCGTGACGAAATACTGTGGTTGTCATATCAGGGGCTCGATCATTCTAAGCTATTTTAGTGGCAACATATATTCGTTCGTTTAGCCAGGATTTCGTAATGGGGGCAGGGGGACGTAACATGACACACTGTGGTTACACACCAGGAGATCAATCAATCTAAACTATTTTACTGACATCATACCCATATTGGTTTGTTACGACAATAAAATGAGGATATGTAAGTAATTATTTTAATAAAAACACTTGTCTTTTTCTTTTTCTTATCTTCGTTTAATGCCGTCAAGGATAGCAACGAGATCTCTTTCGGGTAAAGACATCCTATAAAAAGGATTAGTGTTGCCGCGAAATTCAAAATGGCTCATATTATTGGTGATTCTGAGCATTTCTTAAGTTCTATCTGAGAGTCTATTTAATCCAATCGGTTTATTGATCGTCATTTGTAGTCCATAGGATTAGCATGGAACTAGAGGGAATTCGGAGTGCTTCGTCAGAATAATATCCATTTTTAACTTGACCCTCCTCCCCCGTTTCCGCCACACAAAGCTCCTCATAAGAAAGAGTAACCCAACGCTTGCTGTACTTTATATTTTTGACTCTGGTTCAACTTTTTCTCGTTTCTTTTTGTTTTATCATTCCTTAATATTGTTCATTTCTGGGTCCGAAGGGGGGTCCGGACCCCCCGGACCCACCCCTTGGCTCCGTGCCTGTTACCTTGTGAGCTTATTTGAATTTATTTTTAAGACCTTTAGGCAACTTTGGCCCACTCCGAATAGATGATGATTAAAAAATTAGTGGAAAGAAGAAAGTGATAGGATACAAGACAACGTCGAGAAAACATACATACTCGATGTTTGTCCACCACAAAGCTCACATGGCACTAACCGAGGTTGAACCGACTACCACACACACCAGAGATGAATGCTTCACGGTATAGCTACCGTGACATTTCTTGTTTTGTGTGTTCTGGGTAATAACTTAGTTGTATCTTGATTAGCATGGTGTAGTCTGCTACATTTTACTTTCGTTCTCATGGTATGCTGCTATATTTTTTACGAGAGAAGACGAGACAAACGAGACGAGACGGGACGAGCACATTTTTTCGAGACGAGACATGCTTTTTACGAGACGAGACGAGGCAGCCTGAAGTATCGTCTTGTCTCGTCTCGTGGCAACACTATTCGAGAGTCTCGAACATTTCGGGACTCTCGAAAGTTCGATAATACGATAAAATTAAAATTCTTTATTGATGAAGCGATTTTGAAATTTTATCGAATTGTTATCGATTACTCGATTATCGGAACAGCCCTACTTAGGAGGTGATGACAACAAAAAAGAAAACAATTGTTAGGCCTATTTTCATTATTTTTTGGCGGGCTTACTTTTGCAACTAGAAGATTGAAATTTTGCATAAACATTCAGTCTATCCAAGGGCGCCGATCCTGGGGGCCGAGGGGGCCCGAGTCCCTCCCCCAAAGCTCATGAGGGTCTCCCTACTGTATTTGTGAATATACAATATTTGGCATAATTTGACTGCAATTTGTCTTAAAATCTTCATATATATTTGGTCTAGGAATTAATTCGTGCGGTTGGTACGCACACATTGAAGCTGTAGTACAAACACAAAATACATAAATACCTTAAGAAAAATATTGTCCATCGCTAGCCACCACTTTCGCCCATCTGTGAGGCAATGCACGGATTCCGTGGCGAAAGAAGTCCTCATCCTTGGAAGCGATCCAGTCAGAGACCCATGTTTCGATATCTTCTGAAGAAGTAAACCGCTGTCCAATCAAATCGTTGCTCATGCAATCGAACAAGTAGTAGTTCGAAGGAGCAACGTCTGGTGAATACGGCGGGTGGGGTAAAACTTCCCATCCGACATTTTCTAAATAGGTTTTGACCGGTTTTGCGACATGTGGGCGAGCGTTATCATGTTGAACAATAAGTTTATCATGTCTGTTCTCCCATTCTGGTCGTGTTCTGGCCAGAGCTTGCTTCAAACGCATTAATTGTCTTCGATAACGTTCTCCATTCATAGTTTCACCCGGTTGCAGCAGCTCATAGTACACCACACCTTTCATATCCCACCATATGTACAGCATAACCTTTGCACAGTGAATATCTCGTTTTGGTTGTGATGGACCTGGTTCACCTGGTTTCACCCAGGCCTTTTTTCGTTTAGGGTTCTCGTAATGGATCCACTTCTCATCACCCGTAATAATTCGATGCAGAAACCCCTTTCTGCTCTGTCGTTGAAGCAGCAATTCGCAAATGGTTTTTCGTCTTTCAACGTCTCTGTCTTTCAATTCATGTGGAACCCAATGTGACATCTTTTGAATCATTCCCATGGCTTTCAAGCGTTTGGAGACTGTTGTTTGATCAACGCCTAATGCTGCTGCAAGTTGTTCCTGCGTTTGACACGAATCCTGCTCGAGCAATGCTGTCAATTCTTCGTCTTGAAATTTTTTTGGCTGTCCAGCTCGCTCTTGGTCTGCCAAGCCGAAATCACCACTTCTAAACCGTGCAAACCACTTCTGACACGTTCGCTCAGCTAGAGCATGGTCACAGTAGTAGGGGTCCGCGTATGTCCAGCCGAGTCAGCAAAAATTTTCTCGATTCTGATTGGCTGAGAGAGGTCACGTGACGTTAGGCCCCGCCCACGCGGGAAATTCAAATTTTCAGGTCACGTGGTATGACGTCATGAGTCACCCTGCGGGGAAATCCCTCACCCGGGATTTTTGAAATTTTTCCCTTTTACGGGTAAGATGAGTGTTTATGATTGGTTGACAAATGTCACGTGATTTTAGACCCTGCGATATTTGAAATTCGTTCCCTTTTACGGGTAAGATGAATCCTTTTGGTACCCCAATGCTGATTGGTTGATAGAGGTCACGTGATCTTAAGCCCTGTGACTTTTGAAATTCGTTCCCTTTTTACGAGTAAGATGAGTGTTTTGGTACCTCGATTCTGATTGGCCGACAGAGGTCACATGATCTTAGACCCGCCACACACCCCATGAGTGAAATATAGAGCGATATGTCGGTGATCACCCTAGACCTGTATTTTAGAATTTTGTTCCCTTTTATGGTTATCCTTAAAGTTCCCATGGAGGATTCAACCTCCTCCTTAAATAACCCTTTTTTGGTATCATGATATTGTACTGAAGTTTACATTAAATATTATCGTTCTCTTTGACAGATAAGATGATTCTTACCTTGATGGAGATCTTGTCCTTGAATTAGTAGCCTATGTCTCTGGAAGTAACAATGGTGAAAGAGGGGTGTCGCTTGTAGATTTCTTATAACACATTGTTGTGAGTTTAAGCGATTTATTGCTCAGTAAGCGCTTCATTAATGGAAACAGTGTTGCCAGATTTTTCTTACCGAAACTGCTCCGATTCTTTTCGAAACGGTTCCGCAGAGTACAAGAAATTTTAAACTAAAAAATTTTTCGAACTAAAAAAATTTCAAAACTAAAAAAATTTTAAACAAAAATTTTCGAACTAAAAAATTTTGAAACAAAAAAGTTTCAAACAAAAAATTTTCGAACCCAAAAAAAATTTTCGAACTAAAAAAATTGAAACAAAATTTTGTCGAACTAAAACATTTTAAAAACAAAAGTTTCGAACTAAAGATGTAAATCACATCTAAAAATTTTCAAATCAAACTTTTTATCGAACTAAACTTTTAAAATTTTCGAACTAGAAATTTAAACCAAGTTTAAGAAAAAATCCTAAGAAATGTTTTTTTCAGGAATCGAACTCAGGTCTTTCAAACCAAAGATGTGTATGCTAACCGCTTAAATGAATTCGGTTTTAATCGATCTTGGTGGGTTTCGAACCATGGTCCTTGAAAAGGATACACATATACTTTAAGAAAATAAATCTGACAGTGTAACGCTTCTCAAATCAAACTTTTTATCGAACTAAACTTTTAAAATTTTCGAACTAGAAATTGAAACCAAGTTTTAGAAAAATCCTAAGAAATGTTTCTCCAGGAATCGAACTCAGGTCTTTCAAACCAAAGATGTGTATCCTAACCGCTTAGCTATGAATGAATTCGGATTTAATCATGCTTGGTGGGTTTCGAACCATGGTCCTTGAAAAGGATACACTTATACTTTAAGAAAATAAATCTGACAGTGTAACGCTTCCGTTCGTGGATTAAAATAAAATGCTGATAGACTTCTTTGTGTGACGACATAGAAGCACATATGATTGAAAAAATGCAAACGTCAGCGGATCGCATTACTTTAGTTTTACTACGAACGTGTCAGCATGATTCATGAAAAAAGCAAACATTGACATTCTCGTATGGAATATGATGAAAATGAAATGTCGTCACAGCTACGACAAGTAGTGACATGTAGAAATCATTTGGGATCGGAATTGCGATACTATTGAGAAACGTGAATGACGTCACGATCGATTGTTACACATCGTTTTGGTTCGTGATTCATGACAAAAGCAGCGAGCGTTTTGATTGGTTCGTTATGACATCATTTTATAAATTTCCTCGTTTCTGATTGGCTGACGGTAACGTCGTTTTCACAGCGACCTAAATAAAAATCTAAATTTCATTTTTCAAATCCTACATCGCTCTCAACTATCGAGTGATAAGGTCTACTTTTAAAAGTGTCTTCATTTAAGAAGCTTTACTGCACCGACTTTGTGTTCATTGAATTTGAGGTAAGTTCAGTGAGATTTTATTTTTCACACAAGATTCGAAAATCATTTTTATTTTATATTTGTGGGCGGATCACTCATACACTGTTTTACTTTTAGTACGAAATATTTAGACTATGAAGAAATTAGTGGAATGGGAAAGTGGGAGTACGAATCAGGACCCCCACACATTAGAAGTAAGCACGAGAAAATGATATGGTTTAGCGTCCCTTCAGCGAGCACCCGTCGGGAATTGAACCATGGCCAGAAAAATGTGTATGCTTAGTTTTGAAAAGAATGCATTACAAAATTTCAGAAACTATGCCTGAGAATAATATGGTTCGATACCCTTTGAAAGCATTAGCGTCCCTTCACCTTAACGTGATATTCGAGCAACCGCCCCGGGATTGAACCAAGGCCAGAGGTGTGTACGTCAATCATTTAGCTTAGTTTTGAAAAGAATGTATGATAACGCATGAGAATATTAAATTTCAGAAAAGGCTTGACAACGCTCCGATGTGTGAAAGCAAACCCCACCGAGGATTGAACCAGGACCTTCCATGTTAGAAGCATGTACGCTAACCACTTAGCCACGAGTACATGAATATGTGGTTAAAAAGATTTACGCTATACAGATTTTGTTTTGACAATTACGTATGTGTAACGTTAATGGTTGGTGAATCTCTTCAGCTTGCAAACGCATCATTTAAAGGTCGTTGTAAGTAGAAAAAAATGCTTACGAGTGCTTTATCACATCTCAGTACTGTTGAAACATTCATTCATGCATTCTTTTTATCACTATAGAATGGTAGGTCAGTTACATGCTGATGCAATGGTCTCGAGTTTGACAGCAATAAAACACACATTTCAGTAACATAATTATTTAAAAAAAAAACTTTGATTTCTAGTACATGTGCTTTCATAATGAGATTCTGTACGTCACCGCCAGGAATCAAACTCAGGACCTTTACATGAATTGCTTAGTTAAGAATTTATCATGAATGTTATGATTTCCTGGGCTAAGCGGTTAGCATACGTTCCTTTGGCGTGGGAGACCAGGGTTCGATTCCCGGCGGGAGCTCATGTGGTTCGGATTCTATGTTAATCAGTAGGTCCACGTCTCATATAGCCTCGCTGCTGAAAGGGACGCTAAACTAAAAAATCAAAAAATCAACTCAAATTCACGCTGCTCAATTCCTTTTTTCCCATTACATATTTGTTTTACCGTACCTGTTTGTTGTTTTCATTTTTTAATCATGGCCGAATCGGGTTTTACTGTTTGTAATGAAATCACTCGTCATTATAGACGATTTATGTACGTTTATGTATTATGAGGTGTGTACGTCAACCATTTAGCTTAGTTTTGAAAAGAATGTATGATAACGTGTGAGAATATTAAATTACAGAAAAGGCTTGACATGCCCCGACGTGGAAAAGCAAACCCACCGAGGCTTGAACCAGGACCTTCCACGTCCGAACCATGTACGCTAACCGCTTAGTCACAATAATAAAAAAAATACGCTATACAGATTTTGTTTCGACAATTACGTATGTGTATCGTTAATGTTTGATGAATCTCTTCAACTTGCAAACGCATCATTTAAAGGTCGTTGTGAGTGGGAAAAAAAAATGCTTACGCGTGCTTTATCACATCTCAGTACTGTTGAAACATTCATTCATTCATGCATTCTTTTTATCACTATAGAATGGTAGGTCAGTTACATGCTGATGTAATGGTCTCGAGTTTGACAGCAATAAAACACTCATTTCAGTAACATAATTATTAAAAAAAAAAAAAACTTTGATTTCTAGTACACGTGCTTTCATAATGAGATTCTGAACGCCACCGCCAGGGAATCAAACTCAGGACCTTTACATGAATTGCTTAGTTAAGAATTTATCATGAATGTTATGATTTCCTGTTTATCAGGTGATTAAGATTTTTCTTTCTTCTTTTCTTTTGTAGTAAATTCACGCTGCTCAATTCCTTTTTTCCCATTACATATTTGTTTTACCGTACCTGTTTGTTTGTTTTCTCCTTTTATTAACATGGCCGAATCGGGTTTTACTGTTCGCAATGAAATCACTCGTCATTATAGACGATTTAACATTGAAGGCAGAATGCTCGAAGTTCAATTCAACGCACCGCCCGTAGGAACCGATATCATACAGTATGTACATAACAGTTTCCAAGCAATGCTAGACCATTTGTTAGCCAATGTCGACGATGAGGCGATGGTTGGTTTATCAGTAATATCACCACGCAACACGAATAAACCGTTTTGGGTGAGTTTTCGCCAAGCGCGAAACCTGACACTGGAAACGATGTGGGCCTCGTTCGAAAGAGTGTTACAAAGTAACAATGCATTTCTCCTGCACGAACCATTCACCGTGCATTTTCATCGTGTGGATATTCCACGTGGCTACGGCGGTGGTTTGCGGCAAGGAGTACTTCAAAACGAAGAATTGTTACGAATCAAGCGAGGGATTGTACGTGTAAGAAATCAAGATTCAAGGTGTTTGGCGTACGCCCTTGTTATTGCTATTGGCCTGAAAAAATACAAGAATGTAGATGTAAAACGACATAAGCAATATCAACATCAATCGAAATGTATTGTGGACGATGAAGTCGATGCGTTATGTTCAAATGCAGGAGTGAATTTGGATCATGGTGCCAGTGTAAATGAAATACGACAATTCCAGGCATACCTCAAAGAATATAAAATTACTGTGTATACCAGTTTCACAGGCCGTGACATCATGTACGAGGGACCGAACGATGAAAATCGCACTCCCATAAATTTGATTTGTTTGGCTGGTCACTTTGACATCATCCAATCTTTAACTGCTTGTTTTGCAACCAAGTTCTACTGTGAAGCGTGCCATAAAAAGTATAGTGAACGTAACAGACATGTGAAAAATTGTCCTGTTACGTGCTCCAAATGTTTACAGAGACCTCTATGCGACAAGAACCAAACGCTGATATTATGCAACGACTGCAATCGTCAATTTTACGGCGAACAATGTTTTAACAATCATCGTAATATTGCATATCATCAAGGGGAACCTGTATGCAAAATGGTGAAGCAATGTACTAGATGCTACAGAGTATATTCTTTTGTACGAAGTGGAGAACGACTTCATGATTGTAATGAGATCTTTTGCAATGTTTGTAAGAAGATTGTTCCAGGATCCCATCAATGTTTTATGCTTCCTGATCGCCAATGCTTGAAACCTGGTGTTCCTTCACTCATGCACGCAAAGAAAGCCTTGTTGATATTCTATGATATAGAATCTATGCAGGACACGAATATTGATGATAATACGTATGTACACATTCCAAATTTATTGGTTGCAGAACAAGTATGTTATGCATGTGTTGAGAACGATAATATCCAGCAGTCTTGCAGTACGTGTGGTCAGCGCCAGCATATTTTCCAAGGAGAGGATCCAGTTTATAATTTTCTCCAGTACTTGCGGGAACGTCGTCCCAATATAAATAGGATTTTCTGTGTCGCGCACAACGCTAAGGGATACGATGGACATTTTATCCTAAAGACCATGGTAGAACAATGCCAATGGAGACCTGACGTCATATTAAATGGGACCAAGATACTGAGTTTAACGTTGAATAATCTGACGTTCATTGACTCGTTGAACTTCCTACCTATGGCATTAAGTAAATTGTCAAAAGCGTTCAATTTACCCGTAACCAAAGGCTACTTCCCGCATTTCTTCAACACCAAGGAGAATCAATCGTATATTGGACCACTTCCAGAAACAAAGTATTATGGTGCAGATGAAATGGCCGTCGAAGACAGGAACAAGTTCATGCAGTGGTACAACGATCATCGTAATGACACGTTTGATTTCCAGAAAGAAATTATCAAGTATTGTATTCAAGATGTCAATGTACTGCGACAAGCATGCGTTTCGTTTATGACGTCATTTGAAACAGAAACCAAAGTGAATCCCTTCTTGGAGACGATCACGATTGCCAGTGCTTCCAATTTAGTATTCCGCCGGAATTTCCTTAAACCCAACACTATTGGAATTCTACCGGCACATGGCTATCGATGGAGAAGTACCCAATCGATCGCTGCAATGCAATGGCTGGCCTACATTGAAAAAACCGAAGAAAAACAAATCTTACATGCGGCCCGACAAAAAGAAGTGTTTATTGCGGGATTCCATGTTGATGGCTACTACCAAGATCCTGAGACGTTAGAGGAGCACGTCTACGAGCATGCCGGCTGCTTTTATCACGGGTGTAAAGTATGTTTTACTACAGGCCGTAATCAGCCCATCTATGGCAATCCAGAAGACACCATGGAATTCCGTTATGAACGAACGCAAAGAAAAAATGCAAGACTGCGTGAATTGGGGTACATTGTACATGAAATGTGGGAGTGCGAATTTAATCAGTTCTTAAAACAAAATCCTGCAATGGCGACGTATCTGAAGAATCACCCGTACATGAACCGCAGACCATTAAATCCAAGAGATAGTTTTTTTGGAGGAAGGACCAATTGCGTGAAATTGTACCACCAAGTCGACGAAAAAGCGGGGGAAGTAATAAAATATTTCGATATTGTCTCGCTTTATCCTTACATAAATAAGTGTGCTAAATACCCTGTAGGCCATCCACGAATTTATCTACAGGGTGATGAAAATATACCACCAATAAATAAAGTCAATGGTCTAATCAAAATGTCGATATTACCAAGTCGCCATCTTTATCATGGTCTCCTGCCTTACCGATGTAACAAGAAACTACTCTTTCCACTGTGTGCTGCGTGTGCCGAAGAAATGAACCCAGACCCTACAGCAACGTGTACACACAACGACCAGGAGCGGTGCCTCACTGGAACATGGGTATCATATGAAATACAGAAAGCAGTAGAATTAGGATATCAACCAGTGGAAATTTTTGAAATTTGGGATTATGACATTGAACAATATGATCCCATCACGAAAACAGGTGGCTTGTTCACGGAATATATCAATACATTTTTAAAATCAAAAATGGAAGCGTCTGGCTGGCCTAGTTCCTGTGTGACCGAAGAAGACAAATCAAAATTCATACAAACCGTCCTGGAGCGTGAAGGTATTGCATTGGATCCGTCCAAAATTGAAAATAATCCTGCACGAAGAAGTTTATCTAAGCTTTGTGGGAACTCTCTATGGGGAAAGCTTTGCCAGCGTACAAACTTTAGCCAGACCACAATTATTGATCGGCCGGAAGAATTTTATGAAAAACTCACTTCCCCCGACATTAAACTCCATCAAATTGTACCCATCAATGATACGATGTTGTATGCGTTCTGGGAGTACAATGAACATGTGCCTGTTCAAAACCGAAACACCAATGTCGTGTTAGGTGCATTTACAACATGTCAGGCACGTCTGGAACTGTACAAGTACCTGGAAATGTTGCAGGAACGTGTTTTATATTTCGACACGGATTCTGTAATATTTACGGAGAAGCCCGGGGAGCCAACCATTGAACCTTCAAGTACTTGGGATGCTTATCGAATGAGATGGAATCTTACGGACCACGAGCATACATCAAGACATTTGTCAGTGGAGGACCAAAAAATTACAGCCTAGAAATATACAATCCGGATACCAACGTCACCAGTTACATATGCAAATTTAGAGGATTTACATTAAACTACAATGCAGGACAACAATTAAATTTCAACACGCTAAAAGAAATGATTACAAATCAATGCCGTGGACAAGTCACCATCACTATCCCCCATAAGATATGCAGGACCAAAGACCATACCATCGTCACACGCAAAGAAGAAAAAATGTACAGTATCCAGTACACAAAACGTCGATTTAAAGAATTCAATTCCTATGATACGGTTCCGTACGGGTACGTTAAAAAACAGAAGATGGAACTGGAAAAAGAAGATGAAGAAGAAAAAACTGTAAATACCCAATAAGGCCGCCATTTCTTTTTTCCTTTTCCTTTTTTTCCACTCCTTAATCACAAAACCAACACCAAGAAGAAAAAAAAACGCAGTACCCAGAAGAGTTCATAAACCATCACCAACACCATCAGTGGAAGAAATGCAGAATCTCATATTTCAACGGGGAACCTTGACCATAAAGCAGCAACACCTAGAAAAATGCAGTACCCAGAAAAAGTTCGTAAACCACCATTAGTAGAAGAAATGCTGTTATCTCGTACCCGAGGAGGAAGATGAGCCTAAACAGATCCATCATTTACGAGTAAGTTTTATTTCTCTCTTATCAATATTTACTCATTTTTTATTGTTTCAGGAAAAAAAGAGAATTCATAAAGTAATCCGTCGTTTCTTCTTTTTCTTTACAGGATACGTCTACAACATTCGAAGATGATGATACGTCCAACATATTCATTAAACTAGATCCTGTATTTATTATGTTAATAAACTTGTATGAGAAGAGCACATACCTTTCGTTAAAATACAACAAGTTGAAAAAAAATATGTTTTATTATTTCTTGAAACCCTGAACACTTGTTTTCAAATAAATGGTAATCTTGAAAATTTAAGGTGGAAAATATATCCAAGATTTGGTTTAAATGATTTTGTTCGAAAAAATTAATTAAAGAATTTTTTAGTGTCCAAAATTTGGTTTTTAATTTAGTTCAAAAAAATGATTTGAAAATATTCAAATGTGGTTTACAACTTTAGTTCGAAACTTGTTTTTAAAAATTGGTTCGAAAATTTTTTGTTTAAATTTTTTTTCGTTCGAAAAATTTTTGTTTAATTTTTTTAGTTTGAAATTTATTTGTAATTTTTGTTTCGAAATTTTTTTGTTCGAAAATTTTTTGTTTGAAACTTTTTTGTTTCAAAATTTTTTAGTTCGAAAATTTTTGTTTAAAATTTTTTTAGTTTTGAAATTTTTTTAGTTCGAAAAATTTTTTAGTTTAAAATTTCTTGTACTCTGCGGAACCGTTTCGAAAAGAATCGGAGCAGTTTAGGTAAGAAAAATCTGGCAACACTGTTTCCATTAATGAAGCGCTTACTGAGCAATAAATCGCTTAAACTCACAACAATGTGTTATAAGAAATCTACAAGCGACACCCCTCTTTCACCATTGTTACTTCCAGAGACATAGGCTACTAATTCAAGGACAAGATCTCCATCAAGGTAAGAATCATCTTATCTGTCAAAGAGAACGATAATATTTAATGTAAACTTCAGTACAATATCATGATACCAAAAAAGGGTTATTTAAGGAGGAGGTTGAATCCTCCATGGGAACTTTAAGGATAACCATAAAAGGGAACAAAATTCTAAAATACAGGTCTAGGGTGATCACCGACATATCGCTCTATATTTCACTCATGGGGTGTGTGGCGGGTCTAAGATCATGTGACCTCTGTCGGCCAATCAGAATCGAGGTACCAAAACACTCATCTTACTCGTAAAAAGGGAACGAATTTCAAAAGTCACAGGGCTTAAGATCACGTGACCTCTATCAACCAATCAGCATTGGGGTACCAAAAGGATTCATCTTACCCGTAAAAGGGAACGAATTTCAAATATCGCAGGGTCTAAAATCACGTGACATTTGTCAACCAATCATAAACACTCATCTTACCCGTAAAAGGGAAAAATTTCAAAAATCCCGGGTGAGGGATTTCCCCGCAGGGTGACTCATGACGTCATACCACGTGACCTGAAAATTTGAATTTCCCGCGTGGGCGGGGCCTAACGTCACGTGACCTCTCTCAGCCAATCAGAATCGAGAAAATTTTTGCTGACTCGGCTGGACATACGCGGACCCCTACTACTGTCACCATACACTTCCACCAAAGTACGATGACTTTCAGTCGCACTTTTCTGCATGTTAAAGTAATGCAGCAGGACACCCCGCAAAAATACTTTATCAGGCACAAATTGCGCCATGTTCACTTAACTACAAACTGGTGTTGTTGACGCTTTAATCCACTGCCCTATACTACGAACGATACGCGATGACAGGGGTTTGCAACACATGTGTGGATACACGGAACTGTGGGACGCTCCGTTCGTTGCACCATCTCTTGTCCACCCGCACGAATTAATTCCTAGACCAAATATATACCTTCTGCATCTGAATGCCCCCCCCCCCAAATTTACTGAGACGCCCTTGAGTCCACCGAGTAGTATTTATCATATTTTTTTTTTATCTCTGCGTTAGCACAAGGGGGATCCAGAGGGGCAAAAAGGTAAAAAAGGGATTTTTACCAAAAAAATCCTTTTCGCGATTTTCTTGCCTCAGATACATGATGGAGACACGTGAATGGTATCGTTTGAAAGGCAGTTCTATTCTGAAGATAATGATTGGCGAACTATGATCCTAGGATAAATAGGAATGTCTCAGGAAATTTTCTACCTGAGATCAAGGTCTTTTACGGTAATCTGGAGCATTTTGAGGATTATGGATATTTTTCCGCTCCTACTATTCAAGATAGAAGCTTGAAATTTTGTACAGACATTTAGTACACCCCTTAGTACTTATTAGTTCATTTTCAAGTCTCTGCGTTAACATAGTGGGGGTCCAGAAGGGCTCAAAATTGAAAAAAAAAATCAGAGAAAAATCCGATTTCTCTCAAAATTTAACCTCAGGGACATGATAGGGAGATGTGAATGGTACTTTTTGAAAGGTTGCTCTATTGTGAAAAAAACGAGGTATGAACCATGATCTTACGATAAATATGGATTATGCTGTAGCCGCTTGACTGAAAGTCTATAATTTACCTTTAAAAAAGCCTTAATCTATAAGGGTTAAGCCTTTCACACTGCTTCAATATAAAGTTATGTTTCTTTAAATATTCCCTTTCTTTGTGTATTGGTATCTCCTTTCGCAATTGATCTTAATTTCAATTTATTTCTGATTCTATCTTCAACAAACATGAGATCACCTGATAAATATCTGCACCCAGTGAATAGAATTATTCATTGTAAAGTTTATGAAATGCTTCCACTCTATTTGTCGTTCGAGGGGCTACTGAGGGATCTGAAGCCCATAATGTAGGTGGAAACCTAAATAAAACGAAGCAAACAATTATGATGACATTCTCAACATGAATAATAATAATAGTAACATAGTATACATATTTCCCATTACTAGCCCTTTTATGGAAAAATTGATAATTGAAAATCAAAGTGAATAATAATTAATTTCTCCATTGTCGTAAAGCTTTGCTTTGGCAAATTTATTAAGGTCTGTTTTTCCCCGATAATATAATAGGATACTTGTTAACAATAATATGTGCGATACAATAAACTTAGATTACAATACTATTAATATAATACAACGATGCGAGTAAACTACTTCCTGATAGAAATTGCACTGCATTCCAATATAATCCTTGCAAAATTACACAATTTACTTATTAATAATATGGAATCTATCAATATATGTTAAATCATCTTCCTAAATCAAATTAGAATATATATTAGTTAGAAACGGTATTATGTAGCTACCTGCTAGTTTTATTACATACACTACGACTATGCACAGTAAATGCTAACATTGTTCGAACCTAATGTTACTCGCGAAAGTTAGGACGATAATCTTAACTTCTTCATTTATAAATAGAAACTTTTCCCCATCATAACTGAACTCAACTTCTCTTTCAATCATTTACTGAACAGCCTTTGTAATATTTCCCGGACGAACTGTTTTTTTTTTTTTTTTTTTTTCTCTCTCGAATACAGTGTATAGTAGGGTGGACCGAAAAAAAATTGTTCAGATATTCAGAGTTGAGTAGTTATCAAAAGTTGTGCATTGGTACGAAATGAAGCCATGTCAAATATATTGATTTTAAAACAATATTTAACCGGGCCCCCGTGGCCCTAAAGTTCCTAATTTTTTGTTCAAATAAAATGGTTTTAGGTAATAATAACATTTTACCAGACAATACTATTAATACATAAAACATGAAATACATGGTTTCAATATACGCAAATAACTATTAAGAGCTTAACTAACTTTCATAACTACCATATTAACACACGAAAAACCTTTGTGTTGAGCCCACCTCAGAACTCTCAAACTTTAAGAGAATATCACTTTTTCGCATCTGGATGCAAAATACATAACACTGGCTTTCCGAAGGCGGCACTTACATTGCTGAATTCAAATAAACTAAAAACAATATGGCTGCGATCCTCTCTTCCTGTATTGTCTTGACTTCCAATTAAGTATATGATTTTGAATTACAACTCAAAATGCAAAACGATCATTAACCCCATTAAGAAATGAGATATACCCCATTAAGAGCCAAATTAAAGAAATTTAAGAACGGTGCTCAGAAGTTATGTGATATTTTCTCTTGCAAATGCTGGGATAGATTAACCTGTAAGTGTGGTAAATCAAATTATATACCGCTTTTGGAGTGGGAGCTCATATTAGATCAGAGAAATCAGAGACAAATGACGAGTTGCAATGTAGTTTGAAGCAGAAACCCATAGGCTCAAAAGAAAGCATGACTCACAGATCGATTATGATGCTGCGGTACCAATTACAAGAGGGTTACAATCGTTAGCCTCAATCCCGTACTTGGAACATACATTAAGCGCTTCCACCCCGAATTCAGATGATGAAGAGTTCGCATGGAGCTATCGTTTAGAGAATAAAATCTAAAGTAAACCTAAATAAACAATAGTGAACCCTAAGCAAATGAGTACCGCAAAGGATTTAACAGGTATATCGAATAGATCGGCTGCTAAAATTGTATCCGCTGTTTTAGAAGATATGAATTTACTGAACAAAACTAACTAAGACAAGGTAGTAGATAAAAACAAAATCCGTACGAAACTAGCAAAAAAGAAACCGTCTACAGTGTAAAGCTTCAAATTTTAAGAGTCTCTATTTTCATGGCCAAAAATACCAAACTATAGTTCTAATTGACAATTGCAATAGGCAAAGCACTGAAGAATATGCGGATTATATCGATTTGGCCGATTGGTCAGAAGTATTAGTAACGAAACCTCCAATTTCGGTTAACGTATCTATAGAAGAACCAACCGAAATGATTGTGGAAAAGAGGAGGTTTCAGTTTGTCACGTTCCCCTTCCACACGCAGGCTTTGGAGAAGTGTCTAAAGGTAGTAACAGAATATTCTTCAAATGTATGCGGTAGTGTTGCACGAGACGATTATATTCGCGCAAAACTGGAAGCACGAAAGTATTTACCAAGCTTCGGACATAAATCTCAATATTTTGTTCCAAGATTCAACTAAGGAGCTTTAAGTAAGAGGAGGGTGGGTGGGAAATGAAATGAAATCTTTGAGTTTTACGTCCCACGGTTATGCCGGTTAGGCTAAAGGAGACGGTGATTATGAGAAATGAATGAAATGGTGGAATGAAGAAAGTGGGAGGAAACGGGAGGTGGGTGGGAGGAACTCGCTATGTAGCCATCTCCACGTGGTGAGTTCTGCGCTGGTTTGGTGTTTGTTGGTCAATTTTTCAACCTTACCTTATGTATTTGTGTCCGTACTATTATATCTACTAAACACCAATCAGGCGAAGAGCTGCACATCAGATCAGAACATTTAAAATCCTGGGGTCAAGTTAAAGTATTAGGAATCTTAACCAATTTTCTATACATACTTAAAATAATGGTATATATATTTAAAAAGAACAACAAAACAACACTTTTCGGACCCGCAGGGCCTGGTGAAATATTTTTATCTGCCTCTGTTTTGGGGAAGAAACATAGCATTATACAACTTTTGCACGGTACTCAAACTTAATTTTCTGAAAACAAATATTTCAATAATATTTTCACTACTCACAACCACATTTTTTTCAGCATTAACGTTCTTTTGGGCTCCCGGGGCGCGGTTAAATATCTTTTTATCCGGCTCTGTTTTGGTGAGGAAACATGACATTATAAATTTTGCACGGTACTCAAACTTAACTTTCTAAAAATATATATTTCAAAAATATTTTCACTATTCACAACTATTTCTTTTTCAAAATTAACGTTCTTTGGGGCCCCCGGGGGCCGGTTAAATATCTTTTAATCC
This sequence comes from Thermobia domestica, assembly GCF_964235325.1. NCBI lineage: Eukaryota > Metazoa > Arthropoda > Insecta > Zygentoma > Lepismatidae > Thermobia > Thermobia domestica. The sequence goes on along the minus strand of NC_137457.1, from coordinate 255,796,862 downwards.
GGCTCTGTTTTGGTGAGGAAACATAATATAATATTATACAACTTTTGCACGGTACTGAAACTTAATTTTCTAAAAATATATTTTAATAATATTTTCATTGCTGGCTACTATTTTTTTTTTCAAAATTACCGTTCTTTCGGGCCCCCGGGGCCCGGTTAAATATTTTTTATTCGGCTCTATTTTAGTGAAGAAACATAATATACAACTTTTGCATGGTACTCAAACTTAACTTTCTAAAAAAAAAATATTTCAATATTTTCACTACTCGCAACTATTTTTTTCCAAAATTAACGTTCTTTGGGGCCCCCGGGGCCCGGTTAAATATTTTTTAATCCGGCTCTGTTTTGGTAAGGAAACATAATATAACATTATACAACTTTTGCACGGTACTGAAACGTAACTCTCTAAAAATATATTTTAATAATATTTTCATTGATGACTACATTTTTTTTTCAAAATTAGCGTTGTTTCGGGCCCCCAGAACCCGGTTACATATTTTTTTATCCGGCTCTATTTTGGTGAAGAAACATAACGTAATATTATACAACTTTTGCATGGTACTCAAACTTAACTTTCTAAAAAAATATATTTTAATAATGTTTTCATTGCTGGCTACTTTTTTTTTTCAAAATTAACGTTCTTTGGGGCCCCCGGGGCCCGGTTAAATATCTTTTAATCCGGCTCTGTTTTGGTGAGGAAACATAATATAACATTATACAACTTTTGCACGGTACTCAATCTTAATTTTCTAAAAAAAAAATTTTCGGCCTTTTTCGGCCCACCCTAGTGTATAGCCGAAATTCCTCTGTATAATTTCTCTGTACATCCTCTAACATAAGGAGTGTTAATTCCTCTGTATTTTTTTAAATTAGCTCAGTCCTAGTAATTTTATTCGGCCCTTGGTTTGGGTATTCCGCTGCTCTTTTCTTACAGATTTACATAATAGAAGAGAAAATATTTTCCGTCTGACAACATTGCTTAATTTTTCTGTGCGTAATCCTGTACATAATGACAGCTTGTCAATGGCTTATCAGATAAAACTGATAAAACCGGAAAATTGTGCGCAATTTCATTGCAGCCTGAAGGCTCAGAAGTGGCGCAAAATATTAACCGCTGTAACATTTGAAAATATTCACTAGTTCACAGTACCAATTGACAGAACATATTGATATATTCACGGAAAAAATGCTTTTCTCGTTTCGACTCGTTGAAACATTATGAAAAGAGTTATAGGCTATTTTTCCTTCAGGGGTGCACACCAGGTCGGTAGCCAGCCCAAAAACTTAGGGGGGAGGCCTGATCCAGCCATATTATAGTTCATCACCATATTATAGTTCATTTGCAAGCCTACCGTGAAAATTTTGGGGGGGGGGCAGCAAAAATTTAGGGATGGGGCCGACCTCCCTAGACCCCCATGGATACAAGTCTGGTGCACACCACTCTTCTGTATCCTGCAAGAACAGAAGTCTAATGCCTAAAGACTAACAGTATTTCTAATCAACTATAAAATTTCAGATAGTACTGTAAAATTCCGCAGTCTCACATTGTCAGACCTTCGCACACGAATATCTATAGTCTGATACCTAGTGTCATCTATTGTGAGTCATGGGAACTAAGAGATGCATACACGTCAGGCAAATATTGTAGGTGTTGTATAGATAGTTGAACGCAGTTGTGAACCTGTAGCTGATTACGTGTCGTGCACGTGTGGTTCCTAATATAAACAATATTAACGATGAGTAGTACAGCTATTAGTCCTGGTAAGTTATAAAAATATGTCCTTAATATTAAATTATTTCGTGACACTAAGTTCCGTTACAATGTTGAGGTATGTGCTGTAGCCGCTTGTTGCTTCTGTAAATAAGACCGCATTTTGACGACTTGAAAGGATGGTCAATCCTGATGTTGTGATATGAGAAGGATTATTGTAATACAATTTGCTTGGTGTGAGGCCTCTAATTACTAATGGCTAGATTTTTGTATTTCCTAAATGAAATTTGAAATAAAACTTGCTTAAGTTTGGATTGTACTGAAGGCAGTGGAACGTATGGTAATTTTGATAGTATGTGTACTTCATATGTTAAGTCATACAATCTATAAATAATTTTCTAACATTTGAAGAATTACATGATGAAAAATTAAGTAAAATAAATCGTATTGAAAGTCTGTAACATCAGATTTTTTACTCCCTACTGGTAACTAATGACTGCATTGTTCCAGACGCAGAATTTGAAATGAATAATTCTGCATATATCTAGCAGGTTGAAATCAGACATGTTCCAAAAAAAGAGAAAATAAAGGGCTATGACAGGTCAACACTTTGAGCAGAACATTTGTCAGAACCGATTCAAATAAACAGCAATGCGAGGAATTATTATTATTATTATTTTAACAAAATGCCAAATTTCCCTAACTCTAAACTAACCCAACCCTGTTCTACTCCCTACCTTACTTTGTGAACAATACCACGTCCTGTAACAAAATCACTTGCACTCTTACCCGTTTTTATAATGGATCTCTCAATTTTGAATAAATACTTTAATGGGATTTTTTTTTTTTTTTTTTTGTAATCTCCTGACCTATGTACAGTGCAAGGGTTATCGGTATTTAAAAAGCTTTTGGAATGAAGTACAGTGTACGGGGTTACCTCTTAGAAATGGTTCTTATATTACGTCCCTTCATACTTAGCTTGATTTTAAAATTTTAAAGGCATTTAGACCTATAAAGCTTCCCCAAATTCTGGAGATTAATCACGTGATGAAAATCAGTGTTCATCAAGAAATTAGGTAATACTATGACAATTGTTTGGTTTGTGAACTGCCAGTTTAATCCATGCTAATCTTGTACGTACCGTTCTCATATAACGTTCCACGACATACAATATAGTAAAACGTATTTGATAAATTCGGCCTTGTCTCAAGCATTTTCCCCCTTGAGTTGGCCCAAAACGTTAGCATAGTATACTTCCAAAGTGGTTGTATCCGTTGGAGGACAGTCAATACATCAGCTGGATGTCATTCCAGAAAACTAACGCTGTAATTGGTTGGATTGAAGTTGAAAGTACTTTTCAGCACTAACAGACTATGAGACGTTGAGTTATAGTTTAATGTGAAGTACTAAGCACCGTATGCGTTCAAATTTGTCAAGGCTGCCCCACCGGGAATCACACCCGAGATGTTGTGCACCAAAGGCTCGCGCTAGGCACTTGGCACCATCATACGTTCTTGTAACTTTTAAACTATCGTGCAAATACCGAGAGAAGGGGAAGGGGCATTGATACTGCGATCATTGTGATACCATCAACGTAGCAGTGTTATCTATCCGGCATAAACATGTTTTTTGCAAATGGTATTAGTTAAGATGTTTCAAGTTTACCTGTAAAACAAAAGCTTAAAATATCATATTTGTTATGCAGTGTTGCAAAACGACGCTGCGGTATCACAAACATGGAAAAAGAACCAAATTTTGGAGCAGTTTGACATACGAGATTGCTGTAAGCACTATTGTAATTTTCACATCTGTTGAAAACCATAGATGAGTTGGGTGAGGTACTTATCTAAGCAGTTTTTCGAAATAGCTTTTGAAGGAAATCAAATTTTCAATCCCTTGAACTGTGTTTATATTCATTTTAAATCCGTCACATCGTGATCATAGTGTTAAGACACTAAAGTACTTCGGATGTTCATTGCGATCTCCCCTTTGCGTTATTGCTGCTATAGAGGCCACCAGAATTTGATTTGTTTGTGATAGTGTAGCGTCCTTACTTTCGCTTAACATTGACATATCATTTGAAAAAAAATATAACTTCATGTGTTGGCAACACTGTTAATCTGTCAAATCTCCCTGCGGGTATTTGCAAAGTACAAAATTTCGAACTTTTTTTCGTCATATTAGTTTAAAAATTACAGGGGTGTACCAAGATAAGTGGTCCACTGTGTACGTGTGTATACGAATCCATATTATTCACTCCCGGTAAACAATGAAGAGACATTTTAAACAATATGTCGTTGATCAAGAAACTTGGGTGTTTATGAAGTTAAATGTGATTACGATAGTATTTACTACGGATGACTAAATGCAATATAAAAAGTAGTCATCGAGCACATAAGAAATTCCAAAGAATAAAATGCATATTTTCAAAACATTACGTATGATACATACAAATTTATATAAACGGGTTTCGCAGGTAAAAAGAACCTTTGAGTCATTCTAGTTTCGCATTCAAGAGAAAATTTAATCAAAGATTAGGATACCATTATTAATAACAATTTAAAGGAAATGAAATGTTGGTCCACTCGATAGACAAACAGTTTTTAACAAATTTGCTGATCACACAGTAGAGATCAAGCATAACCCAGACACATTCTGTGAGATTCATGTCGGATACGTGTCTTTGGGTCATGATAGCTTTTCGATTCCCATTTAGATTTTTTTCCTCCTTTTTTTTCTTTACAGTTGCGGAAGACAAGACCTTTTTATGAACAAAAGTGTTTTTGTTCAGCAGCCTTTTTGAACTACTACTTGCTGTTTATATTGTTCGCATATTGGACGGATCTGATTTAGTGTCCCGTCGATGGGTTCCACAACAAAATGGAGAATCCACTATGCTTTCAGTTAGTAGTGAGTTGCTGCTAATATTTTGGCTGAATTTTCTTTTTTGCTGAGTTTTCTTCAGACCCACATGCGAAAGCTGTGAAAACCGACTAAAGAATGAAAGTGCTTAATATATATATACGATAAGACGTCAAAATCTCAATGAGCGTTGCTGTTTCCGTGTTACTTTTTTTTTTTTAAGTGACCTGGTTCCCTCCATGTTAGTCTAACTCGTGGAAATGTGTGACAGTCGCTGTAATGCGAGCGATTTACTTGAAGGTGTTCGTTATATTTGTATTCTCGTGGTGGTCTTCTATTCGTGATTCATTTTACAACCCATATTTATTTTATACTCGGTTCAGTAGATTTATACTCGGCTCAGTTTCATAAGATTTAATGTCGTACAGATATTTATTTTTGGACAAGTCGTTAATTATAATGAAACAAGTACCAGTATTGTAATAAAAATATTTGTTTGGACTAATCTTGATACACTCCGTTATTTAGAAACTGCCTAAATTTTCAATGGGAAATTTTCATTTAGTAGCTCAGCAAACTTACCATATATGGTGTAGAAGTACTTCAGTTAAGTTTCTTAAATTGTTACTAATAACAAGTAGTTTATGAAGAGTAGGACGGCTAATTTGTTATAATTTTGCAGAGTTGTAAAATTTTTGGTTGTCAGTTCCTCACTAGATGGATGCCAGGTCGGCCTGGAGTCATGGTTGGCTGGTTAAAACCAAGGTAGTGTAGACCATGGTTTAAACCAAGGTAGTGTAGACCATGGTTTAAACCAAGGTAGTTTAGACCATGGTTTAAACCAAAAAACGAAAAATGTTCGTAAAAGTGTAAGTGTTCGTAAAATCTTGATGAGCACACATTTGTGGGTTATCGCGTGTCACTGCCGCATATTATTCGTATTACATTCAGACTTAAATTCCCCATTCATCACTCAGAGAGATTATACTACAAAAATAACTTTTAATATAAGTTTATGAATGTTTCTTTTGTGATTTTTTTTTATAGTTTATTATTATTGTTATGCAGTTCAATCAAAGAAAAAAATCTAAATATTGTTTCGTTTTAATAATGTTTACTATTGATAAAATACATCGAAATACCGTACTTTTTATTTATTTATTTATTTATTTATTTATTTATTTATTTTTTTGGAGGGGGTTCATACAAACCCTACGACAGGCATTTACTGAAATCAAAATATCTTGTGTATCTATTTATGTATAATTGGGTCAGAGCCAAAGTGGATTCAAATAATTCTTATCTTTATTCACTTTTCTTACTGATATGCAAATTAAGTTGTTGTATTTGTTTAACTTGGACTAATAAAAGTCGTAGTGAATTAACTTGGACTAAATTTGGTCCGGTTCTTCTGTACTCTGCAGTACTTTGAAATTGTCCATATGTAATTCTATATAATGGTTTCACTTGTTCAACTGTATCTTTTTGTTCTTCTGAAATGACTCTTGACAATTATATTAATACGTATGTAAAGATCAGTACAACGTATTTTTATCAGGAGTCCTTCGTGAGTGAGTCGGCAGACGTATAGCATTTTTGGCCAATTAGTCCCAGTTTCGAGTCCAAATGGAGGACAAATTCTCTCGGGTGTAAGCTGGGAAGCGGTTTGGATTCCGCTTTAAGCTTATATGACCCCTTCCAGCATAACCCAGTTGTTGCATAATAACACCAAGACGAAACAAACTTATTTCTGTCCGTATGTGATATAAATACATAGAGCAAATTATTTAAACCAAAAGAACCTGGTTTAAATCAAGGATTTTTTTTTTTTTTTTTTTTTTAAATATAAACCATGATTTTTGAAAGCCCTGCCCGGATTACTTTTTTGGTTTCCTTTGCATAATCACTCGACTGGCTAGTGCCAAAAGAATTTTCAACTGTAAGATAATTGGCCTCTTTCCTATACTGCCTTAGAACTGACCAACATTTATTCTTCGTCTACGGGAAATAGGTATAAAATATTCTTTTCGGCTTCCAGAATAGGCTAGCTGCAATTAACACTGTAAGAGAAATGTAAATTAGCAGCCATTAAGCATAAAACAGCAATTTTTGTGGTATGAGATATTTTATTTACCTGTTTTGTGTATTCTTCATAGCTGTTGGTTGTCACGTGTCCAAGATCGTTCTGAATTGTTCCGGTCAAAAATGATGATATCCGGGAATTTTGTATGAAGTCTTGTTATTGCTTGTAAGTAAATGAAAATTAAATACATTGTAAAAAAAAAACTATCTAAAAATAATCGCCTTGGAGTTACGTCCACGAAGCGAAGTGAGCAGTCAGGTATTGTAATTTGATGTGTGATCAGTACTTCGGCTTCTGTTGTTGTTGTTTCTAGGTTCCTAAAGGTACGGCCCTTAATTCCAGTAAGTCCTCTGTTGTTTTCTGATTCTTGAATGGAGACTAATTGTTATTATCGCCACCAAGAATCGGAGGGCACAGTGGCTCAGTGGTAAGAGTGCTTGCCTCTAGTGCGTGGATTCCCTTGTTCGATCTCCGGCCAAGTAAGTTTGTGGTGGACAACATCGTGTCCGTGGCTTTTCTTGGGACACTCCCGTTTTCTTCCACATCCTCATTGCGCAAATTTTTTCGTCATTCATTTACTTTAATAATCGTCTCCCTTAGCCTATAGAGCATAATCATAAAACATTAAGCTAGAAGATTTCATTTTCCACCAGGAATCGAACACTCAATGAAGTGCGCTAACCATGCGGTTATAAGGGAGTAAGGCAAAAGATAATATAAAATTAATATTGTACGTTATTTCCCCTCAAAAATCGTGTCTTTATCCTGAATTTATCCCATTTTCCCCAAAAATCGCATCTTTTTTCTTTGTTTATCTTATTTCTCGTCAAAAGTTTTTTTAGTTTATATTTTTCCCTCACAAATATCGTGACTTTATCCTGAGTTATTTCCTCTCAAAATCGCAGAAGTTATCGAGATACTAACTGCAAGTACAATTTCGAACACTGCTAGGTCAGTTGACTTCGTTACTTTCACTCGTAGTTTTACGAGCTTTTATTTGTGATAGTAGCTTTACACGTATTATTTAACTTCAATAAAACAGTGGTAAAGTAGAAAAATATTATCAGTTTGCCTTGGAAACGAGCCCATTACTGCCACGGTCATTTCCTTGAACTTCAACAGCTGATAACTATTTTTTTCTTTCCTGAGTTTGTTAAACAGTAAATAACGTGTTCTTAGTCCTGTGAGTGAGTACATGTGTTCTGCTAGTGTGTACTTGTGCTTGTGTTTGGATTATGTTCAGAACTATGTTGGAGGGTAAGCACTGAAATTTTTAACACTTGTCATGTAAAGGATTGGGGTAGAAGTTTGTATATATATATATATATATATATATATATATATATATATATATATATATATATATATATATATATATATATATATATATATATATATATATATATATATATATATATATATATATTGAAAATTACTGAGATGTTTTTAATTACTAGAAGTACCACGTTGAACGGTTAGAACCGTAAGTTACTTTAAGATGTACTAAATAGGCAGTGAATGATGGTACTCTATTGATGTATTTACTTCAGTGGCGTGCACAAAGGGGATTCTGGGGTTTAATGTCTCCAGCTCTTGAGCAAGACAGTTTGGAAAAATAAACATTTACTGTACAGAGATATAGACATGTGTGCCCAGCAAGTTTGTCGGGGGAAGGGGGGTGAATTTTCATACTAAAAGCGAACGGGAAGTCTTGTTTCAGAAAATGAAAACATTAATAAGTCAGCATGGATAGACTACATATAAAGTATGTTATTATTATTATTATTATTATTATTTTGATGTTGTTGGTATTCAACTTGTGACCCCGATGTTACCACGCTTTTATAGATATCTGTCACGAAAGACAAACATACTAAGATATACAGATAAATATTTTAAAGTGCTCGGAGAAGGCAGCAGAGCCTTAACTTCGCCACGTAAAAAAGTAATAAATAAATAAAGAAATAAATAAGCTCTTCTTTAACTCTACCAAGACATCTAACTGGTTGTAATCTTTCATGGCTGTAGCGCCATGAAGTTTAATTTTGTACTTAGTTGTTAGCATATTTCATTAGTATTTTAATACTGTGTAGATTAAGATAACTGAATTCGCCTCACCTCTATAAATTGAAAATAAATAAAAAAAAAAATACAAAACTTAGGTCGGAAGAGCCTGTGCAATATCCTGACCGTCCATGTGGCTCACATTTCAGCAGCTGACCACATAATGCTTGATGTTTGTGTGTAAGAGCACTTCCTCGTTATGGCAATTATTAGTGCCCTCCATGGTATGTTTCTGGCTATGCCACTGATCAGTATTGCATTAATTATTGCATTTGGAAAGTTTGTAATTATTATAGTGCGTTGACGTGAAGGCCATACTGCTATAGTTAGAAACATAAAATTTGAGCAGGAAACTTCTTTTCCCATTAAAACAACGAATAACAAATTGTTTTCTCGAAATACATATCCTAAGAGAGGTTAAGGTGGGGTCAAATATTTTTTTTTCTAAAGAATGAAGTATCTTACATTGGGAAGATAAAAACTTGGCATGTGTGCTTCCCATTAAAAATAACTGAACATGGGTTTTTAGAATTTTTCGAAAATCCCGCTCGTAAATGGGAAAAAGGGGCCGTTGGAGATGTGGAATTCGGTATTTAAACTCATAATTAAAAATAAGAGAAAACATGTTTTGACAGTTCTGCTTCTAATTTGAATGAAGCCAATTTGTACAATATTCAAATTTCCGATTCGTTATACAAGAAGACTGTGTGTGTTAATTTGAGGTGAGAAATCTGGTACATGATTTCCTCATTGAAATTAATCGAAAATGTGTTTCAGCCCTTTTCAAAAAGAGGGATTTTTTTTTTAAACAATATTCAGATTTCCAGTTTTTACTTTATTCTTCCCGTTGAACAATGTACACTTCTATTTGTTCTATTGCAGGCATTCATCATTTGCTGTAATAAACATACTTACATTAACAACTAACAATTGAGCTCCATTTGGGGGGTGGGGGATAGAAGTCGTTACACTCATAAATACAGGGTGAGTCATAAGTCTCTATACAAATGATGATAATACTACACTACAGTTATAAAATATGTTCCACATGTTTCCCTTGCATGTCGAGACAAAATGACAGGCGCTCCAACCAATTCCGACGAACATTTGTCAATGTTGCACTTGTTACTTGTTTGCAAGCTGCACTGATTCTTTGTTTAAGATGATCCAAATCCCGAATTTTTGCTACCTGGAAAATACGTAAAACATAAACATTAGTTATCTTGTATGGAAACTTACTACCTAGAAAATCAAAAATAAACATTAGTCATCTTGTATGAAGACTTATGACTCACCCTGTATTATATATATATATATGGATAGCTAGATATAGATATATACAAGGCCTGTCGAAAAATTAACCGACCTGTTAATTTTTGTTTCTGGGGAAACTACATGGTTTAGTTTGGCTAAATTTTGCCTCATGGAAGAGGAGTCCATGATATCTTGAGCCCGCAGATATCGTTCCTTTCATTTAGATCTTCTATTGTAGAGGAGTTATGTTGAGTGTTCTTCTGTGGTCTCGGTGCGGGTAAAGTGGTAAAGACATGGGTGGACGGGTAGGACGCGAGAACAAAGTGATTCCGTAGATACATTCGACGTCGCCAAGGTCTGATAAGGCTAGCGAAGACTCAAAGATGATCACCAGGTGCGTAGAAAAGTCAAACCATTGTTGATTGTGTTCTTCGATTGCAAACCATTGCGTAATGTTGTGCAACAGTCATCTTCAAAACAGAGGGCATGAGAACAGGGTGGAAAAAAATCATGATTTTTTTAAAAAAAAAACATTTTTGTTGATTTTTTTTATTTAAGTGGATTTTTTGGATTTAAATCAAATCTTTCTTCTCGTAAATTACAAGTCGCGAACTGAAGAAAAAGCATTAGGAATTAGTATTAAATGCTAATTATGCCATTGAAGTGAAAGTATTAGGGTTGAATTTTGAATTAATCCCCAATTGTTAACCTATATTAATCTCAAACAATGTTTCTTAACCCTTTTAAATTATGGCTTTTTTTAAAAGGTAAATTATAGACTTTCAGTCAAGCAGCTACATCATCATCCCTATTTATCCTAGGATCATGGTTCATACCTCATTCTCTTCAGAATAGAACAGCCTTTGAAGCGATAACATTCACATTTCCCTATCGTGTCCTTGAAGCGGGAAGTTTTAAAAGAAATTGGGATTTTTCTGATTTTTTTTTTCAAATTTTGATCCTCTCTAGACTCCTTTGTGTTAATGCACATATCTCAAAATCACCTGGGAAATACTAAACGTGTATATAAAATTTCAAGCTATCTTGAATAGTAAGGGCGGGGAAAATATTTAACAATGAGCTAAAAACATTCCCACAAAGTCCCAGATAACCCGCATGTAATATAAAAATTTCCTCAGACATCCCTATTTATCCTAGGGTCGTGATTTGTACATTATTCTCTTCAGAATAAAAGAGATTTTCAATCGTACCATTCAAATGTCTCCATCGTGTATTTGGGGCGGAAAAATCACGAAAAAAGAGATTTTCTGTTAAAAATATTCTTTTTTTACTTTTTAATCCTGTGGACAAACCCCCTTTCAAGGTAGAGATCTGAAATACTGAAAAATACTAAGGGGTGCATTGGATAAATGTGTAAAGTTGAATCTTCTAGGTGCAAAAGTAATTCCGCGAAAAATATTCCCCAAATACTCCAGATTGCCATATAAAACTGGATCTCAGGTAATAGTTTCCTGAAACATCCCTATTTATCCTAGGATCATGGTTCATACATCATTCTCTTCAGAATAGGATAGCCTTTCAAACAGTACCATTCATATGTCTCCATCTGAATCGCGAAAAAAAGCTATTTTGTTAAAAATATTCTTTTCTTTTACATTTTCCCCTCTGGACCCCCATGTTTTCACGCAGAGATCTGAAAACATCTGAAAAATGCTAAGAAGTGCACTGAACGAGTGTGCAAGATTTCAGTCTTTTGAATGCAGAATGTAAGAAAAAAAAAGCATAACAAAAAATATGTTTTAAAATTTATGACGTCATCACACTGTCTCGACGCAGAAAGGCGTGAAAGCATATGTAACATGGTTTATAATGCCTCCAGCATTGAAAAAAAAAAAAAAAAAAAAAAAACTAAGCAAAAAGGTTTATTGGTACTTTTTTAATCGAATACTGATGATTCGATTTTTAATAGAATAAAAATAGGTAATATAATTTAAAAGGTTAAGCATTAAGGAAAAAGTACAGGAACTTTTATCAAAATGGCACTTTTTTTTTCACAAAAGTTACTGGTATTTGGTAGGGGCATATTTTTAAAAAATTGGAACTCGCTTGAGGCACGAAATACATAAATTTTGCCTAAAGTTATAAATCTTTTTAAAAAATCGGAGAGGGAATAGGACCCTTCTAAATACGCCTTATTATCTGGAACAAACAACCAGACGCGCACACGAAAGAATTTTCGCCTTAAACGTCCATGGTGATTTCTCCGTTGGAATAGTTAACGATTTAAAAACCCAAACCCATTGTTACGAAGGGAAGAAAGGATTGCTCTGTTACCCGTTCAAAACGGGATTTTCATTAATCATCCAGTGCATGCACTTGTTTTCATACTATGTTGTACATACTGTACATCTGAGTCTTCCATAACCGAAATAATAGAACAGAAACGGAATTTTACTTATTTTCACTTTAAATTATTTTATTTCGGAGTTTGATTTAAATCAACGATTTTAATTTAAAAAATCAAGTGATTTAAATCTTGCTTTAAATCAGGCTGATTTAAATCAATCCACCCTGAATGAGAATAAGTTGAATAAAAGTATAGTATATGACATTTCGACAAAGAAGACTAGAGCTTCTTAGGCTACGAAGAGAGAGGCTATTATTTACCTCGAAATTTCAGTATTTTAGATCGTACCCCTACGATCATGGGGGACTATACAGAAATCCAATCCACAATACAATCTGGTTGTCTAAACTGGAGAAAGATAAGCAGGCTGCTGTGAGATAAGAACCTAAGCTGCAGGTTTAAGAGATTGTGTGTATATATAAAACGATAACAAGACAGACGGTGATGTATAGTAGTGAAACCTGGGCAATCACAAGGCCCAGAAAAGAATATGAAAGTGGATGTATGATGTGACCAGAATGTTAAGATGGATGTATAATGTGACGAGGAAGGGTAGAATAAGAAACGAGTATACAAATGGGCCTGTGTGGCTTGGCTTGGACATGTAAGACCAAGAAACTACGACTATGTGGGAAAGAGAATTGGAAAGATGGAAGGACCAAGTGGAAGAAAGAGGGGAAGACACAAGATGAGATGGAAGAACAATGTAAAATAATTTGAGGGAGAGGAGATGGAAAACAGAGAACTTCGATGATAGAGCAGAGTGGACGAATAGAGTTAAGGACAAAAACACCGACACCGTATAAACATGGGAAAAGGCAAAGAGAGAAGACGTTGACAATGATATACAGGAATACCATGCATAACGCATTTAGTTGGTTCCGAGAAACGTCCGGGCTATGCAAACCTACGTTGTTTGAGATCTATTTACAATTTAACTTAAATTTATAATTGAATTGGTTTAAAGTGACTTTACTTTCACAAGAACTTCGGATAATAGACACGTTTAAAAATAATATATATAGATATATGAACTAGAAGATAAAAAAAAAATACTTTTTAATATAAAAGCTGTTAAAGAATTGAAAAGAAAATGCTCTCTAAGTGTAAATGCAAACTGAAACCTCGGATTTAGTCCCAAGATTGTGGCTGTTTGCTAAGGGATACTCATGTTTAATGAAAGCGAATGGATAATTATGAAAAAAAAAAAAAAAAAAAAAGAATATGGGAGGAAACTTGAAAACCCTGAAAAAATCCACGGACATACAATTGTCTACCACAAACTATAAGACCTGAATTTGAATCGGGGATCTCTTACACCAGAAATGAGTGCTCTACCGCTGACTCCAAGTTATTGTTGCAGTATAGAGAACGTAGATTGGTTCAGATTTTTAAAAAGTTTAAAAATGAAACACAGACATAGTGTTTACGATATATTGATATTATTTTGCAAAGATAATACATGGAAGTGTGGGGCATGAAGAACATCAATCAGTTTTCAAAACGTCCACTTTGACCTTGGATGCAGGCCAGCAATCTGGCGGGATGCCTTACCTATGGCATGCTTCAGAATGTCCATAATAGGGCGTCTCTTTTTTGTAAGCCATTTATTGAAGCACTGACCACAGTTTGTAGTCGAACGGGTTCAGATCAGAACTGCTAGAGGGCCACTCTGATGATGAGATGCAGTCTGAGATGTTGACTCGTAGCTACTCCTGTGTTGACTGTCTTGTGCGTAGGAGCAGAATCCTGTTGGAAGATCCACTGTTGGTCAGGAAACATGGTGGTACTCAGCGGTTTCACAGTGGGCGCCACGGTGGTACACAGTAGCCGATGATTCACCCATGTTCTCATAAATGGAGCCATGTTGTGCCGTTGAAGCTCACACGTTGCTGATGGGACTTTTCACTCATATTCAGCAGCTTGCTCTGATAGTGACATGTACACACGATCATTTTAAGCATTAAAAGTTTGCTTAACTACGAACAGCTTCTCGTCGATAAAATAATTGACCTGTGATAATTTCCTGCGTAAGATTTGAGATGTTTGGGCTTTCATCACTCTCTGGCGTAACTCATCTGTCAGGGAATGACCTGTACGTTGTTTGTAGGCTCTAAGTCCCAGGTCCAGATTGAGCACTGGGAACATCACTGATTGAATCTTGACGAGATTTCGCTGTATCCTTGCAGCTAGGCTTTAAGGCCGTGTCTAACATTTTCAGCTAAGATCATCAATCCCTATATAATAACATGGTGAACTTCTTTCCAAGGTGTTACGAAAACTGTTTGTCTTACGCAGTTCAAAATTTCTCCAGATGTTAACCTACCCCAATAATATATGTTTACTTTTTTTCTTATTTTTAAACGCTCTTATAGTTCATTAATATTACTTTTTACAAGTACCGGTAAATGAGACACACTGGAAACAACATAAATATATATACAAATGCAGGTATTAAAGAATCAGCAGGGTTTCATTTCCTGCTCGTGGAGGTGAAGAAATAAACACGCTGTCCTGATCCATTCACACCATTGTTCCTCACCGATCTTCAAAAAGTTGGCAGGGAAGGGAAACATGTTACGAAATGAGATAAGATCGTTCATCTAATAATGTGGAGAATGCATATCTTCGAAGTTATGTAGTTGACAACCTTATCATATGGTCGGAAGAAGGAAGAGTTGCGAGAGGCAAGACTGGGTGTTGTCAGAAATGAGACAACCTTATCTACCTACACATTATTTACTTTATAATAAGCCATGTCAAACAGCATGCACTTTCCCATTTTCATGTTTCAACCATTTTTGATCCTAAAGCTTGATTCTTGCGCGGTGAAAAAGGGAGACACGTCAGAGGAAACGCATCTATTATCTTCAATATTTCGCTTTCTAAAATACAGACTTTAAAAAAATAAAACTTTAAAAGTAACATCTAGGAAGATGAAAGAACAAATCATGACACTTAATGCGTGCGCTTAACAGTAATATACAACAGAAAGAAAAATATATTACAATATTTTCGAGGATCTAGATCATTTGAAGCCGATATTGGTATTCCAAGAATAAGCAATGAAATATTTTTTACTTGATTTACAGAAATATATATATTTCACAGATTTTCAATATATACAGGGTGCGGAAAAAGTTCCGGAATAGTGCAATATCTCTCGACATATACAAATCAGCAAAACAAAAAACATGTTTTACATATTAAAAAAAAAAAAAACTATCCAATGATACCAGAATCAACCCCCTATCGCCACCCCCTTCGGGGGTACGGGGGTAACTTTAAAATTTTAAATGGGAACCCCCATTTTTTATTGCATATTTTGATTTTTCAGACAAAGTGACGGTGATTTCACCCAGAATTGAAAACAGTGGCTTCCCGGATGGGGCTTGAATCGACACACAAGAAAGGAGGGGTACCAATACATTATGAAAACGTGATCTGTTAGTCCCATAGTTCGTGGCCATATGGTTAGCGTACTGGACTGCAGACGTAGAGGTTGAGAGTTCGATTCCCGCGTAGAGTAAAATTTTTATTGTATTTTTTCTACTGAAAAAATGAATTCATACATTTTAACTTTGCTAGAAATAATGTATTTCTCCAGAATTTATTAACTTGTAAAAAAAATACAAATTGCTACAAAAATGGTGATTTTGTTGTAAATAACCCTATGAACTCTAATCCTAATAACCCTACTATTAAGAACCACTTCATAAAGCTAGTTTGTAAAACAATTATCAAAATTTGTATTGAATATAAGTTAAATAAAATACTGATTAAAGTTAAAACGTATGGAATTATTATTTGGGAAGTAACAAAAAAAAATTTGCCTTGAGCGGGGATCAAACTCCAGACCTTAAAGGGAAGCACGCTGACCGTGTGACCACAGGAAATAACACTGTCAACTTCAGTTCTCACGCTTATAGCTCACTATAAGATGAACAGTTCCCTTACTTGAAAGCAACATAGACAAATTTTCTGAAACTTTCGTACGTCGTTAGCTCCAATATGTCTTTAGAGGTAACTATTCGCGGAGATCTTTAAGAATAAATGAAATCTTTAAGATCTATGAAGAGAGAGAGAAAACAAACTTTGCTCTTACCTGCTGTCAATCTGCATTCCATCGGTTTATCTCTGGGGATAACCCAAAGTTCGCCCACGTGACCTAACGGGGGAAGATGAAAGATACGTATCTGGTTAGCATCCTATCTGCTGTTCTGCGTTGTTGCAAAGTGTAGGGCCAAATTTAAAACAGCTTTTATATGGAAGAAAATTAATTTTTAATTTTCTGTAGCAATATATGAATAAAAGGAACAATTGTAAAAATGTTAGGGAATATCTTTTTTCTACAAGAGCTACAAAATGTGAAACTTTACTTGGAGAATGCGACAAAACGCGAAATATTAAAAACGAAACGCGAAATTTTCAAATTCTTAGTGCGAAAAACTCGTTCTCCTACCAGTCACGACGTAGCTGCTTTTCTACATACAGATATTTAGCTATTGATCAAAGATACTGCTTCACTAAGAAAAAAAGTTCCAGCAGTATTCCAGACTTCTGAATTTCATTTGGAGTGTTAAATACTATGTCCTCTAACAGTTTTCTGAACTTAAGATTTGAATAATATTGTGTTCTGGAACTTTTTTGCTGTTCAGCTTACGTTTGAAATTTTTACCTTTTTTTAGCCATAATTTTGCATCTACAATTCCTGGCTCTACTTATCTATAATGTGCATGCATAACTGCACTGAAAATTAAATACATAATGAAAATTTGTGTTCTTGCATTACTGGCAGGTGACTTATCGAAGATTTAGAAGCTTACCTAACTTCATCTTGACGTAGAAATTAATATATTTTAATACCTTTTGGAGATCAGTTGGAGATTTTTTTCCCTGTTATCCTTTCACCAAATCATTTTCGACGGTGACGATATAACTTGTTCTCATACGGAGTCGTGATCACTTTTTTTTTTTTTTTTTTAGCGATCTCCGCCCCCCTTTTTTAAAATGTAATTTCGAATGATACGTCTTAATTGATTTTTCGTTCATCCGGATTATTATTATTATTATTCACGTATTGAATAGGGTTAATAATGTTAATGGTGCTGAAAATGTTTTGGATTCTGGTCCCGGAACCTAAATGTTTCAAAGTAGCAGTGCTTCGGAAAGAGAACAGAAATACCTAATTTTGACATGCCGGCTCTGCTCACGGGACCGAACATTATAGTTCGGTGTGCTTCTAGAAGAGAATCAAAATACATTTTGACACCATTTGCAAATGTCATTAGCCGAAGATCATTAGTAACTGCAAGTGACATTGCGCAACTGTGAAATGAGAATCACTACAGGGGTTTTGTTACAAAAATCTATCATTCTTCTCCGTGATTTCGGTTCCAGAACCGGAGCCGATTTTATTAGAAAATCAGTTTCGGTACGAAGTTTGAAATTATCAGCAAACTTTACATTCCGGGCCCGGAATCTTTTTTTTTTCTTCCCCTAAAGAATGCAAGTACAATAGCAAAAAATACGTGTAGTAGTTCGAGATCATTGTTACTGTTATAGAGCTAGTGTTGATAACCTTAGGGAAATGTAGCGGGAAGTAAATAGTTCATGGTGTTGCGTGAGAAGGTCAACCAACACGCAACTAAAAGATACCCATATGAGGATTTTCTTTTTCAGATATTTATCTTGTTGCTTGTCGTAAAAACCCAATTAACAGCACTGTAGTTGTTCCTTTTGCGATATACCGTAACTAAATGCAGTTGTTTTCGTCAAAATCATTGTTTCCCAAAGTGAAGAATGTTGTTGGGTGGAACTAGTTCGATTTTTTGTTTTTCATTTACGTTATTTCCTCTTGGCTTAGATTTCTATATAGTGTAGTCTTTTTGTCAAGTATCTAAGTACGATTCTGCGGTGTGTTTAATGTAGTGCATGATTTGAATAATAGAAGAAAATATAGGAAGCTGAAGATCGGGGAACGTGGAAGGAGCACTTCAGGCCCAAATATAAAGTTAAAAAAAAAAAAAAAAAAAAAATAGTCCCAGGACCTGCCGAAAGGATCTGCACTTAATAAATAATAACAACAACATTGCAGTGAAAACAATGAGGAAAGTTTGTCTTAAATTCCCTGAGGTTCGAGTAGAGGGCTTTCGAACAGTCATGTGCCTAGTCTGGCCTTTTGCCTGTATTGTACGTTTTCTCCCTCGGTCTCTTGGTAAGGAGTGAGCATTGTTACCTTAGAACAGTGGTTCTCAGCTGATGTATCGCGACACACTGGTGTGTTACACAGACCCCAAAGGTGTTCCGAAATTTTAGAATTTAATAAAACTCTTGAAAAATTTAATAATAATTAGTTAAAATCGAGACAGACTGTACCAGTCAACAACTTGAGCGGCAGCAGTAATGCTCAGTGCTACATAGTCATTATAAAAACTAATAGGTTTCACTATTAAAATAAATATTATTATTATTATTATTATTATTATTATTATTATTATTATTATTATTATTATTATTATTATTATTGTTATTATTATTATTAAAAATATTAAATAACTGTGTCACGATGTCTTGGACGTTCAGTAAAGTGTGTCTTCAGTCAAAAAATTTTAAGAACCACTGCCTTAGAAAGCGAAAACTTTCCAAATATATTTCTTAAATAATAATAATATATTATTTATGCGTGATTGAACATAATCTTTTGAATCGCCGTGTTTTGCATTTAGTTTCTTGTAAATAGATTACACAATAAACAATTTTAGGAATGACCAAAAAAGAAAAATGCATGTAAAGATTGTGATCTTGGCCAATAATAAAGTTTTGTATCAGGGGAAGATTTTTGAACGGCCCGTAAATCGAGTTTTCGTATTTTCTACGGAATAAGCACATCATATTGAGTTAAGTGGTAGTTTGGGTACACTATATGTAGTTCTCCAGATACAAGGCCTACAAGGAAATTTTTGAGTGTAATACACGTATATTGAATGTTTTGATCCAATAAAGTAAGTCCGAAGTTGAACTCTCGTCATATCATTACATGATTTAGTGATTTAGGCATGCAATATTATTTAACTATTTAACTGCTTAAACAGTTTGTATGATATTTAGTTTTTTTTTTTTTAATATTTCTTACGAAATTGTTTTCATATTAAAAAGTAAGGCAGCCTATATTCTACACGAATTATTTTTTAATGAAACTCTTTTATGTAATATTTGATCAATTATATACTGTTATTCGTTACACTACTTCCAGTATCTGAAAAATGTTCTTCTGATGTAGGCGCAAGTTTTGTAAAGTAGGCGTCATAATAATAATATTAGAATCCAATTTGATACATAGGCCTATATACTTTGGCCTTCAAATTATCTTCGCGTCACACTCAGTTTCCAATCGCCATGTGAACCTGACCCCCTGGAATTTTTTGAGCTTTATTTACGTCTGTAAGAAGTCAGTTTCTTTGCATTTAATATATCCTCTGAAATATGCCTTGTTAAGCAGTTACTAGTAGTTCTGTACTGTGAACACCTTGTGTGTTCGTTTGGGTATGAACATTGGTTCAGGAACCTGATACTTTTTTTTTTTTTTTTTTTTTTTTTTAATAGTGCTATGCGTTTGACAGTTAGCCCTATATATATCATTTGACTTTCCTACTAGTAAGTGCAATGCTTTACTAAGACTACTTCAAAATCAAGTACATCAATTTATAAGGCGAGAGAGCAATTTTCGAGACAAATTTTTACAAAATTTGCGTCTCAGATATCTTGATCTTGTTAAATGTTCAAGTGCTGTTTCATAATGTACGACGTTGTGTGTATGTATGTATGTATGTATGTATGTAAAAAAAAAAAAAAAAAAAAAAAAGTATAATTTATGTTTGGATTACATAGAACAGTAAAATTAGTAAAATACGATGAAGGCGGATTTTGCTGTGTCATTTTATATACATGTAGGATATTTCTAACATTTCTGGACAAACTTGGACTATCTGTTTTATCGAGGAGTTTCTACTTAGGGCTGGCAAGACCCAATTAAAGGATGTTCCAAAAAATCTGGACGGACCATTTAAGAGGAAAACTAGAAATTACTATTATGGATTGTTCACACTCACCACTGTCTGCCAGGGCTGTAGTCATAGTCAAGGGTACACGACAGCACGTCGTATACCCTCTGCTTAATCTTAGTCATTAGAGTGTACCTTCTGCTTCAAAGCGTATAATATTTTCTACTTTTGTTTCGTTTATATTTATTTATTTAATCAGGCCATAATTCCATTGATAAAGTGACTATCACCAGACCAAAACACGAAATTGTTAGTTTTAGGATATGGAGATAGATAGATGCAAAATGGCATATTTTTGTTCTGAGTCGATATCCTAGCGTTTTGAAGGTCGATGGCTCTGATATTTCAATTGCTTAAAACCTTGTTCTCTGCTGAAGAGAACCAAACATGTTCGACATTTTTAAACTAAGGTATGAATATTTTCAATATCACGCTAATGTTAGTACGTAACCCAGCAATTGTAATTAATTGAACCTATTAATTGAAAAACATAATGTATTAATGATTTTATAGAGTTAAATTTGGACATCATTTTCTTTCTTCTGGGACCTCGGGCGCGATTTTCTTTGTTGCTTATCGGAGTGAGTTGTCTCCTTTTCCATACCTACACCCATTTGTTATTAATGGTGTGATGTAATGCTTTTATACTATGAAATAATTAGTAATATATCGTTTATATTTAAATTCAATTAATTAATACATGCGTCTTATATTGTTCATTAAAAATGCTTTCCATGTCTTTTATGAGGATCATAGAGGATCAAAAAACAGCGTATACCCTCTGAAAATTTTGGGACTACAGCACTGCTGTCGGCCATCCTGGAATCAATTCGTTTTTTAAAAGCTGTACCCTAACCAGGGTAATAGAATATATATCTTAGGGCGGAGAAAACCATTGGCGAAATTAAGTTCACAAATTGTGTCAGATGTAACAGGAAAACATTTGTGAAATCAATTTTGCAAATTCTGTTACATGTAACAGAATTATATACAGTTTTTTGCAGTTTTAAAAAACTGATTTTCAGCAGGGTTTTCTCTGGAAATTCTAACTCTAAAATATACACCACACTACAGTCTTCCCCCCTTTTTACTTTCTTTTTTAATGTTGAACATGTATCCATAATCGGTAATTTCTACCATACAGCCTCTTCCAGTTTTCCAATTAAGTAGTGGAGTCCAATCTCATGAAACATCCATCATATACTTTTTTTTTGTGGGTTTCGCTAATCCTAAATTGCCTAACTGAAAATCCGTAGTATGACGTAAGGAATAATCTCTCAAAGTTTGTCCGTAACCTTTTGGAAAGTCGTTGCATTCGTAGGTCTGTAATGAAATTCTGTTTTGACAGTGTTTGCTTAACGTACCTTTTCAGAGATGGATGAGTCATTGAATCCTGTTATAACTAGATAGCACGATTCAAGGTTCTTTGTTTGCATTAGTAATAAAGGGAAGCGTTGCGTTAAATGGTAGAGAGTGGTAATGACAAATGTCTATGAGATGTAAATGTTCGGTCCGTTTTAGTAACAGCATTTAACGAACTTAGGAGTTAGTGTACGGGTTAAGTTCGTTCGGTTTAGCATTCCAAGTACAGTTCCTAGCAGAAGTGCGTTCCATATCTTCGTGACTACATGTTATATGATAAAATCAGAACTATAATTGAAAAGTTTATTTTATCATCAGAATGACGTGGGGCAATTATGGCAGGTAAACGTAAACCTTAACTACTTATATCCCAAACTAATTTGTTTTATTTTAATTTTGACAAATGCAATAATAATTATGTTACTTCCATATCATTTGACTTAGGAAGAAACTCTTTTTGAACGTATATCTGCTAAAATTGCCCAACCATAGGAGAATAACGGCGTAATCTTCTAGCTTATATTGTATTTACAATGCACTGACTTTTGGGCAGTCGATGTCATAGGTCAATTTTAGCCCTTTAAAGTGGTGTTTCTAAATCTTTCCTATCTCTGTTTATAAGAAGGTTGTGAATGGAAACGCCAGACAGTATGCATGATCGTTATATGTATACGAGGTGGTATCGAAATGTTTTGATACTTGTTCTGTAACTCAGCAGATGGCAGCACAAGGCTGCACACACAGATGCAGGAAGCACCGAACTTCATAAGTCAATGTGCCAAGAGACATCGCCATGTATGCATCAGGAGCTGTGCAGCTGGTGCTATTTTAACTACGTTCGTTACAACGTCTGCGATTTTGTCATGGACAGCAAGTTAGAACAACGAGTGAACATGAAAGTTTGTGTGAAACTGGGCAGATCCGCCACGGAGATGCTGGACATGATTCGGCAAGTGTACGGCGACGCTGAAATGAGTCGTTCTAGGTGTTTTGAGTGGCATGCGCCCTTCAAGAGCGTAAAAACATCACTGGAGGACGACGAGAGATCAGGACGACCTTTAATGAGCACAAGATCCGAAAATGTTGAAACCATTCGACATCTTGTGGTCGGTGTCTATACGGAACAGTACAGGCAATCCTCATGTGTGATTTGAACATGTGCTGTGTTGCTGCAAAGTTCGTCCACAGGCTGCTAACCCAATAGAAGAAAGAACACACACTCAAGTCTGCCAAGAACTCCCGCCAGCGTGCCGTGGATGACCCATCCTTCATGTCGAGGATCATTATCAGTGACGAAACTTGAGGGTACGGTACGATGTTGAGATAAAGCAATAGTCTTCACGATGGAAGAGCCCGTCATCTCTATGACTGAAAATGGCGAGGCAGGTCCGCAGCTTGACCAAGTGCATCCCCATAGTCTGTCTCGGCATTCGTGGCATTACGCATCACGAATTCGTCCCCAGAGGCCAGACCATAAATAGCGAGCTATGGTACCAGATTTTAAAGCGTCTGAGGAAGGACATTCGGCGAAATCGACCGGATTTGCGGTGTGGGGTTGTTCCACGATGGCAATGCAGCCTGTTACCGTACTATCCTCACATGTGAGTTTCTCACCAGAAACACGATGATTACACTTTCGCGCCCACCACACTCGCTAGATTTGGCGTCTGCGGACTTCGCCATCTTTCCAAAGCTGATGATTTGCCGCCGTTTGGACACCACTGCACAGGTCCAGCGCGAATCGCAGCAGGTGCTTGATACCACGGGTATCTCTGGCGGGGGGACGAGGAAGACGCGTCCCCCCAATATTTTGATGTACAAAATATTCAATACTTTATTCTAATTTAATGCATTTACTAACAACAGAATAGCATATAAATAATAATAATTATATTTATTTGGAATATACCGGTAATATTCAGGCTGTAAAACGATTATAACAGAGTTCTTGATATGTCTCACGGGGTCCATGAAGGTAAACAGAAAGGTAACAAATGGAATCGAAGAAGGTAGTACCATTTAAATAACTTTCTTTGATCTCTCCCCCCCCCCCCCACAAATTTTACATGCCAGAGATGCCAGTGCTTGACACGCTTCGAAAAGAAGACCTCTACGTCATATTTCAGCAGTGGCAGAAACGCTGGTGGCGCTGTATTGTGTACAAAATGAGTATTTTGAATATGATAGTGTGTAAACGTAGATAAATACTTTCCTGTAAACAGAACTAGTCTCGAAACGTTTTCATATATACTACGAAAACGAATAAGAACATTTAATTACGAAAACTCATAAAAAGATTTTAAAACGATCAGGCCTCAACTTACTAAAACATTTACAGTCCCTACATATTTTGGAAGATGTAAATAGACAATATTGTTAAGTATACGAGTGTTGTTTAAAGTTCTAAGACTATCTATGAACGGAGCAACAGAGAGTTTATGGATGATATTACTTTTCAACATAGCCCCTGAAAAGTCAACACATTTTACTCATCGATGTTCAAGTGCGTTAATGCCGCTGGTAAAAAAATGATTTCTCGAAGACGTGTAAAATTTCTTCTTCGACATGCTTGGTGGTATGATCAGTAGGACAAGAAGTTGAGGAAAATATTCTTGGTTCTCAGCATCATTAACTTAATCCTGCTACTACTACTACTTCACATTAAATTGACGAATGTAGTCAGGGGACCCGTAGTATATATATATATATATTTTTTTTTTCAAGGAAGGGAGCGGCAAAATACCAAAACACACAGAGTCACGAATATACACGCATTTTAATGCATGCTACAAATGCATCATATAAAACAACAATTATTTACGTACATATGCTTATTAATCCTTAGGAGACCGACCTTGAAAACGGCACGGGGTTGCCGCTTACTTAATCCTCTGTTGTGTGATTACTAATTAAGATATCGGGATGATTTTTTCTATGTGGAATATGGCTGGACCATAGTTTATCCTGATGGGGATTTTTTTTTTTTTCTTGAGTGCAGTCAAACTTACATCGTAAAACTGCTACATCCTTCTGAAAAACAAGGTATCAAGCATATCAATCGAGTAAATAGTGTTTGAGTTATAATTCATTAACTGTAAAGTCTAGGAAAACGCCAAAAATGACCCTGTCTCGAAAGGGTTAATACAGTATTGTATTTGATTTAAATATGTTAAGTACTGTAGCATGTGAGAGCAAATAAGCACGTTTTTACATGTATTTATAAGAACTGAAGCACTTCGAAAATCCAGGGAAGGTAAGGAAAATCCCTTTGAACCCGCATGAACATAATGTTCTAAGTTTTTATCCATCTTTGTAGTAATAAGTAATGATACTTAAAATTTTCCTATGTATATTTAGGCATTAAAATTTATTCCGTGAGAAAGTGCAGTTTTGAGAGTTTTAAGGGTTACTCCGAATTTGATCATCCTACCTTACAATATCTCTTAGAGTAAAGAATAGGTCCTACTTGGAGACGAGACTGATGAATAGAGCGAATCGATTGAACGACGACTTCTTTTGTTTTTCTTTTTTTGAAAAAAAAAAAATAGATATGTGGTTAATAATATAATTCGTGCAGTTAATGTATTTTAGGTTCTTCACTTTATTTAAAGCTGCCATTAAGTACGAGAAGTGACGTGTTGCATTCTGTACTATATCGATACGTGTACAGAAGCTTCCCCGTTTCTGTTCCTTTGTGCTTGGTTGGCGTTGCATCCTGTCAAATATTGTCGGTCCCCACTCCATAATCATTAGCTCTTCACCTTCATGTGTTCCCATGGGGACATCACGTAGTTGATCTGTATTGCCTAGATAGACTTAAGATATACTCTATATGGGCCAGTTATCGTTATTTTCTTTCTCTTTATCTTTTTCCAATTACGTAAGATTGACATTTCTGACAAGTCTTCTTCATAAAGTCCCGTCCCTGAATTTTCCCCTGTTATACCTTTCTCCGCGACGTCATTCTTAACCATGTCCATCCATTTCCTTCTTCGTCTTCCCCTGCCTCTCTTTCCGTGAACCTCATTGCCGTTATAGTCGTTTGTTGCTCTAATTCTGGCTGTATCACTTCTTCGTTCTTGAAACATTTTTAAATATCTCTACAACCGTGATTGTTCCCCTTACTTTTTCATCCTTCACTCTATCTTAGTAATTGTTGTTAATTATCTGAAATACAAGGTGTGGCAATTAAATAACGATGCTGCCCACCTCCTGTCGCGCAGAATCGTGGGAGGGGAGGTAGCTAATGATCTGTTGTTGATCTTGAACCTTCATGAGCAGCCACTGTTTGTTTCATGATTCTGAAAGCTTTTCTTTGCAGGCTTGCATGAAGAGGACAGTGTTCTGTAGTAGTGCCGAAATCATGGTGAACAGTAAAGTTGAGCGGCGCATTAACATCAAATTTCTGGTGAAATAAAAAAAATAATTAAAAAAACGGACGGGATGTTGTGCAATGTTAATAGAGGTGTATGGTGATAATGCTATGTCACGTGCGCGCGTTTTCGAATGGCACAAACGATTTTCACAAGATAGGGGGGAGGTTGAAGATGATGAACGACCCGGCCTCCATTTGAGTTCAAGAACGGATGAAAATGTGAAAAAATTAATGAACTTGTGCGGAAAGACAGACGTCTGAGCATTCGGATGATCGCAGACATGACGAACATTAACAAAGAGACAGTAAGACAAATTTTGCATGACAATTTAAACATGACAAAAGTTTATGCAAAAACTGTCCCAAAAAACCTCTCTGAGGAACAAAAAGACATTCGAAAGACCATTTGCTGTAACGTCATGGAACAACTCAAATCAGAACCTTTCTTGCTAACACGTGTCATCACATGTGATGAAACCGGGATTTTCCAGTATGACCCCGAGACTAAGCGTCAATCCATGCACTGGAAGACTCCCACATCGCCAAGAATAAAAAAAGCACGAATGAGCTAGTTGAAAGTGAAGGCAATGTTCATCGTTTCTTTCGATATCAGGGGTATCATTATGATTAAATGGGTGCCTCAGGGTCAAACGGTGCATCAGACCTACTACAAATAAGTCCTAATCAAGCTGAGGGAAATAATAAGAGACCGAATTTGTGGAAGAACGATGCATGGATCCTCCACCAAGATAATGTACCTGCACATAATGCCCTTTCTGTGAAGCAGTTTTTAGCAGCCAAACGCATTCCTGTGCTCGGCCATTGCCCGTATTCCCCAGACTTGGCTCCCTGTGACTTTTATCTATTCCCAAAAGTGAAAAGTGCATTGAAGGGAACACGTTTTCAAGAGGAGGAGGAGAAACGAAAAACGGCAGAATTGTTGAACAGGGTGACATCTGATGACCTAGAGCATTACTTTGAACAATGGAAGGCACGTATGCAGTGGTGTATAGATAGGGAAGGGAAGTATATTGAAGGGGATGACAGTTAATTGTAACTTTCTTTCAATACATCACATTTATGACACCAGTCTCGTTATTTAATTGCCACACCTCGTATCCGTTCTTCACACGGAATGAATGGGTTTTTCAAAAAATATTTAGAAGACACATTTGATTGCCCCTTTGATTCCTTACGATGCGTATTTGAATCGAAATGAAAGTTCGGAAAGCCAATTGCTACGTTGGAAAAGTCATTTCAGAAGTGGGACAGGTGTATTTAGTTGAGAAAAAGATATGAATACGCTTTCCTCCTTTGAGATACGCGTTTCAGTCCAAGAGGTGCATCCAAGCAATAACTGTTTTCAAAAACTGATTTTAAACGGTTCAATTGTTTTATATTTTTATTTTGTTAATACAAAATAAAAGCTTAAATATTATAAATTTTGTTCCCCTCCCCTTTTCAGGGGCAGAATTTTGGGAAACTCTTTAATACGTATTTTTAGTAAGCTTTCTCAGCTAGTCTAGTAGCTAGCGCGCGCATCTTTGATACATGGGATCCCGGATTGAATTCGCGATGATAAGACTAGAAATTTCAATCTATTACGATAAGATTCAGATCTTACTTAGGTAGGTGCATTTCTCATATAGCCTCGGTACTGATAAGGGACGTTAAACTTCAGTCAATAAGCATATTTTTAACAAGAAGTTCATATACCAGGTTTCATCAGCCTAACTTGGGGACCTTCTGAAATACACTATTTTTGATAGATTTTTAAACCGCCTTCGTCCGTAGGCTATACATTGTAAAATTTTTAGTAAGTTACATACAATCTCTTCTGTGCAGAAAATCTAGAAGCATGTCAAGCCAATGACATGGATTTGTACAACGGACAAACAAACATAGAGCTTTATATGTAAGATTTTTATTACTGTGTATGCGTGTCATTTAAACTAAAATACATTCCCTAGCACAAGTTTACCAGACTGGGTTCAGTTTACCAAGTTTACCTCGTGTACTGGGTTCAGTTCCCGGATTTAGAAAATCAGCTTCCTGACAAAATACTTTCTTTTGATGTATTATCTTTGTATTATAAAGGCAATTTCGATTAAAGTTTAAAAGCGTCCTCGGATTCGTTGAAAGAATCTCGTAACTTTACCGTAGCCTTACAACAGGATTTCTGTTGTTGACTGTACTGTACATATATTCACTCACTAACTAGGCTGGGCTGTTTGTTACTCTCGCGTAACCGAGAAGAACGGAATGGTTGTTACAGACTGGAATGAATTAAAAGAGTTGCAGATCGTTCAACCCGGTGAAAGAACGCTACTTCAATTGTCACGTAAATGATTTTTTCCCCTTAAGCTGACGTGGAATTACTTTCAGATGTACTAAAGAAAATAGTAAATTTGCTTGCTCAGCTATTGCTAACCAAATACGAGCAGTACGAAGAATTTCATGTTTATATCAATTTCTTACAAACTGAAGGGAAACAGAAACAAGTACCTAATATTAACCATAATTTTTAAATGTGTTTAGTTAACCAATCCTTTATATATTTATGGTGTGTATTCGGGAGACAAAAAATCTAAAGAATAACTCGATGGATCGCTAATTTTGACCAGGATGTAGAGCAGCGTTTCCCAACCGGTGTGCCGCGAGGAAATTGAAACAAAATTAATTCTATAGCAATCAAATTGCAAGACATAGGGAAAAAGGTATATTTGTATTTCACATTACTATGAACCTCTACTATGAATCTACAATTTTAAGTTTCATACTGACTTACTTTTCTGTACATTTTTAATGTTGAAAAAATTTATTATTATTGTTATGACCATCATTGCTTCTTTTATTGTTGCAGACAATTTCGAAACTTGAAATTTTAAAATATCATTCAATCCTTTCGACAAAGCAAACATGCATACAAATTACCTACATTTGTGTTTTAAAAGTAAGAAATTTGTTTGTTCATTCATTATTTAGTGATCATCCTTCTTTGTAAAAGGTTGGATGCAGTTTTCGAAAAAGGAATTATATTTTTAGAAACCTGAGTCCTATATTTCATTGCAATTGTTGTCACGTTTAAATTAGAATGGAAAGTATGCCTAATGATTTATCACGGGAGAAAATCAGTGATCGAGCTTTCTTCTCTGAGGAGATAGGTAATCACAGAGAAAAAAATACCACTGTATTTTATATTTACAAATAATAATAATACCTATATGAGTGTGCGGCAAGAATTAAAGTTACACCTGTAGTGTGCCGCAAGTTGAAAAAGGTTGGGAAACGCTGATGTAGAGGATCAAAAGTTAAGAGCCGAGTTCGTTAGTGGAGGTGATCCATCCACTAGAGGTAATAAAAACGAATAGTTTTCATTTTCAAGTCCATCACTATAGGATAAAAAACGGAGTAATAAATGACGAGAAGCGTTTTTCCGCAATCCTGGCCACCACTTTCCCAAATCCCTGATTTTTCCACTCACATGGCCACTTCCAGCGCGGGACAGTTTCCCCCTCGATTCAGTTCTTGGTAATACATAAGACATACTGATGTGCTTCATATATTATAGTACTTTATTTATTAAATACTATAATACTATAGTTTATTTACTGTAATTAATAAGGATATGTGTGAAAATAATTGCTTTGTATTACGTATTATGTGCACACATGCATCAAACTGTGTATGTATTCTCGATTGTGCCTGTGTATTGGCCTCCCTCCCGTCCTTGAAAAAAAAAAAAATCGTGCGGGCGTTTCTGCTCACCCTAGTATCCTGCCCTGAGCCATTTCAAACTAAATGTCTTAGAAAGACCAATTCAAGAGAAAAGCATTCTTATAAAAATGTGATCAGCAACTGTAGACTGAAAATGAAGTGGCAAAAATGGAAAACTTCGGTTTAATGTAAAAATGTGGGCTATGTACCTAACACTGCTCAGTTAAAATCGGACTATCTAATATTCACTGTAGAAGCAGGGGCGTCATTTAGGGGAGCAGGAGGGGGCAGGTCCCCCCAAGAGTTTGAGGAACACATGACCTTTAATAGATTTCCTACTAATATACTAGTACAAAACTTAAAAGTTTTATGCCAATGATGCTCTTGCCCCCCCTCCCTAAGCGAAGTCTGAAATGACGCCCCTGTGTGGAAGTAGTTCAAATAATCACCAGAAGAATGCGCGTGAGCGTATGTGTCACCGGTTCTGAAGTAAAATTTGAGCTTCTTACTAAACTTTTTTCATTTTGGCACTTAGCACAGATTTTATAGTCAGTCTACAACTTTACTTGACAAAACATGTCCTGATACATTCAATTGTTGCGGTACACTTTTTAAATACATAAATGAGGAAGTTGTAACATTCAGCAAAATTGTGTTCAACACAATTTCATACAGTGCATATATTATGAACTGAGTCACGGTTATTGAAGTATCGACTTATTTATTGTGTAATACCTCGCTTGTACCAACACATTGCAAATATTTTATGAAACTATCGGGAAGTATGATCTGTCCGTTGAACTTGCTGCTTCCTCCATTACGAATAGGAACTTGCAAACAAATGACAGTCAGGATGCAAAAGTATAGTGCCACTGCAAAGACTTCACGCATGTAGATATCGCACAAAGCCACTCATATTGCAATTACAAAAGCTCAACTCTCTACAAATTAGTAATTTTTAAGGGTCAGTACATCAACCAGATCTGATCCTCAGGTCTCAAGAAAATATAACACATGAGTTCAAACAAACTGATCCGATCGAAATCAAATTTGGCATGGTTGAGACCGTGATCTGCTTTACAAGCTTGTGAAATATTATGATGTGCAGATTTTCGTTTTGTGACTTATGAGACATCAAATTTGGAGTTTGGACTTACTCAAATTTTCTAAAAATAAATTACATAATCGATCGAAGAAACTCATCCCAGCCTCACTATACTTGGCATGATGGTAGATGTTGACAAGCTCAATGCACATACGAAATGTTATGGAGTAGATAGATGTTTGGTTCCCGAATTATGGGCCATCAAACTTGGACTTCGATATTTGTCGAATTTCTGAAGAAAGAAATCCATTTAGAACAAAGAAATATGGAACAAACCTGTTATCAAGTGTTAATTTGAGACAACCAAGTAGATGATGAGGCAGTTGATTAGTTGTGATGTATAAGTGGAATTGGTGATTGTTAATAAAGACTTAAATATCATGTTGACTGCTGTCTGACCTGCCGGTGAGTCATTATAGTTTTATTCTAGGGGCCTCGTGGCAATCGGTGAACCGCGGCAGTTTCATTTATCCATGTACCACCAGACCTTTTCTGCTGTTTTATATCGTAATATAATTTTCGCTGGTCTGTAAATATCTGCTCAGATTGGTTTCTTCATGCATTTCTTTGTTAATCGTAAAAATGTAAAATACCCAAAGACTTGCCCGCTCAAGTAATTAACTCTTATAGGCCCACGTGTCGGCAGTCAGCGTGTTAAAAAAAATAGTAAAGAATGAAGGGCTAAAAACAAAATTATTATTTTTAAGTAATATTAAGTGTCTTCATATATTAATTTTCTGTCAACACAAGAAGCAGAATCACAGAACAGTGGAACAGGAAATATAATAAACGTGTTTCCTGGTAAGTTGTACTGTACATTGAACAGTTCTTATATAATATCTTCTAAATAGGAATCATGAGAAATTCCGTTATCAATAGCAGCTATGTTGATTCATACGCGTAAAAACTTGAGAGTCACCAAGAATATTTTAAGAATTATAATTCCGTCTTTTTCGACGAATTGTTTGCTTACAGAAGAAAGAGAATGCTTTGTCAGGTGCTCATGTGTTAATCACGAGAGCTTCTGAGACTGAAAGGAAGAGTTCATGTATGCTGAATGAGAAGGCAGAGATGAGATCTGCTATTGAGTTTGCTTGCATTAAATTTGTTTCTTATAAATAATTATGTTCGCATAAGTTAATTTACATAAATCAGGGGCGGACCAAGGCCAAATTTTCACCCGGGCAGAGTGACTTTTGGGCGCCGCCCCCCAGTCCTAGCCTATACTTTACATTTGATAACAGTGATTTTAATTTTTTAAACCCATTTTTCAAAAAGAAAAATTAATACTCAAATACATGATATAGGTATATTTAGTACTTAAAAATATACATATGGTATTAATTACATTGTGTTTTATTATTATTATTTGTGTACCGATATGTATAAACAAGAACAGTATCGAACAGCATTTATTGAATACTACTAATGGTGACATGATTACTGCTATATTATAAATTGTATTGTTCTGTCAATAACATCAGGAGTCATTCTACTATATATCTATGTAACAATCTATTCTAAAAACGTGAAATATCAATATACACATATGTGGAACGTGTTTTACGCACAGCAATATAAAACAACCCTTTTTATGTAGGTCCTTATAGTTGAAGTCCATAGCATTCATAAAATGTAGGCCTATCTCATGAATTTGTACAAACTGAAGCTGAACATACTTACAAGGCTAAAGCTTAATAACAGTTTTTTTTTTCAAGTACTAGCATCAATTGCCCGTTCGCTCGGTTAAATTAAAAAAAAAAAAAATTAGCATGTTCCATAGTCTCTTTTTACTATTACTAAAGTACTCTTTGATATAGGTTATGTTCGATTATTTTTATATATCCCCCTCCCTTCCCCATGTTGCGGAGCACGGCGTCGGAAGTGTCATCGTTCATCTCAGCGACCCCGAAAACTATGAATTCGACACTAATATCGGTCATACCTGATCATGTTTAAATGTTTACCCCTCCCCCACCTTTAAGTTACAATGTCAGTGATATGACCAAAAAAAAAAAAAAAAAAACTCAGGTTTAAACTTCATCTAAATTGTAAATTTGATCGAGATCGGTCCGCTCAAGTTTTATTTATTTTTATATATCTCTCCCTCCAACCCTCTCCCCTAAGCTCTACCGTCAAAGTGAAATGATAAAAAACACCTCAGGCCCGAACCTCCTTTATGTTAAAAATTCGATCGAGGTTGATCGTTTGGCTCAAGAGTTATTAAGTTTTATTTATTTTTTCTCTCCCCCGCCTTCCCCTGCCCTAAGTTCTATCTACAAAATGAATAGCTAAAAACACTTCCAGGCCAGAACCGCATCCATGTAAATAAATAAATAAATAAATAAATAAAATAGAGATCGGTCGGGCAGTCACAAACATAGTCACTTCCAAATTTATAATATAGATTAGAAATCCTCTAACTTTCGTAAGCTTGATAAGTAAACCATTCCAAAGTCAATTTAGGAAACTATAAGAAAGCATCCGTATCTTTTTTTTTTTTTTCATAAAAACTAGCTTGAAATCTAGAATAATTTACACAATTTGTTTTCCTAATTTTGCAACCTTTGGCCTCAGGCGTAATATTAATAGCATAACAAAATTTAAATAGAAAAATTAAACAAAAGGTTACATTCCACTATTACTGAAAAATTAGCAACAAATTAAACTATCTTAAATACATTTGTTTTCAGCACCTCGCAACAATTACAGAGTTTATTTGCAAAATTTCTGACAGTGACATTTATGGCAATGTCTTGGAGCGTATCGAACTCAATCGACATCATGACAAGCATGCCATTGCCCGGCTCTTGGTCCGCCCCTTCCCTTTCTGGCCCTTGTTGTTGCAGAGTGGTATATTCTATTTCACAAATACTGTCAAAGTGAATGATTTGGCAGGAACTGTACATAGCGAAACAATAAAATCTCCTAGACACTACTTTCAACAAAGGCCGATAGTTTGGCACAGCGGTGTCGTTTCTAAGAAATCAAAAGTAAATGCTGTATATAATGTTCCCCCTCCACTACCACTTTAAAAGAGTAACATATATAAAATCCTATAACATTCATTGTCTGGGAAAAGTTCACAAACAACATGATCCGCTATAAACAATACAAACTCCCTCTCCACTCTTTCTTTTACAAGCCATGTCTATTTGTCGATACTGCCCCCTCCCCCTAGTACTATGAAACTCATTTCTTCCATGATGGAATGGAAACAGATGGTGTAATTGAAGCTACTTTACAAGAATATAAACAAAAAATGTCAGTAGAAAACACATTATAAAATTTAATTTTTGAGGCTCGTTTTGGCGCCCCCTGCTTGTGGTGCCCCGGGCAGTTGCCCAGGTTGTCTAGCCCTTGGTCCGCCCCTGATATAAATGTGTTGCTTAATAAATCATCAACCAGTAGAAATAGTATCAAAAAATAAAATAAAATGCTCACAATACTTTCATTGAAAACTAATGTGTCGTTCCTGGTCCCCTAAAAAGGAATACATTCTTTACATTGCTTTAGTTTTAGCATTTTCTGGTAGTGCACTTATAAGTACTGTATACCTTGAAACATGACTGTAAACCGAAACTAGCACGTGGTTCAATCAAAGCAATAACTAATTATTTTTAAAATTTTCGTCAGTTTAGCTAGAAATAGCCGTATTCCTGTTTGTGCCGTGGAAAAAAACAGGTAGAGGTACTACAAAATTTGACAATTAAAAACGAATAAATCCTGCCTTAAGGCAAAGAGACCCAACCCACCTGGGCCCATATGGGTTTTTTCGGTATTTCCGGGTTTAATTGGGTTTTTACGAAATATTTCAATGTCTTTGCGGTAAGAGTGTTAAAATATGATTTACATTTCAAAATTGTCATTGTCACAACTTGCAACAATTTTCTGTTCACTGCTGTTTTGAAAAATGGCCGTAATTTTGAAATTTTACATTGAATCGCCGCCAAAATAAATACAGCTAATTTAGTCTCGTGCTTCTACTCCGATCGTTTCACTTAAAAGCCCGAAAATTGCGCTTTAGCGTGCGTATTTTGAAAAAAAAAAAAAAAAGGCCACTATTTTGAAATTTTACGTTGGTAGGCCGCCAAAATCTATAAAGGAATATCTTGTGCTTGTAACCTGAAAATTTCAACTTAACACACCGAAAGTTGTACTCTGTACTGTGTGTGGTACTGGCAGACAAACGAAGAAATGCAGGTCGAGTCATCCCAGGAGCCTCAGTGATGTTCGCCAAATATGAATACAAAATATATTAATTTAAAACAAAGACGTAGTTCATGTTTTATAAAATAAATGTTTCAAAATGCCTTACATGAAATAAATATTTTTCAACATAAAATAAATGGTTTTATTGTTGAAGTTCACTTCCGATAGGCCTACTTTGTGTGTTCAATTACGGGAATTTCCCGAGCACTTGTAACAAGATGGTTGTTTTCCGAAATTAATCTAAAACAATTAACAAAGATATAATTTATATTTTATAAAGTAAACTAGTCTTTGGCTAGCTAGGGGCTCCGCCCCCAGATCCCCGCATTTACTCGGCTTACGACCTCGCATCTCTTATGTATCACCCTTTGCATTAACAGTGAACTTCGTGCATTTGCTTTTCATATTTCCTGAATTTGCGCTGCTGGGGGCTTTGCCCCCACATTCTCGCAACATCTTAAATCTACAATTCTACTTAATTTCAAGTTTCTTTTCATGTTTCAGCAATTTAAAAGATAAGAAGATTTTGTATCCCAAGGAAACGCCCATTTAAATAACATAGGAATTCCTTCATCTCCCTTTAGACCCCTTAAAAATTAAAAATATTCACTTTGGCAATTTTTCTGTCGGTTAGTCCCGAAAAGCTACAATCATGTCAAATTTCAACTTTCTACATCAATCGGAAGTACCCGTTTAGTTTGTCAGTTCATGTAGTTTTATATATAGGGTGTTTCAAAATGTCGTAAATGAAATTAAATATCTTCCATCGTAAAATACATAGTTTTATTATTGAAGTACTCACTTCCGATGCTTTGTGCGTTCAACCGCTGGAATTTCACGAGCACTTCTTTCACAACGGGCTTTTCCCGAAAATGCCGCTTTCTTTACTGTACATTGAAACTTCCAATAGTAGGGAAGTTTAAATTCAGCACTTGAAATAGTAACCGTTACGTAGTCTTCGGAACTCCGAGCATTAAGCTTCTTAAATTTGACAAGAATTTTTACGTTATTGCTGGTGTTGATTCTACAGAATGCTTATTTGAATAGTAGCAACAAATGACTGAACTAAACTGTTGTTGTTGGAAAACCAAGTTTTACCTGTTACCATCAAAGGTTAGAAATAATACTAATAGTTTTACTAGTGTATTTACATATTGACTGGTAGTTCCGGCACCTATGGCCTCAAACCCATCAACATATGAGGGATAACGCCTCTCGGCGTCGCCCAGTCGGCGAGCACACCTTTCACGGAAAGTATTTTCTAAAATATAAAATTGCGTATTTTACTTCAAATATGATATAAGCATAATCCATACATGAATTTATTCTTTAATTATATCAGGCTGTTTTTTAAAAAATATATTCAGTGCATTCAGAACTTTATAAAGGTCTTACGTTGAATGTTGTTGTATATCTTAACATGAAAGCATCTAATTTGCCTGTCAAAAATCTGACAAAATTAACTTTGTGTATTCACAATAGCTGTACCGATAATATACTAAAAAAAAAGTGGGTTTTTAAGTGTTTTATTTTCAGGTGGGTCCAGCCCGAAAAAAGTCACCGGGTTTTTTTCGGGCTGGGCCCACTTGGGCAAACCCTGGCCACAACCCAAAAGCGTTCTTGAGTCATACTGTTTCTGAAATATTTCTTGATTAATTTTAACTTAGAGAATGATCGCTCAGCAGTTGCAACTGTAACAGGAAGAGTTACATATAAACAAAGCACAGTCATCAGATTTGGAAATGCTGAGCTGAGGTCAGATTTGGTAATAAAATGAATTTCTTCGTGGGTTGAAAGATTTGAAAGTCTGTGTCCTGTAAATTGTCTCTGAAAGTCAACACTTCTCGTGGAAAATCAAGTCGTCTACATACAGAAGCGCAAAGTCATAAGACAGATGCTTGGAGACTACATTCCCAAATCAGTACATGCTGAGATATTCAAAACAACGTAAACGTCTAAAATGGGGGGGGGGGGCGGAAAATTGCGGCATCTGCTGCGTCGCCATGGGATGTAAAAAATAATTAATTGTGGTTTTGAATTACCCTGATATAGGATAAATATTCACGAAAAAATTATTTTTGGGGAGATTTTCGAGCGGCACATGCTTAATCACTTAGAATGGATTGTCTCAATAATATTGTCTCAACTGTACGGGACATGACCGCTGAAAAAAAAAAAAAGAAATCATCCGGAAATATGCTCTGAAAACAACTGCTTTTAATAGTGCCCATTAGTCAGCATTTTCATGTATTGAAAACATTACAAAATCAGAAGAATTTGGGGATCTCTTAGCGTCACTGCCTCCCCTCCAACCTTTTTGTTAATTCTCCTAATATGTAATGAAGTGATTACTTTCGTTAAGATACACACAATCATTAAGAATAAGTTTTTGTATCAATTATTGCATATTAAGCCGAATAAACGCTTGGGTTATTTTAATAAGTAACTATGCCGTTTCGTGTTTAAAGTGTAACTCGCGTACCTGATGGTTGCATGGCATCGGCTTTAGTTTCCACTGGGGGTACAAAGTAGAGATGCAAGGGCTCGGAAAAAAAACCGGCTTTTTTGAAAAAAAAAAACTCTGTTTTTTCTGCTTCGCTTTTTTGCTTGGGAAATTTTGGGCTTTTTTCAAAATTCTGCTTTAAATTGATAAATCAGACTTTGTTTCGCTTCTCTATAACACAAAAGTCATTTAATTAGTGGTTGATGCTGATAATAATATAAAACCTAGAAAATAAACTATGAATTTCGACAAGATATTTCAAACAATTTTTCTTCAACATATTTACATAATGAATTCCACAGGATTAACCAATGTATATAATAAGAATTTTTTAACCTCCTATATACAATAGTAAGCAGAGTTGGCAAGAACCATGGTTGCTTTTGAAAATGCCAAAAACCCGTTTTTTGGGGGATGTTTAAACCAGGTTTTTTTGGTTTAATCCAGGCTTTTTTGATTTAGATTTTTTGCTTTATGTATTTATATTACATATTCACAGAAATAAGTTTGTTTCGCCTTGGTGTTATTATGCAACAGCTGGGTTATGCCGGAAGAACTCCCATAAGCTTAAATAAGTCCGGTCAGTAAATTTCTTAAATTGAGAATCTCCCACCCTAGCCATCGGGAAAATCCCGTCATTACATGAAATGTAAGACAATAACGGGAAAATCTGCTTTGCATGTAAAATTTAAAGGTCAACGTATCATAATCAGTACGCTAAAACTGAGGTATTAAATTACAAATTTAGTACGTAGATATCATTGAAAGTCCAATCCAAGCTAATGTTGGAAGCTACATAGGTAATCGATAAATTTTGCCAATTTCTATCAATATATTTAAGCAATCTTGGCTTCTTTATAAAACAACAGGCATTTAGGCATGCAGATATATACAATTTGGTTTCGTTTCGCATGTTTAGGCTTAACATTGTTACGAAATACTGAGGTTATCAAGGAGAAGACTTTCGCTTAAACTGACATCCGAACCGCTACTTGGTTTACGCATGAAAGAAGGGTTGTGGTTCGACCGAGAATTGAACATGGGACACCTTGATTAAAAGGTGAAAGGAAAATAAAACTATTGCAGGTGGTTTCATATCTGGAAACGTCACCATGAAGTTCACACGATTCGCATTTTTGATTCTTTTTATTTTTTTGGTTTAAACCAGTTATTAAAAAAAAAAAAAGTTGGTGTAAACCAGCCAACCCTAAAAGTAACACTTCTTTTTTAAAAATACACAAATAACTAGCAAAATAGTATGTAGTATTTTTACTTCAAAATATTCCATACCCTCTTTTTGAAACAAAATAAAATTAAAATAAAACATAAGAGAAATACTTAGATTTATATGATACACTTAAAGGCTGCACATCTAGAGCTTTTGGTTCTGTATATTCTTGAAATTCTACAGTTAAGTTTTATATAACCACCATCACGATTTACCCAATCCTCAAGTTTTCTGATTTTTTAACAAGAGGGATTCAACATATCATTACGGAACTCCCCCCCCCCCAAAAAAAAAGGACTACCCGTATGTAAGTTAAGCTAAATACAACAAACATGAGTGAGTGATTAGCTTTTGCGCTTCTATCGGTAAGTCCGGGATTCAACCAGCATTTGACCATTCTGACAAAGCTTTTCTTCATTTCATCTGTGAATGTAGAAATAGTGCGTGTACTGTGAGTTGGCCGACTTCCATTCTTATTGTTTTTAAATCGTTATTATTACTAATTACCAGCAGTGACGGTTTTGCGAAGGTTAGGGGGCGGTCTTTCGGACTGAAGCCCGTTCCCCAAAGTTACGGAAGGTCTGCAACAAACGAAATATCTATTAGTTATGCCTTTACTCATAAACTTTAAGCTCCCGTCAAATAAAAATTACGAATGTTTAGAAAAACTAAACATTAGTAAGAAAAACCCTTCCCAAAATACTCTTCTAAATACGCCACTGATTCTCAGTATAAAATGATTTTTAAGGTTGTATCCGGAAGATTATTGCTAAACATATAAACGAAACGAAATATTAGTTATGCCTGTACTCATAAACTTCAAGCACCTCCCAAATAAAATTAGGACTTTTTAGGAAACGAAACAATCAGAAAAAACCCTCCTAAAGTACTTTTCTAAATCTGCTACTGATTATTTGTATAAATTACTATTCAAGGTTTGTCCGGAAAATTATTGCTAAATCACTTCACAGCTACAGCATAACAGAAATGTGGAAGTACGGTTTGACGGATATATTGAAAAACGTACGCTTTGACGGATAAATAGAAAAACGGGCAAGTTTAACATTTGCGCTAGAAGCTAGAGTACTAAAAGCTCTTAGAAATGAAACACGGATGACAAACTAAAATGATCTAGAGAAGAAAAAAGATGTCGATAACTCAAAAGTTAAAATAAAGTTAAATAGCCTCTAAAATTGCTCTCAAATACTACATTCTTCATGTTAGCTTTAATTCGTAAAACATGTGCTCCATCCATCTTGATGGTGAATTTTAGAGCGAAATATGGCATTTAGGTCATAGAATCCTTATCTAACTATAGAATATACTATAAGAAAGCTATTTAGATAGAAAAATCATGAAAATGAAAAAAGCCAAAATTTCCAAAATTCTCGTTTTTTTCCCCCCA
Organism: Thermobia domestica; assembly: GCF_964235325.1. Classification (NCBI taxonomy): domain Eukaryota; kingdom Metazoa; phylum Arthropoda; class Insecta; order Zygentoma; family Lepismatidae; genus Thermobia; species Thermobia domestica. Next base: position 255,756,551 of record NC_137457.1, on the reverse strand, counting down.
AAAAAGCCGGCTTTTTATGTAAAAAAAAAAAAACATCGATTCAAAAAAAGCCGGCTTTTTTGCATCTCTAGTACAAAGTAAAACGTATGGGAGGTTTTCAGATGAAAACCTACGTATTTAACATTTCATTTTTATATTATGTCTCTCGTTTCATAATAGCTATGATTCTCAAAAGGATTGTAAACTTCAAATAATTAAATTAAACTTGTTAAATAGTGTGATTTACGCACTGGAGTTTCTGCTTTGAATTTCAATACGCCAAAAAAATATAACATGTAAACTGATGAACATTTAAGACTGCTTTTCTGAGCAGACGTGTGCGTAGTTAACATTCGTGGTTGCGAAATTCCAAGTTCAAATCTTGGCCACTCATCCTGTCCGAAGTTATACCAGGATTTATCATTTCCACTAGGAAAAGGCAGAAGGGTTCGTTTGAATATGGGCTCTGACGGCGTATTTAGGGGGCTTCTATCAGACTCAAGCCCCCCGAAATCGTTACATGCAAAACTTCATTAAAATTTGTCAGCACTCAAAAGGAAAAATATATGTCTTTATTCACATGTTGTACATAGCTCCTCCCCGAAACAAAATCCCAAATACGCCACTGAGCTCTGGGCAACTCTGTTTTGTTTCTTTCTCGTCGCTGTTGATTGTGTATCTGGAAGTTGGTGAAATTAATTTCGTAATCAAATCACCGTCGGCTTGTTTTCCTTTCCATCAGGTAAGCTGAATGTTTTCGTTAACCCCAAATCAAAGTAGTTTGTTTTTTCTTGCTTCAACATCATTGTCGTGATGGATCAACGGGAGGTCTGTAACCATGGAAACTTGTATTTCTCCGGCTAAAGCGCACTGACGCCCGTCCGCATGGCGTCTGCCGGATCGAAGTATTGTGTGACGTCACGAACGGTGCGCAATATTTGGTTATGCAGAAAAAGGGTCACTGCAGTAGTGTATTATAGGCGGTACCTTAGGTCAGTTTACTTGATTTCATCATGGCACCTTACTACAGCACCCGAGGATTAGGTGAGATGATTCTTGCATGCTTAGAAGCCTTTAAATGTTGTTGAAGTGGGACAAGAGGTAAATGTAATAGGTCACGCCCCCTCAGCTTTTAAAATCCCTTTTATTCTATCGGCTACTAATTCAGTAATTGATTGAGCGTTCAGTCAATGATTGTTTGTTTTTATTAACCGCCGATTTTATTTAGATATAAATCGTAATGCTGATTTCATTGATTATTTGCAGGTAAACAGATGATATTTGTTTACACTTTCTTCGAAGCACGACTTAGAATCGTGATTTAAAAGATATACACCATTGCTCGTAGCTGAGGGAGAATATGGGAACATTGTTCCCCTACTTTTAATGTTTATAGTATGATTTTTTTTTTTTTTGCCATGATCTATGGTTTGAATAATACACATACTGTGGTTGCATTCTTAAAGGCTTTTATGTAAAATTACTCTGTTTTTTGTTTGTTTTGTTTTTATATTTCTTGAAAACACTGGAGAAAAATATAAGATAGTATTAAAAATTTACTTTATTGCGTGTTCGTACTTTATAAAAGGCTATGATTTAAAGTACAATTAGTATTTTCAGTAAGTTCTTTATTGTTAATCAACACGTTACCGTCATAATATGATGATGTGCTTAACCTAAATTAAATTACGATGAAATTGTCCTTCGTGGCTATAGGGATAGCGTACGCGTCTTCTGTACGAGAGACCCGGGATCGATTCCCGGTGGAAACGTGGTTCGCATCCCACGTTAAAATGTAGCCCTACGTCCCATATACCCTCGATGCTGAGAAGAAACAGTAAATTACAAAACAAGAACAAATATGGTAAAATTAGTGAAAGTTAAGCTGTCGGTTAATCATATATTCGAAGAATAATGTTTTTTGAACAAATATTTCAGACTTATTCATTGTTAAAATAAGTTGTTCACAGTTATTCCTTATTGGAACAAATGATTCAAACAATTATTGACTGTTATTAAGTTATTCACACGGTTATTCCTGTAGAAAAGTTATTTGAAATTATTCATTGGTAGATACATTATTCGAAGTGATTCATTGTCGGAACAGATTATTCGACGTTATTCGTTATTAGAACATATTATGCAAAGTTACTCGTTACTAGAACAAATTATTATCAGAAGTTATTAGTTACTAAAACAAATTATTCAAACATTTGTCCGCTTCTGAAACAAATTGTTAGAAGTTACTCGTTGTTTAAAAATGTCATTCAAAGTTAATCGCTGATGGAACAAATTATTCAAAGCTATTCGTTGTTCAAAAATATATATATATTCGTAGTAATCTGTGCTAATAACACTTATCTATAAAATTGATTTTCTTGACACACGGTCCCAGTACATTAATTCATGTCGAAGGTGAAGACTCTTATTACACTTGTTGACCCGATTTATGGTTAAATATGAATAACAATTATTTCTATATTGATATGATATGCTGTTGTTGTAGTATAACGTTCGGGAACACGTGCAGTTTTTATTATTCACATTAAAGTTAATCCAAAATATTCACTAAATGAATTTATTCGTATATACATAACACATTTGTGTATATGTATTAGAAGACCGAATTCTTGCATTACTTACACATGGAATTTACAGAAAAGAAGCCTAAGATATTTTTCGTAAAACAATAATAATAATAATAATAACAATAATTGCTTTTCTAAAAAAAATGCCGGTTCTCACTGTATAACAACTTCCATAGTTTTAAGATTTGCAGATATAGAATGTATAAAATATTATTATAGCTAGAGAAATCACATTTTTTTTAACCCATGAAAAAGTGTCGGTAGTAGGTACCCCTACGTAGCGTCAGAAAATTATTAGTTGTATACATAAATATGATCACCAGTTAAGATTCATATTTTTATTGACCAGTGAAATATTCACCCTGAATCAGTTGTGTTAATATTGTTAAACTTCCTTCCCAGTTAGCTATCTTAGATCGAGTCGTGCCTTGAATCCTACCCCCGAGTTATTGACATTATTTGTAAAGATGCCACAGAGCTGTACAAAGAAGGTAAAGCTAGGTTGTCACTTCACAAGAATCTTGTAGCTGTCGTAAAAAAATCTCGCAACCCTGTAATATTTCTCCATGTAAACATAGTCTTGAAAGGGACATACATTTTTTTTTTTTTTCATTTTGTAAGGAGTCAAGCTATGTGCAACTTTCTGGGTCGTCTTGCTTACTACCTGCTATCGCCCTCCCGCTGACATAAAGTAAAAAACAGTTTCGCCGCTTCCGAAACAATGAATTCTTTTGGGCGGAGAGGGGAAGCGCGCCAAAATACAAGCTTTTGATGAGGAGGTTCACTATTTGTCCACTAGAGTGCAGTGCCGCATAGGTGGAGATATTTTTCTCGCTTTCAGAAAATTGTAATGTGTAAACAGTAAAGAGAAAGATGGGGTTGCAAGATTTTTTAATGACAGCTACAAGATTCTTGTAAAGTGGCAGTGTAGATTAAGAATCGCGAAAGAGAAACCTGTTCTTCCAAGGTTTTTACAAACTTGCCTGATGAATATATTTGGTTTTTGGACTAGCGGAACAAAGGGGAACATCTTCTCCGTCTTCGTTACGCCTGTGACGTCGTGCTCTTGACCAACATAATAAAACTGCAGGATATGACAGAATAAATTAATTTCGCAAGCAAGGGAACTTACGTTCAACGTATCAAAATAAATTGAAGATCAAGTTATGCAAATACCGAATTAGACGTGAATATCTATGTTTTGGCTTGGAATTCTCTATCAGCCTGGTGCGAACCCCCTTCTCCAAAACTTCGTAACTCGACTTATATTTGTACACTTTCTTAGTTGAACTATACTTGTTTAGACTAAAGATTTGACCTTACTCATCATCTGTAGTTTTTTTTTTTTTTTTTTTTTTTTTTTTTTTTAATAAAAACAATTTATAATTTTTCGTGAGAATATAGGTGTAAGTGGCTAAATATTACTTATCTTTTTTTCTTTTATCTTTTGACTGTAGAATAACACAGGTTCGATACTACATAAACATAGTATCATGTACTATTGGACCTGCCCCCAAGATTTAGACCCCTTAGCAAAAATTTCTTGGTGCGGACCTGGTCTCTACGAATGTTTGCATTGAAGAATAGCAAACGTAACTAGATTCGAATACATTCAGAAGGTACAATTTCTCATTAAAAAGTAAAGCGCCAATGTGTCAGCCAGAAAAAAAGTTTAATAAATGCATTTTCTATTGTGATGTGTGGACCAGAAACATGAATATTAGCAAAATGAGATCTCCACCGTCTTTAAGGGTCAGAAAGAAGTGTGGAGAGGCGTGTGCTGCAAATAACTTGCAAAGATAGGGAAAAATTACATGGATTAGAAATGTGAGTGCCATGAATGATAAGTGGGTTGAAAATACAGTGATGGTAGACCCACTAGTGCAAGAAGACGAAACGGTAAACGAAAACATTTCTTGACTGGATACCAGGAAAAAAATCGATCTAAGTGCCCTCATATAAGGTGATGTGACGAAATCAACGAACGTTACGGAATAATATGAAAATGTAAAATGATCATTTAGGAAATTCGAGAGACATCATCCAGCAGTGGGTTTACAGCGGTTACATACATCGTCAACTTTCTGAAATTTGTCTTAATACTATATAACTTTTTCTTTTCTTTTTAAAGACATTTGCGTTCTTCCTAAGATAACAAGCTGTATAATAATCGGATGATAAGTAATATATGCATCTGAAATAGTGTCCTGTAAAAGTTAGAATTGAAACGTCTCCATAATCGGTTTGTTAACAAAATAGTGTATTCGGAAAATGCATTCGTAATGGAGGAATTTCGTTATTATTACAGTACAACCTTTAAAACTAGTTATTTTGTTAGGAAACAAAGGTGACATACTTGGATCGGTTTTGCTGTATTTTATTGCTGTTTAGAAATCTTCAAATAACATTGCAATTAAAATAGTAATAGCACTTTTAAATACTGTATGATGAAATACTATGCATCATTGTAAAATGCAAGTATATTCTAACCTGTGAAGGTCAGTATTTATTAATGCCGTTCAAGTCTTTGTATTATTTAATAGTGCAGAGTTTAGAAAACAGGAAACAGTCCGACAATGACTTCTATATTTAGAAAATTATATATATGTAGCAGAAGAAAAAGAAGAGAGAGAAATTAGTTTCTACGTGAAAGTACTGTCAGATGTGACAGTTATATTTTATGTTGGTACGATACAGTCGGAGTAATAGGTTTGTCTTCTTAGGTGGAACATTGACACAGGGAGCCAGTGATGGAATGGGTCATGACTTTGTTCGGGTCATGTGAGTCTGAATCTCGCTTCTTAGACCCAGCGAGTCAGAGACAGTTGCAGTATCAGCTCTGTAGTATTACTGCAGAATTTTATACTTGATTAATGATGTTTACTGCTGGAACTCGAACAATCCTTTGTTTAATTCTCGGTGTGGCGTTTCATAATCAAGGTACCATGTTTTGAATATTTCAAGTATGATTTCATGTTGTTAATCTTCTTCTTATGCGCGAGTTTGAGCATAGCCTATACAATAATAATAATAATAATAATAATAATAATAATAATAATATAATTAAACACTGTGTGGGTTCAACCTGACCTTTTATACTCTAAACGTCAAGGCTTATAGGTCGATTAAAGCTTAACGATCCCTCATAAGAGAAACGTGTAGTTTAACTTTTTTGTGATCCTGACTCGTTTACTCTGTGATAAACCGTGTAGTTGTATTTCAGTGTAATGCGTAACACACGCGGACGCAAATAAGCGAGAAAGGATATTATATTTAGTAAAGTGGTAATGAGAGAGAGTTGAGGATCATGTTATAATTGTATTAGTAGCCCCCCACATATTTCCCCATGTCTATGGCGACGTTTCGTCTCTGGGTCATGGACCTGTCCAGGCCACACGGGTCTGGCAAGTAATGGGTCTGACTGCCTCTAGGTCATGGGTCACAAAGCTCGTGACCCATTCCATTACTGCTGTGGTCTAAAAACAGAAGGTATAGTTCGAGAATTTTAAAAAGATATTGAACGTAAATGCACAGTATGTTCAGAAACTCCCTTATGTACACATCCTTTATCCTTACCCGCAGCTGCGTGTTACAAGCTGGACGGCTTGTAGCACACTTGCACGCAGAGCATCATTGAACATGTACCGCTTCTTCTTGATTTGTGATTTGATGATATCCCGCAGGGCATTGTCTTGTGTAGTAAGGTTCGGACTTCGAGGCGGCCAAGGATAAGGGGCTGGCGAATTTGGGGACCCACATCCTATGTACTGAGAGGGAGAAAACGACTATAATGTAGAAAAATATATAAAATAGTCAAATAACGACATTTTTTTGAAATTGTGCGTGTTGCATAACCAAATCACTATCAACACTTCAAGGTTAATGCGCGCCATCTAAACTAGTGCTGTCGAAATCGGTTTTTGAAAAAACCGAAAACCGGTTTTTGAAAAAAGTGAAATTTCATAAAACCGAAATGTCGGTTTTGAAAACCGCATTTGCGGTTTCGGTTTTCAAAACCGCATTTGCGGTTTCGGTTTTGAAAACCGCTTTTGCGGTTTCGGTTTTGAAAACCGCTTTTGCGGTTTCGGTTTTGAAAACCGCATTTGCGGTTTCGGTTTTGAAAACCGCATTTGCGGTTTCGGTTTTGAAAACCGCTTTTGCGGTTTCGGTTTTGAAAACCGCATTTGCAGTTTCGGTTTTCAAAACCGCATTTGCGGTTTCGGTTTTGAAAACCGCATTTGCGGTTTCGGTTTTGAAAACCGCTTTTGCGGTTTCGGTTTTGAAAACCGCTTTTGCGGTTTCGGTTTTGAAAACCGCTTTTGCGGTTTCGGTTTTGAAAACCGCATTTGCGGTTTCGGTTTTGAAAACCGCATTTGCGGTTTCGGTTTTGAAAACCGCTTTTGCGGTTTCGGTTTTGAAAACCGCTTTTGCGGTTTACCGCAAATGTCACACTAATATCAAGTAACGACGAGAAAACAGCTAAGAATCTTTCCCCACTTCGGCTCACAGTTGCCAGATGGAGGGAAATTTTCCTCGGCGTAGGGAAAAAATTATCAAAATTTGCAGAAGGAAAAGAAGTTATTTTTTCTTAAAATGTCTTAAAGTGAAGGAAAATTCTTGGTGAATATACTTGTACAATTGGCAGAATAAAAAAATAAGTTGCAATTTCTCAAAGAGGCACGGGTATCGTTATTGGGAAGTAAAAAGATACAGAATAAAATATGATCGGTGTTTCCTTCACGTATAAACTACTGCAGGTGTCTGGGACTTTCGATAAGAAACCAGTCAACACATGCAAAACCACAACATTCACATTTATCGGAGTGGCAACAAATCAACAATAAAATTGTGTATTGAGATAGAGATTTTTCTTTCTTTTCTCTTTCTTTTTTATTAAGAAAGGGAGGTGGTACCTTTTTGTTAACAAAAGAAAGAGTGGCAGTACTATTTTTAAAAACAAGGGGAAAGAGCAATAATAATATAAAAGATGTCAGTCTAAGTGGATGATATTTCAAATTGAATTTCATGAGTTGCATGTGTAGTGATCTTAAATAGGGATATACCTTATTTCTATTGAGCTTAGTGTTGGCTTATTACCCTATTTTAGCGGGTACCACCCGATTTTCAGGTTCTATATTCGTCTCCCTCTTAAACATATCTTAATCACGAAAAACCACCCGCTTTTTGGGATTGGAGAAAAATCTAAGAGGACTTAGTTGATAAAGTGTTGGTATGGTATATTCAACGTAAACCGCTACATCTCTGACAATCTCAATCGCGATTGAGTTAAATTTGGACTCGCGCTCAGGCTCAGGCTCTGGGCTATCTGAGCAGTGCACGTGTGCAGAATCATTTGCTAATAAGAGATCTGCTCTAATGCACAATGGTTTTCTTTGTGTATTTCATGTGTTTTTAATGTAATGTATTGGAGGTTCTATACGAATGAATATTCGTTTGTAGATGTTGTAACAAACATACTTGAATTATTCATGCCTTCACAAGGTACAAAGAATGCCGAACGACAATTCCAAGACTCTTATAGAAGCGAATTTACGTTTCTTAGCCAGGGCAGAACTCAGTTTGAAGCAAAATGTACACTCTGGAAAACGGTTTCGTTTGAAACGTAGGATGCAGGGAAGCAAATTGGACCTCCCCTGATTTTTATATATTTTGTAAATTAGACCACGAGGAACAAGAATATGAAGGAAATTTGACATTCCGAGTTTCGGAACTCGAGATATTCGAACATAAAGTGACCACGGAAGTAAACCGGACTCCACCTGATTTTTATATATTTTGTAAACTAGATCACGAGGAACACGAAGCTGAAGTAGTTTTGACATTCCGACCTCCGGAACTCGAGATATTAAAACTTAAAGTTTAATATAGACGCTATCTATCTATATGAAAAAACACAATATTCTCTATACGGATCATATTATGTCCTGTGAGATATATAAAGATAACCAAGAAAGTTCTGTCGCTTTTTGTGGAGGTCTATGTTCAATTGACCCTCATACCGTGAGTTGAGTGCGAATGGAGATAAGGCGAAGGTCAGTTGTTGGTGTGGGTATATCCAACATTCTACCTGGTTGTGGCAGTTCAGTTACAACGTGAACTTGTGTAAGGACGGAGTGAATATGGAACCTCCACAGAGCATCATAAGGGCGTGTATGCTGTACGAGTTCAAACTTGGATCAAACGCCACTGCAGCGGGGCGGAAGATACCTCAGGCCTTTCGTGAGGGTGCCGAACAGTGGACAGACATGTGAGGAACTGGGGCTAACATTCAATGTTATAACAAAAGAGACACTGACCAAAGCTTAAAACTTTGCTTTATTTTAAATTATAATTTGTAACTGTTTCGGATATCTAGCATATCCTTCTTCAGACACGATCGAAATTAATGAAAATACAGACATATATATAAATGTTGTTATAACAAATTATAATTTAATTGAAATTGTAATTGAAACAGTTACAAATTATAATTTAAAATAAAGTAAAGTTTTAAGCTTTGGTCAGTGTCTCTTTTGTTAAAACAATTAATCCAAAGCCATGAATAGTCTTACTATTCAATGTTAATGGAGAAACCATTCTCCAGCACCTCCATCAATTTGGGAAGCACTACAAGTTGGGTCTGTGTGTCCCAGATGATTTGTCTCCGGGCCAGAAGGCTACGCGTGCAGACACCTGTGATTCTTTGCTGTCTCGTCTGAGGAAGGAGCCATTTCTGGATAGGGTGTTGACATGTGTTGAGAAGTGGGTCCTGTACGAAGCTTCACGGCGTCGTCATCATTGGTTAAAATCCCACGAACCGGTTCCAAAACAGCTGAAATCAGCAATGCAGCAGAAAGTCCTCCTGTGTGTTTGGTGGACTGCTCACGACATCGTGCATCGGGAACTGCTACCGGGTGGTCAGAGCAGAACATCAATGCAACTGCGTACTGTCAGCAGTTGAGTCGTGTTCAAGAAAAACTCAAAACCCTGGAGCCAGCACTTCTCAATCGCTAAGGGGTTCCCTCGTTACGGAACAACGCTATGCCCCACATAGCTAGAATGAGCCGGGACACTATCCTACGCTTTGGATGGGAAACACTATTGCATCCGCCATACTGTCCGGACATTGTACCGTCCTGTTATCACCTGTTCCTTTCCTTGGACACTCACTTTAAAGGACTCCAGTTCAACTCCGTAGTAGAGGTGCTAAATGCACTTGATACCTTCTTCGCTTCACGGCAAACCAAGTTCTACCGCGAAGGAATCCATGCCCAACCCGAACGTTGGCAGAAAGTCATTGATACTGATGGGTACTATTTTTGATCTTCCAGGTACGTCTTAGGTGACATATCGATGCTCTAAGTGATAGGTCAAAAAGCGACAGAACTTTCTTCGTTACTTTTATACATATTACATAAAACTACTGTATAAGTTCTAGTATCTCGAGTTCGGGAAGTCGAAATGTCAAAATTTCTTCAGATTCGTGTTCCTCGTGGCCTACTTTACAAAATATATAAAAATCAGGTGGCGTCCAGTTTGCTTCCATGGTCAACTTATGTTCGAATATCTCGAGTTCCGACATTCGAAATGTCAAAATTCCTTCAGATTTGTGTTCCTTGTGGTCTAATTTACAACATATATGAAAATCAGGTGGGGTCCAGTTTGCTTCCCTGCAGCCGAAAAGTACATTGGAAGTGTCATCAAAGAAATAACTAAAAAAAAAAAGTACTAAGGATCGCAGGTCAGTATTTGTAACACAGAAGTTCACATCAATACTTACGGTTTAGAACCCCTCACTTTTCTGATTTTAAAATATGGCAACCCTAATTTAGCTGTCACTTGTACAACCATCGAACTATCCCTTTCGCACTGTGCTGCACATATTACAATAATAGCCTTGGAGCAAATAAAAAAAAGTTAAAACACACATATAAATCAATACATTTGTCTCGATCGATAGATGCTTTCACAATTGTTAAAAGGTGTAATTAAAAACAGCAACCATTGTTTCTGCTTTGAAAAGGACAATCCCTTATAAAACCGCAAATGTCACAAAAATTCAACAGCACTAATCTAAACGACCTCTAAAGAATCAGACGTCTTTTTGATCACTAATGGATACTTTTCAGTACTACCCACCTTAACGTTTCGATTTTTTTTTTCGGTACACCCTTATATACGTGTATCTTGCCAACAGCAAAGTGATAAAGGCCTTACTGTTCTTTAAGGTTTTTAAACACGCTCACTTCTAATAAGTCCCTGTGACGTTACTCATATTTGAAGAAAGAAAGAAGAAAGAAAAAAAAAGTTAAATTAGTCTCTTTAAGTTATGGGTGTGTACGTGAGTTGAGCTGAACTGTTTTAGGTAGTAAGTGCCTATACTTAATGAACCTTGCTTTCTACTTTAGTCCTCAGATAGAGCCTACTCAAGTTAAGCAAGAAGCCATCTAGCTAGGAAGGTAACTTACCCAACGGCTTTACAGTATTTGTACACGTGATAACTGTTTCTTATTGCTTAGTGCAGCACAAGTAGTGACGGCTATTTTTAAATCTCTTCGTTTGATTTTTGAACAGGCCGTTTCTTTTTTTTTTTTAAGTATTTTTTTTTTTCGCTGATTGCAGTGCAGTCCTCTCCAGGTTCGCTTTCTTCATGTTCCTGCCAAATTCAAGAAATGATTTATCCTCAGAATCACTGCATTTTTAAGCCATAATGTTCCTTCAAAATAGCACAATAGGAAATTCGTCTTTATGCGAACTAAACTTTTATCTTCCTTTTTCGTCGTGTTTTTGTGGTTTGAAAAACTGATTTAGGGTACATACCGTAATTTCACAAATTGGAATTGTCGTGTATGTCCGGGCGAATATACTAATAAATGCTATCCACAGTGTAATGCAGTTGAAGGAGATTCAAAGCATATATATACGCCTACCACATTTGAGGAACAATTTACTGCGGGCGTATGTATAACTAACTAACCACTGGCATATCAGCCATTTAGTGATGAGCGCAAGAGTCTTGGTCTTGCACTTTCTGCAAGAGTCTTGCATGCAAGACCAAGACCAGGAATCCCGATGCAAGACCAAGACCAAGACCATACCTGCAAGACCAAGACCAAGACTCTTGCACAAGTGTCTTGCACAAGTACCGGCTCAATGGTAGAGAGTTCACTTCTGGTGTATAGGGTCCCTGATCCCAGCTTGCGCCATGTGAACACTTTTGGTGGACAAACACTGTGTGGGGGGTTTCCTCGAGGTTTTCCCGTTTCCTCCTACTTTCTTCATTCCACCTTTTCATTCATTTCTCATCATCATCGTCTCCCTTAGCCTCGGTGCATAATAGTGGCACGTTAAACTAGATATTTCATTTAAAACATATTAGTGGTGTTCTTCCAAAACTAAAGAGAAATGTAGTATTGAACTGAACATCGGTAATTCCGTACACCACAGGTGCCAACTACATGAGTATGGCCTTGGCTCCGAGGCTCAAGCATCTGTTGGAAATTTATAATGTGTGCTCATAAAATTAATATCAAAATAACACTTTCATGGCATTGAGAAAACTTAGTGCATGTGACCGCAAGTTTGGTTGCATGGGCGGATGCTTATATGTTGAATAATTATAATACTGTAACTTTTAACCTCTTTAGATATATGGCACATCGAGAATTGAGCGATATAACATTATACAACAACAAATAATACATATTCACAAGTGAGACTGATTTTGTACAGTTATTTGAAATAACTTGGAGTTTGATTATTTTGTTTCTAATATAAGTCAAAAGTATTTATATAAATTGAGTTTACACAAAAGACATACGGTACCGGTATACAGTACAATTGATTCGTTTTCAGTTTTCAAATTATTGTAAAATATTAAGAGGTTTGATTATAATCATTATTGTTTTCTCTCTTTTCTGGCCAATATTGATAAATATATCATCATCATAGCTATTCTTCCATTATTGGCAGGTCACTTGCTGCAACTGAAAAGCCTCGATACGGTGGTTCTTAGCTAGTCTCTTCGTCTTGACGTAACAATTTTCTGTTTTAATATATTCCTTCAACTACAGTCTCCTTCGCCACCATACTCTCTAGCATCGCTTATAATACAGTTCCTCTTCAGCCAATGTCCCAACCAGTTCCTCTTCCTCCTCTTAATTACATCTAAAATTCTTCTTTCCTTCCCTACTGCTACTATTTCTAACACCTTCTCATCTGTTTGCCGCTCAACCCAGCTAATTCTCTCCTTTTATTTCCGTACCCGTTTCGAAAGCCTGCATTTTTCCCCATCGCTTTTGGGTAATGTCCATGTTTCTGCTTGATAGAGTACATACTGGAATCAGTAATACAAAATACCAACATTTAATTGGAAAATTATTCAATACAAAGATTAGCTAATCGTGGTTGAAATAAAAAAAATAACGCATTTAGAATGTAAAACTAATTTTGCAATTAATTTTATTTCAGTAATCTGTGCTGTCTTGATTTTTTTTTTATGCGTGTGAGGGGTATCTTCCCTAGTATGGGGATCAGTGGAGTATTGAATCTGTTAAAAATATATAAAAATATTACGAAACGTTGTGATTTATCTTATAAGTAGTAAAGCATGGAAAAAATAGGTCATCGCGAATATTGTACAATATCATCACACTTACACGAAGGTGAACTATATTACATTTAGAAACATAATCGTATTTTCGTTACTATTGGTGCATTGTAGAATTTATTATCCCTTATATCCAGAGTAAAATTTACCTATAAAGAGCAGAAGATTTCTTAAAAGCAAGACTTTGCAAGACTCTTGGAAGCAAGACTAAGACCAAGACCAAGACGGGAAGTGCAAGACCAAGACCACTTCCTCTTGCATGCAAGAGTCTTACAATTATTGCATTTAAGAAATGTCAAACTTTTCATAGATAAATTTTACTATGGATATAAGGGATAATAAAGTCTACATTGCGCCAATAGTAACGGAAATACAATGTATGTTTCTAAATGTAATTGCGTAAGTATGATGATAATGTACAACATAGGTGATGACCTTTATTTTTTTCAGTGGGTGCCCACGCTTCACTATACCTAAATCACAACGTTAACAGATCCAACGCTCCACTGGTTCCCAAACTGGAAAGGCTACCGTTGAGATGTATGGAAGAAAATCAAGACGGCACAGATTATTGAAATACCATGAATTGCAAAAATATTTTTACCCTCCGAAGGCGTCAGATTTTTCTTTTCAACCACGATTAGCTAATCCTTGTATAAAAGGGGCTTGAATATTGAGATTTTGTTTTACTGATTGCAATATGTACTCTATGGGGCATAAACATGGACATTACGCAAAAGCGATTTAAAAAATTGCAGGCTTTTTTACTGAAGCCAAGAAATCCAGCTCCTTCTTTTTTACATTCTATATAAAAAATTCAAATAGTGTCGGTACTTGTGCAAGACTTCCGCGCAAGAGTCTTGGTCTTGCAGGTATGGTCTTGGTCTTGCATGCAAGACTCTTGCAAAAACTGCAAGACCAAGACTCTTGTGCTCATCACTACCGTTGATCTCAGCGACAGCGGAAACTATGGATTTGACACTAATACCGGTCATTTTGGATTATTTTTTCTTGTCTCGCCCCCCATGAGACCCCCCGTGGTGCAAGACCAAGACTGGGTGTGCAAGACCAAGACCGGATGTGCAGACCAAGACCAAGACCACCCGGGTCTTAGTCTTGGTCGTGCATTTGCTCATCACTAGCCATTTATAGGTTTGAGCCGCTCCAACGCGATAGTGACGAGCACATGGTCAGTGTGCTGCTTCGCCTTGTCTTGAACAGGCGTATCAAGACCTAGTAACCATCACGCCGTGACTCTCCAATTTCCAACTATAAGTCCACGTCGAAAATTAGAAAACACCGATCGGGAATTAAACCTGGGATCACGCGGACTTGAGTCCAACTCTCTACGGTGTCCCCGTATAAGATATTGTTTTTTTAATGAACACTTAAGTTTTTTTTAACAACAAAAGTTATTAAAGCACTAGTGATGTATACAATTTTTAGAAATTGCTCGGTAACTAACTATATATTTGAAATATGAAACCGATGGATTGGCAACAGAACTCATAAATGCAAATTAAATAACCTTTGGCTTATAATATTCTGATTTGTAGTATTATGTACTGAAGTCACATCAGGAGTTTATAAAATAATTGTACAAAGTGAAAGTTTTGCCAACTATAAGTGATGAAGGCGTTGGTAGACATTCGTGCAGAACAAGCGAGAGCGAAGATTTCCTTCTTACGTGGTATTGGTGAATGACGTGGAGGAAGTAATAGAATTAGAGCTGAACCAATTGGAGCATGAAAGTATTTTAAGATGTTCCAGCAAAACAAGAATATAGATTTCACTCGTGAGGCTATTTTAGATGGTGTAGTAATTCAGTTATTAGAATGTTTTAAAATACATAGTGAATTTTGCGAAGATTCCAGGCCCTAGATCATGCCCAGTGGGTTAACATTATTGGTCTCCTAAATTTAATACATAAGGAGAAAAAAACGACATAAATTACGAAGGAGCTCAAACAGCATAAATCTCCCTTCTGTATTAACCCTTAAACGGCCAACGTGAGTCCAATGGACTCATCGCGTATAATTTTTTAACAGCTGCAATTTATTTCTTGCTCAATAGATGTCTCTTTATAGATATGCTATCGGTAGGTAATGTAAAATGTGAATAAAATTTGGAATTGAAAAATATACATTAGGGCAGGTTTTAAAAATATATTTCTAATTTCGTAACATAAAAGGCCAACATGAGTCCAATGGACTCATTACTAAATTGCTTCATATATTTGGGTTCCCAGTGGTAATATAGGTATTAGTCTTTAAATTATTAATTATATGGCACATTTGTATCACTTGATTCTTGTTGTGGTGCAGGTTGTCGAAATGTTAGTGTATGTTAGTGCTAATGAAAGTGCAGAAATGGCTGCTTCTTCAAATATTGTATAAGTAAATCGCCAGTTGTTGGGGATGAAGACGAAGACATTATGTGCAGTGAACTTGAAGATAACGGAAGTGATTAGGAAAGTGAAGCATTAGAAGTTTCTGATATGATTAGTAATTCTGAGATTGAAGATGTTGGAAATCGGTGCCAAAGTAATGAAAAGATTTTATATGCAAAGGACGGAACCACATGATATTCTGAACCTCCTTGACCACAGAAGACGAAATCTAGGAACATCATCAGGAGGAGTAAATAAGGTTCCTTTTTCCAAATAAAATAATCGAAGATCCCTTAGACGCTCTGTTATTATTTATTCAAGACGATGTGTGAAGATGTGTTCATTATACCCATGAAGAAGCCACATGCAGAATCAGTGGAAGCCGGTCGATGGGAGAGAATTGAAGTATTTACTTGGACCTTTGTATACTACTGGTCGTCTCAAAGCCAAAGATCTGAACATAGAACTGCTATGGGACGAAAAGTATGGACCAAAAACATTTCGCAGTGCGATGAGTAAAAACAGGTTCAAGTTTTTGCGCATATTTATCCAATTTGATGAGAAAACAACAAGAAGTGACAGAAGAAATAAAGATAAACTGGCGTCAATATATGAAGTTTGGGAAAGAATGAAGCAATGCTTGAAAAGCCACTATGAATCTGGGAAAAATTTGAATGTTGAACAGCTTGTTCCATTCGCAGGTAGAAATAAAATGAAATGAAATTTTTAAGTTTTACGTCCGACGGTTATGCCGGTTAGGCTAAAAGAGACGGGGATGATGAGAGATGAATGAAATGGTGGAGTGAAGAAAGTGGGAGAACCCCGAGAAAACCCACTCACACGGTGTTTGTCCGCCACAAACTTCACTTGGCGGGAGCAGGGTTTGAACCCAGGACCCCAAACACCACGTTCGCAGGTAATGTTTATTTACGCAATATATGCCGTTGAAACTAGGTAAGTATGGGATGAAGGAATGATGAATACCAGATTCCAAAACACACTATCCTTTTGTATGGAACACCTTACGTTAGGAAAGAAAATAACAACCAAAAACTTGGGACAAAATGTGGTCTTGCATTTGGCGGAGTATTACTCTGGGAGTAGAAAAAATATCACATGAGATAATTATTTCACACATTTTGATCTCGCCAACACTTTGCTTCGCAATAGTCTTACACTAGTAGAAACAGTGAAAAACAAAAGACATTCGTTCCACCCGTATTCTTACCAAACTGAAGGAAGGAACAGACCAATTGGCCCATGAATATTCATGGCAAAGAAAGACCAGTATATGACCATTTATTTTTTATGAATATGCTTGATGTATGCGCTGTTGCAGCCTATTCGTCTGGAGTATATTACATCCTGGTCGGAAGACTTCCAAAAAGGATATTCTTACTGCAATAGCAGAAAGTCTCGACAATAGACGTGCTGTAGGTCTTGACAAATCAATCCAGTCTGTGGCTACTGAGTTCAAAACTAGTAATATAGGCTAATGCATGTTACCAACATAAGGTTGGAGAAAGAAAAAAGAACAGATTTTTTACCTGTGTGATGCGCGAAAAGGACAATTGCAAAGGAAAACATGCAGGATCTGCCAAAAGCATGTGTGTTCTGAAGATTCGGTTGTTCTTAGATACTGCAAAAACTGTAAATCAACAAACAAGTAAAACGAAGCATGTTCTTCATAGTTCCAGGAAATTACGAGAACATTGCAAACCAACAATTGAAGAGCTCAATTCCAAAAAAGCCTAAGTCAACAAAGTAAGCTCTTCAGGGGACGATATTTTGTGTAAGTTTCCATCATTCTATTTCTGTGAAAGAAAAGTAATCTACATAAGGAAAATTTTAATTCTTACGTTTCGTAAGAAAACGGTGAAATTATCATCTATAGCAAGAGTTTTATAAGTGTTTGTAGGCATGAGTTACAAAAAAAAACTTCAGAGAATGCTGTCGACTAAGGACATTTTGGACAATAACTCAGTTTTCTTTTGCCTACAACTAATTTGATTTATGTAGTTTCGGCATGAAAGCCTGTTCAATATACGAAGATGCTGAAATGGAACATCATAGAACCAATATCTCAAAATTGACAAAAATTGACTCAGGCTCTTTTGGAATCCACCCCTTCAATTGCATTACTTATATTGTTTCTAATAACTTACAGTACTTTGAGAAAAGTGTTTCTTGAAAATCAAGTAGTTAGCAATAGTTGTTTCTACTAAAATTTATAATTACACCACCTTTTAAACAATACAAGAAAAATAATTTTAATTTCCACGAAACTTTTATATCAGATGGCAACACTGACGAGCTTGTAAACTCGATAAGAATAACTAGTTGTTATACTTGCATGGTCCATTGGGAACACTTAAAAATATTATACTAAATTACACTCAATAACACAATACAAGATCTGATAACACGATATCAACAGTGTGAGTCCATTGGACTCACCTTGGCTGTTTATGTTTGGAAAATAGGTTGGCCGTTGTAGGGTTAAATACTTGTGGCGCAGCCCATGTAATAAACTACGGTTATAATATTTGTTTGCCTCAGACATGATCTGATTATATATGTTGAGTAATTACGCCATGTCGTTTTATATGGAGAATTATTTTTCTATTTTCTTTAAAATGAGTCCTGAATAGTAAGGGCGAAAAGAGCAGTTTCCTTAAAATGTTGTCTAAACGATCAAAATAATCCATTTTTTTAAACTGTACGTATTTTCTGAGGAATGACTTCCACAAACTATAGCTTCATGTTAGTACAAAAGCCCTCATTCACAGAGCAACTAGCATTGCTTTTCGAATATTCAAAGGGGACCACGGTGGCTCAGTAGTAGACCGCTTATTTCTGGTGCATGATGTTCCTGATTCGATCCCAACTCGTGCCAAGTGAACTGTCGGTGTTCTCCCGTTTCCCTCCATTTCTTGATTGCACCATTTGGTTCATTATCATCATTACCGTCTCACTTAACCTCGGAGTGTAATCGTATTTTAACTAAAATTTCATTAATTTTATTTCGAACACTTCAAATGTATTTTCGAGCGTTCATGGCACGTTGAGTTCACTCTTACTTATTCAAAACTCTTCAATAATCTGGAATTTGAGTGATTTTACTCTTCTTTTTTCTTCCTTTCTTGCAATCAAGCTAAATGTCATTTGCATTTACGAAACAAACCTACACACACAATATATATAATATATATAATTGTGTGTGTGTGTGAGTGAGAGATGCAACATTACTAAATTAAATATGATTATTAAATATTAAATTGTGTAGCAGAATTCGATTTTCTCAAAGTAAGAGACATTTAAGCAGATTTGAAGAAGATATAAGTAAAATCAAACTATTAAAATTCAGTTCAATGAAAACAAAATAATAATAATAATAATAATAATAATAATAATAATAATAATAATAATAATAATAATAATAATAATAATTCCCCATATAAACCAGTGGGCTAAAATAAAGATGGCGCAGGTATTCCAGACCGTTAAATAATACAATTTAAGTAATCGTGGTTATAAAATAGGTAGGAATAGTCTTTTAACACGAATATTTAGACGGATGATTTTCCAATTCTATTAACCATTTTTCTTTTTCTGGATTTCGTAGAACTTTTGTCATCGAGAATTTTAAATCCTTTCTAGAACACAACAGTACTTTGACACTGCATTTTTCAAAGACTTGCAAGAGAGGAACGAGAGAAGTTCATATTGACAGTTTCTAAATAAGTAACTGACCTAGTTTACGATGAAGAATCTTCACGCGATTGACAATAATTGATCTTTGGGGATGTCGTAACAAGTTGCATGCTTAATACGAGATCAATACTTTGCTCCAAAGAAGTTGTTTCTCGAAAACTATTTTAATTTTTAAATTCGCACTTGATTAACGATACTCATCACCCCACTTTTTAAAAAATACTTTTTCAAAATATTGCAGAAACCAAAGATATGACTATTACTCTGCGTATTTTTTTTAGTAAGTGCTACTTTGCAAAGTAGCTGTTGCGAGACTATCTTACTCAGTTCATCGTTGAAGTTTATGACGTCATAATGAATTTGACAGTGGTGAATAACGTATCATTGCTATTGCCGCCCTGGACCATTAAAAAAAAAAAAAAAACTCCCTCTGATTATCAGTTAATACCGGTGTAAAAAACTTGATTTAGTAAAGTGAATATTTAAGGCCTTATGCAGAGTTGTAATGCGTGATTAGTGCCATAAAAGAGTTCGACTAACATATGTCTCCTGCAGTAGCCAGGCCTTTATTATGACGCTAATCATACGTCAAAACGACTGCATAAGGCAGTTAAAGTTTAGATGTGGAAAACATAAAAACAAATATATAGGTAATATAGTCTATTACTACTACTAGTAGTAGTACTTCTATTATTACTACTACTAGTAGTAGTAGTAGTACTACTACTACTACTCTTACTACTACTACTCTTACTACTACTACTCTTACTACTACTACTACTACTATTATTATTTTTTCGGACATTTGGTCCGAGAAAATTTGTAGTCTCGGGTTATTGCCGATGTTGACCTCTATGTAAACACAGCCCTGTATGAACTGTTTCACTAAGTAAATACAAAATAAATCTTACGATAACCGCAATATTTTGAAAAACATCAAAGAATGGTAAAGGAGCTAATAAGTATCAGTTTCAGAAAATGTGAACAGACGTGTATATTGTTAGATGTATAACTATGTTAAACTACGACCTTAAATAATTGGAGAGTCTATGCAACGCCACTCTATATATATTCATAATCTCACTCCGTAATGAAAAATGAAATGAAATCTGTAACGTTCCGCGATTATGCCTGTTGTGTTAAGGGAGACAATGATTAAAGCAAGTGAATGATGATGGAATAATTGGTTGAATGAGAAAGTGGGAGGAAACGGGAGTACCCCGAGAAAACCCACAAGCACGATGTTGTCCACCACAAGCACGATGTTGCCTAACACAAACAACGTACTTATCCAGGGATCGAACCAGACCCCAGGCATCAGAAATAAGCGCTCTATCAGTCCGTAATAGTGCTCTCAACGGGTCGGGTCGGGTTGAATAGCGACCCGACCCGTGACCCGAATTGACTGACCCGAACCGTGATCCGACCTCATTGACCCGACCCGAGCTGACCCGATTGACCCGACCCGAATAGCCTGACCCGACAACCCGACCCGAGTTGACCCGACCCGACAACCCGATCCGTTTGAAAGCAGTATGGTCACGACACTGGGTGAACGCCAAAATGCACTCCCATTGGGAATTAAACCCGGACCACGTGTACCGAAGTCTTACACGTTAACCACTAGCTAGATCAAGCGGTAGATATGTATATGCATCTTAATGAATATTTGGCACTTTTGAGGTTTGGTTATTTCTTTTTATAACTGATACCAATGTCCGACGTGGGAGAAGGTTATTGTTTTTCTTGCTTTAGTTCTCTGTGAGAAATTTTTATTGAAGGTCAGTGTTCTCACCTACTTGGACGGCAGAGGTCTTCTCGGAAGGCAATAGCAAGAGTCTCTTGGCGGAGACAAAAGGAAATCGTTTAACTACAATGATAAGGGTTGAGGAAACAGGAGAACACCTGTGATTTTTTTCCAAGCCTTCAACTTTCATTCCAAAATAGGTTCTTATGATTCCGGGACCCGTGCCACTTTGATTTTTCTTTCTTGGTAATTAAAACGTAAGATACATAATATGAATTTTGTAATTTAAAATTTAAAAATACAGTATGATATTTAATTACAAAGTACTAATTTTATTTCATCACTTTCAGCCCAACAAATGAAATTCAAACAATTCGGTCCCTGGGTCTTGGTCATCAATACTGCGTCTTTGTCTTGCAGTCAAGTCTTGGTCCTGCATTTCGTAGTCGTGGTGGTCTTTCATGCTATACAAGAGCCAAGAATGCTCGCCTCATCGGTACAAATGAAGACCAAGTGTGATTTTGATTATGGTCTTTCATACTATACGGAAAGCAAGAAAATATGCTCATCGCTACTTGGTGATCACCAAAACAAGGCCAAGAGCAAGATTACTATGCAATTCGTCTTGCATATCCAATCTTTATCTTGTTCTTGTATCGATGTCCTTGGGCTTGGTGAAATAAAATGAAATATTCAGTTTAAGGTCCCTCGATTCTGCACCGAGGCTAAGGGATACGGTAACCATGAGAAATGAATGAAATGGTGGAATGAAGAAAGTGGGAGGAAACAGAACCCCGAGAAAACCCACTACACGGCGTTTCTCCACCACAAAGCCTACTTAGCACAAGCTGGGATCGAACCATGGACACCATGCACCAGAGATGAACTCTCTACCACTGAGCTACCGCAGCCCTGCTTGGGCTTGGTCCTCCATATCCAATCTTTCTTTTAGCCTTGCTTAACACGTTAGCTGCCATGTGGGTCCGATCGGACCTACTGGAGTGATCTAAGAAAATGTTCTTGTAGGTCCGATCGGACCCACCATTTCTAATTCGTCGAATTGACGTTAGAGTACTTGTATTGTTAAATCCTGTCTCTACTGTTACTGAACTGTAGTGTTTTTATTACACAGGGGCGCTAAATACCAAGTAACAAGCATTTGTTGCTTTTGTAGACCCGATCGGACCTATGTTTTGCTTTTTCAGTGACATGTTAAAAAGTTTAACAATGGATTCATTATTTATTCTAATTTATTTTCACAAGATGTCAGTGTGCCTGTCATTTGCTGAAGTTTCAGAAAAGTCTAGATCACTACACTGCTATTACTAATGAGATCGAGTTCTGCGCATATTTCTTCGTTTTTCATTGCACAAAGATATTACTTATTAGCACTAAAGGCAAGATGAATATATCCACACTTCTCACTTCAGCACATGTAGTAATAAACAAATAACTTTCTAACAGAGTTGCCAGTTCAACTGTAATTTATCCCCTTGCCCATAAACAAAATATACACACGTAGGTCCGATCGGACCCCCAACTTTCATGCACGCGGATTCACTACCATGCCTTAGATTATGTTTCAATATTAATATTATGTTTAAAAAATATGAACAAAACAAGAATAATGTAAGTAAGTACGCTTGGCACTACCGGTGAACAACAAAATTCACCCGTGGCAGCAACGTGTTAAACAATTTCTAGTTTTGTTCTAAATCCAGACTCCATATTGGCATAGATATTAATATTACAGTCGATTGGTAAAATCAATCTTCCACATTTACAAATTAAAATACACACAAGTACAAAAATAAGCATTTACCATAAAAACACTAGCTGCAAGTGTTCAAAATAGATTTATGGCTTCTATAAAATCAATTGAAAATTGATATTTTTTAATTAGGCAGCTAGTGAAAAACAGCAGCTTTCGACTCCAGCCGAGTTTAAGCTCAACCTAAACTCAGTTGACTAAAGTGAGCTGACCCGACCCGACAACCCGACCCGAGCTGACCCGATTGACCCGACCCGAGCTGACCCGACAACCCGACCCGAATAACCCAACCCGATCTGACCCGACCCGACAACCCGACCCGAGTTGACGAGTCGGGTCGGGTCAACCCGACCCGTTTGAGAGCACTAGTCCGTAATGCCTAACTTACCCTATATATGCCTGTATAAGCACACTCCAGACATAAGCTCTCGAAGAGCGAGACGTTTTGTACAAACCTTTCTGAACTTGATCACACTGACAATATGACACAAGTTAAAACTCACTTTATAACAATTAAATCATCGATCTCCAGTGACAGATCCTATTAACACCCGACGGTCTATTGTGGTTGGTCCATTTCAAGTAGCAGCAGGGAGCACGGTGGCTCAGTGGTAGAGCGCTTACCTCTGGTGCGCATAGTCCCTGGTTCGATCCCCTGTCAAATAAGTTTCTTGTGGACAAGTGTCCATGGGTTTTCTCGGGTTATTCCCGTTTCCTCCCATTTGTGATCTTTAGTAACCGAACAGCTAATGCACGTGGCCTTGGCTCTTTGATTCCCCACGGGTGGAGTTACTTGTTTTTGATGCAAAACCCAAGCTGTGGTCCGAATCCCAATTTCAGCAGTAAATCCAGTCCTCTGTAGCAGTGGTTCTAAAACTTTCTGATAAGGCCCCCTTCCCCCTGTTCATTCGGAAAGTGATCTGCGGACCCTCTTGCAATACTATCTGAAATTTCACATGGTATTAAATAATATTAATTAGAATTACTACTGACAAGAAACAGCTCAAGAAAAATAATGCAATAAGTAATTTATTCTAAAGATATATGATTGTTTCCTAATGAACGAAATTTCAATTGAAAATATAGTAACTTTCAAGACTGAAAATCAGTGTTTTATTTAAAATGAACATCCACTTGATAAACAATGTTCTCTAATGTGGGGTCACTAATGTGAAGAATGAAATTCTTTGTGTTTTTTCCGTAATTGTTTTGAAATCTGGAATAAGTTTTGTCACCATCAATCTTAGGTCCAGGGTGAAAAGTGGATCTGAAAAGGTAGGGCGACGCATGGTGTCACGCCGTGCCCGTGCCTATCTTTGCGCAAAGTGTTTTTTTTTTTTAATTGAAGGGACGCCACAACTTTTTTTTTTTTTTTTTTGTGGAATTGGGGAGACGGCGTTCTCCCGCGCTCCCCCTCACTTTTATTCCTGCTTAGGTCCCTTCCACGTTAAGACTGTTTCGCTTTAAGATTTCAATACTGCAAAGAGCAAAAAAGGTCTGCTCACACAAGCAAGTGGTAGGGAAAGGCATCAAATGTTGGAGTGCCTTTTTAGACAACTCTTCATGGTCAAAGCTCACACATAACCAAAGACTACAGCTACAGAGTTTATTTTCTTTGAAAACCTTTTTCCATGAAGTATCGCAGGATAGTTCCAATAGCTGTTCTTGTTCTGTGTTACAGAGATCCATACCTTGTATGCCATGGATTTGTACATTAGTGAAAGGGTTTTCAATTAAACCATTACCAGGTTATGGAACAGAGAAATATTCTCGAAAAATTGCAGCTAATGCTTTCAAGAGTCCTACAAGTGTTTTGTGCATTTCAGCAGAGTTTTTCACTTGAAGAGTCAGTGAAATCCTTTAGCACTGGAAATTATGAATAGTTATGGTTTTATACTCACACTGCCCAGAGCTGCAGTTTCTTAATCTGAAAAAATACTTTTTCCATAACAGCTGTGAGTTCCATTTTATTACAACACATTTCAATATTTAGGCATCGCGGAACCCCTACGGACCCCACTTGGAAAACCACTGCTCTATAGCATTGATACTGAAGAGAGAATTTAAACTTTAAAACAATTCATTAAACACTCTGTACTTACTATTTTGTGATTTTTATTTATTGACGATCTCTAGTACTGGAGACAATACAGGCATTGTTTTCCTTGTGTATGTATGTATGTTACAATGTTTTCCACATAGTCTAATCGGCTTGGTAGGATTCTGTGGATGATAAAATTTTGTCCAGATAGTCTAAACGGTTTGGTAGAATTCGGTGGATGAGATGCCTATAGATTTGTCATAATCTCAGTAATATGAGTATACTGTACATCTCACATAAAGGGCAATATTGCAGGCGTTAATGGTAGATTGTTGAAATGCAAATCTCCTAAAAGAATCTAAATTCATGATAAAATGTGGCGAATGTGTTTTAAATAGGTTTGTCACAATATTGGGAGTAACGTGATAGTGGAGTCGCAGTGGCTCAGTGATAGAGCGCTCACCTTTGGTGCGTGGGGTCCCTGGTTCGAACTCGATTTTCGCCACGTGGCCTTTATTGTGAACAAACATCGCGTGCATGAGTTTCTAGGTGTTCTTCTGTTTCCTCTTACTTTCTTCACTCCACATTTTCATTTATCATCTTCACCATTGTCTCCCTTAGACTTTGAACATAATTGGGAGACAAACTAAAAAAGAAAAAAATGCATATAACAGAAAATATTCTCTTAATAAAATACATAAATAATCATATGTGAAACATGTTGAAATAAAAGTTTATATAATCGGCAAAAAATGGGGGATGGAGCAAAAGGTAGGCATCAGGCTCGTATTTCTCAATTTTGTCGGAATTTTTCGAGTCGGTTTTTCACGAGGGGGGTGGATGGTATTATGTATAACGAAAGGTGAACGAATTAATTTAAAATAACAAAAATGTAGTTAAAGCAGCAATAAAGATATTTTAATTTATAATAAATCATTAAATTATACTTTATATATAAAATATTCATGTATCTCATTCGGTAAGAAGCGTAACTCTTGAAACTGCCCCATACATATATTTATTGGGTTGAGTTTTTGTGTTGTTCAGAAATCCCAGGTTCCTGTGCAGCACATAGGTTATGAAGGGCGGGATCTGGTATTAACGTAAACTCCGAATCACAAACCAGTAAATCAAGAGCCGTTGGTGCATGATCAGACAGTGAGGCCGTTCTCTATCACACTATCCTGCTTTCAAAAGAGCTGGATTACAGAACCACGCCACGTGCCTCGTCTTTTTTGTTCTCTTTTTACATCCTGTTAGTGGCAAACGTAGGGAAGTCATAGATCCACTGCATCAGCAGATATTTATTGGGCGACTTTTTATTATTGTGATTTTATAGCAGAAAAATGACAGTATTCAGCAGTTTGAAGAAAGAAAAAGTGGAACGTCTCTTATTTCTCATGAATGTTTTTTTGTAGTTGTGGATTATGGGTATTATTTCCTTCTTGTGCTGACAAATCAGCATCGGTATATACTAGGGATGACCAATTCCGGAATTCGTAAAATTCCGTATTTCGGAAAAATTCTGAA
Source organism: Thermobia domestica (assembly GCF_964235325.1). NCBI lineage: Eukaryota > Metazoa > Arthropoda > Insecta > Zygentoma > Lepismatidae > Thermobia > Thermobia domestica. Next base: position 255,730,183 of record NC_137457.1, on the reverse strand, counting down.
TTTGGAAAAATTCCGATGTCGGAAAAATTTCGGAATTCGGAAAAATCCGGAATTTAGAAAATTCTGATGTCGGAAAATTCCGGTGAAATTCGGATTCCGGAAAATTTTGGCCATCCCTAGTATATACAGTTGCATCAAAGATAGATAAGCCTTAAACGGAATCATGACACTCATATTGATTTTTCCTCTTTCGTTTGTAACTTGGCTTCTGCCCTCCTTGCTGGTGTAGTAGCTAGCGTGTGTGCCTTCGGTGCACAAGGTCCCAGGTTCGGAGACCATCAAACTCATCACAGTCGTTTACAACTGCCCGCCCACTTCAGATTTGTACTATACCTCGTCTCGTTACTGACAAAGAATCCCAATAAAAATCAGTTACATGTGCACTGTTCGGTTATATATATATGTGCCTAGTATTCCTTCTAGTGTATTTTTCTTTTCCTGATGGAATCACGTTTTGACGGATTTCTCATGTCAATCTTTTCACACAGCTTTTCAAAGAAATACGTGGTAGCTGAGTGCCTTGAACAGTTTGTGAGTGTGGATCCAACATTCCGGTTGGAAAATAAGGCATGATTCATACTCTTGATAGCGCACTGTAGTGAAGAGTTTTATCTTGATGTCATGTCCTAAAATCTCTTCTAATTACAAACATTAATGTTGTTTAAAGTTCATTCTCCTGTGAAACTATTTCCTGCTTGCTGATTTCATGGATGTACTTTATATAGTTTTATTATGTTCAGGATGAGAAACCTATATTTCAAGCAAGTAACTGTTCTTTTTAAAAAGTAGTTCAGTTGTGGCATTTAGATAGGGTCACGTGTATGTGTTAATTCAATAAAACCGCGTGCCTTCCGGCATTTTTGATGCACGAGGTCCGGGCTAGATTCTCGGTGGAAGAGCATCGAACTTATTGCAGTGGTTCATATTTCTGCGCCCTGTCTTGTATGGCATCGGTGCTAACAAAAATCGTAAATTCTTATCTTTTAAAATGAAAATTCGTGGTCAGTACGTTAACATTAAGGATAGCAGTTAAAATGGTTTTCATATCTATATATATAAAAGAGAACGCACAAAATCCTTTGTCCGCTCATCACGCTAATACGGCTGAACCGATTTCTTTCATTTTTGGGGGGTTGTTAGGATTTGGACCCTAGATGGTTTTTATCATATCACTTTAATTTTCAATTATCAGTGTCTTGAGATAATTGACCAATCAGGTGTTCATACGTAGAAAAAATCCTTTGTCCGCTCATCACGCTAATAAGGTTGAACCGATTTCTTTCATTTTTGGGGGGTTGTTAGGATTTGGACCCTAGATGGTTTTTATCATATCACTTTAATTTTCAATTACCAGTGTCTTGAGATAATTGACCATTCAGGTGTCCATACGTACAAATCCTTTGTTATTAGTTCATCATATAAAAATAAACGTACTTATATGCAACCCGCATGACCCTGTGACTCGGCGGGTTAACATAAATGACAGGCGCTATAAATCACTTGAAAGCGAAAAAGTAAAAATTATCTAAGTAACAAAGTTTATTGCGTTCCGGGATGACCGCAGCGAAGCGGGGCGGGTTAACATAAATGACAGGCGATATAATGTTAACATTAGTGCAATCTTCTATGGTTTTTATCATATCACTTGAAAGCGAAAAAGTAAAAATTATCTAAGTAACAAAGTTTATTGCGTTCCGGGGTGACCGCAGCGAAGCGGGGTGAACGCTGCTAGTTTTCCATATTGTAGAAATTTCACTCTTTCTAGTACAGTCATTTACATGTGCATTTGCAATTTTCAGGACTTTTTAAATCTAACGTTTAAAAGTAGTGTGTAACATTTTCTGATAATGTATTTTCATGCAAGAAAATAGAATAGTTAACGAAAAAAAAATACATGAAAGACGACCCAGTTACTCGTGACATTGAAGCAAACTTATCTTCAGTTAGTCCAGAAAAACTAGACAAAAAAAAAAAAAGTAAAAAAAAATACAACAATTAGAATTCAGCCCCCTATAAGACAAAAGCCAACAGCTCAGATAGGGTACTATTTGACATGCGCTGAGGATATCACAGTAAAGGTGTCTTAAAAAGTTCAGATTGGTCTGCTTTTTTATTTTTTGTTTTGTTTAAGTATTAGTATCCATAGAAATTACAGTGTGGCCAGAATATGAATACCCAATAATCTAGGCTAAGGCAGCGACTAGAAAAATGCACTCAATGGTAATTGATAACTCTTCAATTGGCTCCTTATTAACTACTTTTTAAATAATATTTGTATTTATTTTTTGTAATAAGCAGAAAGTGTAATTTTAATAACTGTCATATTGTAATTTCTATGGCAACACTGAAAATTCTTCCGATTCATATTTTCGGCTGTAGAATAACATTATCTATTGTGATAAGTTACATGTCATTCCTTTCACTTACGAAAAACAGGCAAAAGAAAAATGTTAGCTTTTGACCTCATTGTATTCTGAACTTAAATTGCATTTGTCTGTGTGGAGTACTAAAAATAAAGTAAGAATGCAAACAGGAATGTTACATTTTAATAAAAGAAGGCATAACTCTCCAAGGATTGTAATCAAGGTTGAACATTTATATTACATCGATGTGGAGTGAAAATTTGTGGCCTCCACGTGCTTGTGCCTCGTCGTTTTCCGAGGTGAAAAGATAGAACTTTCCATGTGGGTCGTGCTTTTTGAAAGTTTGTGGTTTTATAATATTATCGTAATGATTAACTTCTGTAGGAAGGTACTAATAGCGAGCGACCTTACGCCGTGCCAGTCGCTGATAGTTATTAGGCCTTATATATATATATATATATATATATATATATATATATATATATATATATATATATATATATATATATATATATATATATATATATATATATAATAAAGTAGTAGTAGTAGTAAAGGTGTCAATTGAATCCTACGAAATTACATTTAATATTCTAATATTTAAATAATGATATACATTTTGCGATTTACTGTCAAGGTGATACATTTTCCTCAATTTCTTATTTAGCCAATTCTTGATTTTGGAAGGTTAAGTGGAAATCGCAGAGGTCCTATGCAGCTCCTAATTTTCGTTTACTTGATTAACTCTTCACAACAGAGTTAGTTATGAATTATTATGTGATTGTTAGAATAAAATGAAGTACCGTTAGTACTAGTATACGTTTTTCGTAATTGAACGTTTGTTGAGTTTGTAGTGTAGAATGATTTTCTTATTCTAGCCTGTTTACAATAGAAAGGAACTTCTGACAGAAGTCAGTCCATTTTCTCTCACCTTGAAGTATGCTGGATTCCGCGCTAGCACGCGCGTCTTAGGTGCATGGCATCCTGGGTTCGATTCCCGCTGGGAAGAGAGCTTTGAAATTTGAACGCGTTACGGTGGTTTGGATTTCACGCTGGGTCTAGATCCACGTCTCATTATAGCCTTGTCGCTGAAAAGAGATACTAATAATCCAGTATGTTGAAAATATTATTTGATACTTAAACGTATCCATAATTTGCAGTATTACAGTCACAGCGAGCTTTCATGTATTTAGTTTTCTCAGTATTTACTTCTAAAGCCATGTCCTTACAGGCGTTTAATAAAACCTCTAGATTTTTGTTTTCTATTGTCTTCGTATCATCCCCTACTAGATTTATATGATCAGGTTTAGAGTAGGTGTTTACTGTGTTTTCACACTACTGGGCGTCTTTTTTTATGTGGACGTCTAATCCATCAAAATACAATATTAAAATGTCAGCTTAAATGATGTAACCCCTGTCCGAATCGATTTATATTTGAAGTTCATCGGGTTCTCAGCGGGGTTATCAATACGTTTTTCTGTTGGTGATTCTGTCATTTCTAAAAAAAAAAAAAAAGCAATTTGATCTAGTTTATTATCGATATCTGCATTATTTTGTCTTTCTTCAGTCTCTGCATTTAAAGATGATTGCGTATGGCAATGGACTACATTATTTGTCGCAACTGCAACTCTTATTACAGCCTTTAGTACAATTGGAAATATATACTGTATTATTTGATCAGGAGCGTTGACAAGGTTTCGAATAAGTTCTAACCTATTGTAATCGTCCACCTCCAGTCTTCAGGCTTTAATTCAGTGTCAAGCCACTTTTGGCACTGGAGATATTCAAATGTTTTGTGTGGTCCGTGATAATTGTACTGCTTACAAATAAATGATACTTGTATGTATTCATCGGTTTTTCGTTCGGTGGAGAATTGTACACTATCAGAAGTAAACAAGTTCAAGTTTTAGTAATTAATTGTCGCGGTCTTTGTGACATTTCGCAAACTTCGTGATATTTTAAAAAGTTAGGCACAGTCCTGTAAGTCTTCGCGAATTTGGTGCAACCTCGTAACGTATTTTTGTTTTTCGGTGTGAAATAGTTTAGATGTAGTATCATATCTACTAATAGCATGGATCAATAAAATGCGATTTTACTTCTGTTAAAATTGTCCTTAAAACTTTTGGATGGATGATCGTGAAAATTATATACAACAAGCCCTATTATCCGCAGTGCCACGAAAAAAATTAATAAAATATCTGCTGCAGTCCAGCTCATTTTTTTTTTTTTTTTCATAAGTTGCCGCTGCGAACTAAACATTCCACATGCAAAATAAGTACTGTGTTTTAAAACATAACTTGGATTGTTTCAAAGCGCATCCCTACTCTGATATGCAGAAGCTGATTGTTGTAAGGTGTGAAAAACGGAAATTAGGAAGAGTGATTTGCTTGTTAATATATTACATTCATTGTTCACTGCGGAGTGAGAGTCTATGGGCGACCACTGGAGGGTTACTTACGAACCTTAAAAAGAGCCAACAACTGGGAAAATACAATAGCCCCTACAGTGCGAAGGTCGAAAATTACTTACAGGTTTACAGTAGATTTTTGTTTATTGTTCTTTGTTTTAGTGATTCAGACGCAGTGCAAAGGCATTTTTAAAGTTTTATTATGCTTTTTGTACAGTAAAACAGTTTTTATGCTGAAAGATATATATTTTTTCGTATTTGCATCTCATTTTAAATCTTTTTTTCGGGTTATCCGCGGTGCTTTTGCCACCACCCAATCCCGCGGATAATCGGTGCTTTACTGTATATTATTATAGTGGAATGTGCTATTTCTTTCAGACATGATTTAGTCTGTATCTTTGAAACGATTGACTTTACGAAAAAAAAAAAAAAGTCTAAAGATCTTTTTTGTGTAGAATTGTATACGTTGCATTTTCTATTTTCCTCGAAAAATTTATTGGTTAGTATAATTTTCGAGATAATTGAAAAAAAAATCTATAATTTATCCCATACAAAAAAAAAAATGCAAATTTGTGGAGAAGACCCGCTCAAATAAAGGATACTTTTCAGGATATGATGAGAATACCAAACAGTCTCCACAAAAGTCCATCTTCATCTTAAATTTTTCAGTCTAATTTTACTAGGGTTTAAGACAGTAATTGGCAATATCTGATACATGTCATTTTTCTTAATTGTGACTATTTTGAACAATAATAGGGCCTATTGCATTAGTCGCGAATCGAACTGAAACTTCATTCTTTTTTAAATGAAGGATTTAACATCTAGCATGCAATTTTATTAATCATGTGAATAAACAATATAATAAATTCTGCAGTTAGATCAATTTTAACAGTCAATTTTGCTGATAGTAGCCTTGTCTTCAGGTTAACATATTAATTCTCAGAGAGTAACAGTACCCTGAATTCCATTTGTCAGCAAATCATTATAGTGTGACCAGTAGGGCAGAATATGGCAACGTTGCAGCGAGGTAGAAGCCCGTAGTAGATCGGTGCGGTCAGAGCGTGTCGGAGCGAAAGGTGTAGTAGTAGTGGTGGTGGAGAAAGAATTCCCTTGCGGGATGTTGACGTGGCTGTCCTGCGAATAATAGCTGCATTGTTCTTTTGTGTGTGTGATGTTCCGTACATCGCGGGGTTCGATGCCTAGGACATGGAATCTGATGACATTCGAAATAATAATGTGGAACCAGTGCATCTTGACGAATATGTTGAGGACGATCCTCTTCCAGAGCTGACAATCACTGCAGCATTGCCACCTCTGGAAGAATGTGCAACAATAGAATCCGTTTCTGTTTTGGACTGTGATACATGGTCTGCGAGTGCTGGATCTGACAGTTTACCGGATGATGACGAGGAAGTGGAGATTCTTCTGCATCCAAGCACTCCCACATATTTGGACAGAATTGACCTGGAGGAATACACTTCTGCTACTGGTGTTGAGGCAGAGATTGGCGCACGACGAGTGACGTTTCAGGACATTACGAAACCCTACCTGGCGCGTATTAGCAGTCATCATAACTACCGGAAGTTCCTTGAACTTGTGCAAGGTAAACAAAGCTTTTGCTTGCAAGAACAAGGTAGATAAATTTGTTGACGGTTGTTTCCGGTAATTACACATTCATTCATGAGTTGATTTGAAACAACAAAGTACAAGCTATGTGTCAGTATGAACTATTCTATATTGAACGTTAGTATGACTCGAAGATGACGTAATTATGGTTGAGTTAATGTTGTAGGCATGCATTGATTGCTGTCAATAATAATAATAATAATTCAAATCATATTCCGGGATTTTTTTTTTTAATATTTCAGTGTCTGATGTGTTAGTTCCATCCCTAGTTGCCCGCAGAAAATAAAAAAACATAGGCCTATAATATGTTAAACTGCACAGGAATTTCTTGCCATCTAGGGTAGATTTTTTTTTTTTTTTAACATAATCTGCTCTTATTAACAAGGTAGCCTACTTCAGTATTTATTTGTTGATAATTTTGGCACGGAATGTAGTAATAAATAATTAAGAAATCTTGATCTCCGTAACTCTTTTAATAGCATGTTGTTGAAAACGATAGGTAAAGCCCTTTTATTATTTAATGACTTTAATACATGATAGGTAAATCTTTTGATTCATATGAATAAAAACGGTAGATGTTCGAAGAAAGTTCGGTGGCCAGTTTTGCTACTTCTCTGTACAACACGTTAAGTGAAGTTGAGTTGATATAAATGAATTCGCCGTGTAGTTTATTAGCTACCATTTAGCTCATACTGCGTACTTCCGAGGTCCATTCATGGTTTGGTGGCTCGTGGTAGAGTACTCACTCACCTTTGATGCGAAGAATCTGTGGTTCAATCCTTGCCTGTTTGAGTTTGTGATATGTAAACATCGGTTCGTTTTAGTGTTTTGGGGGGGGGGGTCTTTTTTCCATTTTCCGATTCTACTAGTTCATTCAGTATTATCCAATAATTTCCATTACAACCTACAGAGCATGCCTCTCTCTTGACGTTAAACATAGTTCTAATTTTCACTCCCAGTCACATAAGTTTGTTCTTAAGTAAGGTTTTGCAAAGAGCTCCATCGTGGCAGAAATTGTTTCTTTGGTGGTATGAAGTAATAAGCCTAGTTAGTGTTTCATACGCCTCACTTTCCTCTAACGTAGTGGTGGTTAAACTTATAGTACTGTATATAATACTATTTCATGTTCTCTGGGTTCTCCTGCTCCCTCCCAATCTAATTTTACCAGTTCTTTAATCATTAATATCTTCTGTTGTTTCCATTGGTACCAATCCTTCGGGAAGTCGAAGGGGCTCTTGGTTGAATATCTTAAAATGGATTCACATATCTGGACGGGATCACCCCAAATTACACAGAAATCGGCACCACTGGTTGCCTTCCTTGGCCCACAGATTTTAATCATTAGAAGATTATACAAAATGGGCGTTAATGCAGAGTCGTTTTGACGTATGATTCGCAAAAGTAATCATGCGTCAGAACTACTTCGCATAAGGCCGTGTTTTTCCTTTCATTTGACCTGGCTCACTTTCTACATTTTCGATATTCATTATCTTCAAGTTATTCACTCTTTTTTTTTAAAAGTGGATTTAGCGAAGTGTTTTTAACTGTCTTCAGTAACTCGTTAACATTACAAGCAGCAGTAAAATTCTATTTACGATAAATGTTTTGCTTTAATTGCAGAAAACTATATTTTTTTTCTCTTTTGTAATTAAAAAAAATACAAAATACGTAATAACTTGTATTACTTCAAACCCTAGGGGCAGGGTAGCTCATACTTACGCCTGATGGCGGTATCTCTAGTTCGATTCTAGGCCACATGAGTTTGTGGTGGACAACATCGTGTCCGAAAAGAAGTAATTTATTAGTTCTCTCGTTTCCCCCCACATTCGTATTCCACCTATAGGTGTTAATTTTACTCCGATCTCACTCACCCTCCTGCTGGAAACTTGTCCTCGACCTCACAAACGGAGTTGTCCATCACCCTCGTACTGGAAGCTTTTCCTCGTCCTAGCGCACCCTCACCCTGACGTCATTGTGGGCGAGGGAGTTTGAGGGTGAGGATGCCCTCGAGAGGGACACCTTCGCGAGGACGAATACCTCTGATTCCACCAGTCCTTAATAATCATTTTCTTTAGTCATCCATCTAAAGGGCGTAATCGTAGTACGTAAAACTAGAAATTTAATTTAATTTGAATTCTGACTTCAAAACTCTCTGAAAACTGAATTACCTTCTAAATTGTTTCTGTAGAACCAGTTTTTGACTTCGGGGTACAGGCGACCAGAACGTCTAAATTTAAGAAGCTGTTTGACAGAAAATTCGAAGGTTGGTTTCAGTGATTGGTTGGTTAGAGTTTGGCGTCCGTTTTCGCATGGAGGCTCTATGAGACATAGAGCTAACGCATAACGTAGGATTCTAACTGCAGAGCCCATCAAGGAATCTAACAAAGAGGGGATTCAGGTTTTTAGAGTGGTGTTCAAGTCGTAGTGATTTCTTTTTTTTAAACTATGAGTCTGAAGACATATATACAAATTGTTAAAAAAAAAAAAAAAAAAAAAAGAACTGTGCAATATTTGGTGACAGTTATTTCTTTGATCTTCGTCAGGGAGATTTGTTGCGATGCCTATATCTCAATAGACTAATACCAAGCTAAAACTCCTCCTTGCAGGTACACTCATGTCCAAAATGATTGTCGCATATCTGTAACTGTCTTCTTGTAAGGATATAATTTGATAATGATTTTGCAGGATACTTTTAATACTGATACTATGTGTATAATCGGGAAATGTATATTTGTGGTAAATTTCATAGGAAAAGAATTATAAATATGAAAATTAGAATGAGTAAAACAAAATGTTGCTAAATGGACAAGAAAGTTTTATTGTCGTTTTATTGTTCTTATTTACTGCTCTATTGACATGAAATTTTGTCACATGTACAGTCTTTGCCGATTATACACATACTAACATTATAAGAAATACCGGGCGAGTTCGTTGTCAACATATTTGTAGACATGCGACAATAATTTTGGACATGAGTGTACCTGAATAATTTTAGTACTTGTTCTATGGTGCTGTTTCTCTTCCCTCATTCTTTTAAAAAGAAATGAGAAAGCAGGGAAAACGATATGCATTTAGTTATTAATTAATATATAACAAACTTCCAGATACAAGCACTGGAATCATTGGCGGTCTGCAACATGGGAAAGGCAGTCAGCAAGGGCCTGTCATTTGAAATATGACAATTCGGGAAACTTTCAGGATGTCAGGCTTGAACCTGGAACCTTCCAATTCTAAAGCAAGAATGCTTACCATTGCGATGCATAAGTATTAAAAGATAGAAGCAAAAGATGTAGAAAATATAGATTGAGAATAACCAAAATTATAAAACGTGGCAGAGTAGTATTGTTAATTAACTTCTCAACAACATTGTAGAGCAGTGGTTCTCAACCTAATTCGTATCACGGCCCCCTTTTATCACATCCTCTTGCCAGCAACCCTTTTATAATTTCTGGTTTATAATAAGCTTGTGTGGGATTTTTAGTATAACTATTGTAGACATCTAACGATATCTATCTATTTCTATAATAGTAGAATCCATTTCTTGCATATAGTGGTTACGGTAACTTCCCTAAAAGTGAATGGATTAAAACCAAATTTGGTCAGTTCACTCATATTACAAATACCGAATCCGATCCGTCATACTGGTTCAGAATGAATACGATTGGTCGGAGTGTTTTTTCTTTCATGGTAATCATCAAAACACAAGAAATTGCCTATCAGTTGAAAATGACTTGATAATGTGCGTCACGAAGATTGAACCGCACTAATGAAATCAGACCATACACAGGTATATCATTAGCTTTGAATTTTAATTTTATTTCAATATGCAGATTTTGTTGCATTTGTATTTTTCTGGTATTTAAATATGTAGTTCTCATAAGTTTCATTATGACGACACATATAAAGGTCCTCAGTTCTACTAAAACCACCGTTACACATTTTATATTCCATTTTATATTTTCCTTTTTATTATGGCACATAATTACTCAAATAAATACACACCTTCAAAGATTATGCGTGCAGCTTTTTTATAAGATGGTTCCGGAATTATATTGCTATGACAAGGAATCTCTATTTTTAACACAAAATAGGAACGTATATCAACAGCAAAGCAATTATATATATATATATATATATATATATATATATATATATATATATATATATATATATATATATATATATATATAATATGTGTGTGTGTATATATAGCTATTTCTTCTTCCTTTTCTTAAATAGCTTGTGTATCAATAGAAAGTACATTCTGCCCAAAGATGTTGAAATACAAATATAGAATACAAGTAAAAATACACGTATCGTTACATAATGTCGCCCGAAAAATGGAACTTTTTTAAATGAAAAAAAAAAAAGAAAAGAAATCCTGGACCGTTGGATGTAACATGTTGGTTATTTGAGCTTTCGAATGACCCTCGTATATGCAATAATTACAATTCATACAATCAAATATATTTTACTTTGATATCAATATGTTCATATTTATCTTAATTCTTATAATTAATTTCATCTTATACAATTAAACGTCGACAATAGAAGGTACATTCAAATAACGTTATAAAAGTTGTTTAATTTAAAGTCCTTTCGAGGCCACCGATACGTGTTACAAGTTGGAAGTTAACAAAATCTGTCATTTTCTTGGGCAAAACTAAGAAGATTGCGAAAAGGATATTATTATGATGTTTGTATGATTGTTTTCTTAAATGAGAAAGGATCAAATATATTATATATTCAAACAAAATGCAATTTATAAATGTAATATCGACAATATCTAGAACAAAACACGATATCAACATTATAACATAAACTAACATGAATAAAGTAATTATCATATTAAGAATCAGCATAATTATCATAACTTTAATAAGCATTATTCATATTCCGGATCTCTTGTTATATATTATTTATATTATCTTCATAGAATTCAAATAAGGTATGAATAACTAACAAAATCATAACGATATTTACAGTGAAATAGTGATGAGCAAATGCAAGACCAAGACCAAGACCCGGGTGGTCTTGGTCTTGGTCTTGGTCTTGCACATGCGGTCTTGGTCTTGGTCTTGCACACCCAGTCTTGGTCTTGCTTGCAAGAGTCTTGCAAGTTTTGCTTTTAAGAAATCTATGATTTTCATAAGTAAATTTTACTCTGTATATAAGGGATAATAAATCCTACATTCTGTCAATAGTGAGGGAAATACAATGTATGTTTCTAAATGTAATATATTTTACCTTCATGTAAGTGTGATGATGCTGTACAACATAGACGATGACCTTTACTTTTTTTTTTCAATGGGTGATCACGCTTCACTACTTATAAGATAAATCACAACATTTCGTAATATTTTTATATGTTTTAAGAGATCCAATACTCCACTGGTTCCCAAACTGGGGAGGCTACCCCTGACAGTGAGACGCATGAAAGAAAACCAAGACGGCACAGATTACTGAAATACCATAAATTGCAAAATTATTTTTACACTCTAAAGGCGTCAGATTTTTTTCTTTCCAACCACGATTAACTCATCTTTGTATTGAACAAACTCCCAATTAAATATTGAAATTTTGTTTTACTGATTCTACTATGTACTGTATGGGGCAGAAACAAGGACATTACGCAAAAACGATGAAACAATTAGACTTTCGAAATGTGGGCATGGAGAAAAAAAGGAGAGAATCAGCTGAGTTGAACGGAAAACGAATGCGAAGGTTTTAGAAATAGTAGCAGTAGGGGAGAAAAGAAGAATTTTAGATGTAATTAAGAGGACATTGGCTGAGGAGGAACTGTATTATGAGGAACGTGTTAGAGGGAGGGGGCGAAGGAGATTATAGTTGAAGAAAGATATTAAGACAGAAAATTGCTACGTTAAAACGAAGAGACTAGCTGAGGACCACAGTCATCGAAGCTTCTCAGCTGTAGCAAGTGACCTGCCAATAATGGCAGAATAGCTATTATTATGACGATGATGATATGTTTTGCAATATTGACCAAAAAAGAGAGAAAAAATTAAAATAATAATAATTAAACCTCTTCATATTTTAGAATATGAAATGAAATGAAATTTGTGAGTTTTACGTCCCACGATTATGCCGGCTAGGCTAAAGGAGACGGTGATGATGAAAAATGAATGAAAATGGTGGAAAGAAGAAAGTGGGAGAAAACGGGAGAACCCCGAGGAAACCCACGCACACGATGTTTGTCCACCACAAAGTTCACTTGGCGGGTGCTGGGATCGAACGCGGGGCCCCAAAAACCAGAGTTGAACGCTCCACCACTGAGCCACCGCTCGCCCCAATATTTTAGAATAATTTGAGTAAAAACTGAAAACGACTCAACTGTCTATGTCTTTTGTGTAAACTCAATGTATATAAATACTTTTGACCTACATTAGAAATACATAATAACGGCATCAAACTTCAAATTATTTGAAATAAGTACGAAATCACTCTCAGTTGTGAATATAGATTATTTATTGTTGTATATTGTTATATCGTTGAATCCTAGATATGCCGTATACCTAAGGGGGGTATAAGTTATATTGATAAACAATTATTCAACGTATAAGCATCCACCTATGAAATCAAACTTGCGGTCACATGCGTTAAGTTTTTGTCAATGTCATGAAAATGTTATTTCAATATTAATTTTATAAGTACACATTAAAAATTTTCAACGGATGCTTGAACCTCAGAGCCAAGGTCATACTCATGTAGTCGGCACCTATAGTGTACGGAATTGGCAATGTTCAATACTACATTTCTTTAGTTTTGGAAGAAGAACACCACTAATATGTTTTGAAATGAAATGAAATATCTACTTTAACGTCCCACGATTATTACACTGAGGCTAAGGGAAACAGTGATGATGAGAAATGGTGGAATGAAGAAAGTACGAGGAAACGGGAAAACCCACGCACAGGGTGTTTGTTCACCAAAGAAGCTCACATAGCGCAAGCTGCGATCGAACCAGGGCCCCATGTACCAGAGGTGAACGCTCTGCCACTGAGCTACCGTATCCATAACATGCTCTAGTTTATTTTTGCTTATCCACTTCTTATGAACACAACTATTCTTCATATGATTTCCCAAAATCCAATCATGGGATGTCGTGAATGATCAAATGATGACCAAAGTAAATCAGACACTGAAGTTATTATAGCTTGTAACAATTCATAGAATTATGCTGTCGGTCGTCTCGTGAACAACCGATTCAAAAAACGACATAAAGTAGCTATATGTTACAGGAGCAGATCGACTCACATGGATTGCATAAACTACTGGGAATACATTCACTCCGGCTGTATTTTTACTGGAGCCAAGAAGTTCACGTGAAAGATGTAATGATTTTTCCTCTTCCTTTTTACATTCTATAAAAAATCAAGTAGTGTCTATACTTGTGCAAGACTCTTGCGCAAGAGTCTTGGTCTTGGTCTTGGTCTTGCAGGTATGGTCTTGGTCTTGGTCTTGGTCTTGCACCCCTTGGTCTTGGTCTTGGTCTTGCATCGGGATTCCTGGTCTTGGTCTTGGTCTTGGTCTTGGTCTTGGTCTTGCATGCAAGACTCTTGCAAAAACTGCAAGACCAAGACTCTTGCGCTCATCACTACAGTGAAATAAAGGAAAAATCAATTGAATGTATTCTTTCGGACGCCACAACATTAAATTAAATTATATGACCAATGAATTCGTTTAGGTTGCATTGAAAATCATAAATCGGAATACGTACAATCTTGCGCGTTATTTACATCTACAGTTCTTTGTTTCCTATTTCGAGAATTTTTGCCATCTAGAAAATTTCTTCGAAATTCAATTCGAGGGAAATTAGATCTAATGATTATATGCTTCCTAAGTGTAAGTAATTGTACTACACTAGTATTAGGTTCGGTTACACGATTACTATTTCTGTTACTACTAAGGTCAGGTTCTGTTATCTTACCTGTAAAATTAGGTTCAGTTCTCAATCGTTTTACTGATGGCGAGATGTGTCTCCTAACAGATCTGTACCTATTCTTTCCACAATATTCACGGTAATTTGTCCTACCACGGTTTTTGTTTCCTCTGTAATTAGGTTCAGTTACATTACCGGTACACATGAATTTAACATCACCTTTTACATTGGGATCACACTTTAATCTCACATGGATGTTTCGAATTTGGTTTCGATTTAGGTTAGTATGGTTCAGATTAGTGCTGTATTGCACCATTGATGGATTTTTAAAATTTTGTTATGTCATACCTACAGGTAGATGATTGAATCAACGCACTGCATCACGTTCGGTAAAATCACCATCTGATTGTTCACTACTATCATTTTGGTCTTTTCGTTGAGTGAACATTTCAACAGCTCCAACTCAATCGACCAATCATTACAAGCATTGGTGGGAACACACGTTCTCTTTCTGAATTTCACGAATACTGGGATCAGTTTTCTTCCTGCTACGTGAACAAATGTCGTCTACATACTAAACGGTTCTATTACAATTACTTCATCTCCATGATTAACATCATGTTGAATATACCGTGAGTACGAGCAGTCAATAGCATTCACTAGACGAAAATGACCATAACTTTTTGCATATTGATGCATACTAAAATCTTCGTTACACGCAGCATCAGTAAGGCAATCGAAAACATTCGAATGAAGAGAGAAGTCGGGATAATCTGATTCAATCAATACTGCAGTATGTTTTTGTGAACACTCAGCAAGTTCATCCGTACATTTAAATCAATGATGTCATACTTCTTCGTAGATGCAAATTCAGAATCTGTATTTTCTGTAGTATCTGTGGAAGGTTCAGGTTCACTTAAAGCATTCATGCTAGCCTGTGACGAAATTTCTTCAGTAACTGGCAAATCTTCTTGTAACCCTTTACCTTGGTTGGTGCGTTCAGTAACTATAGTTTTTATTACTTCAACGGGATTTCGCATCTCACTGAATATACGTATAATACGTTCCATTTGTTCAATTCTTAGATTCGTTTGTTCGATTTTATTATCAAGTTGTTTTATTTGTTCCATTTGTTGATTCATGCCATCACTAAAATCCTGCTTTAATTGTCTCTCAAGTTGGTTGATTCGTTCCATTTGTTGTTTAATGAGATCGGCCTGGTCAGAAAAGCTCATTTCCCTGTTGCCATCTGCTTCAGATGTATTTCCTATATTAGAACGACTCATTTTGATATTCCTGAAAATTTTCGTGCCACTCCGTAATAAAGTATACTCCGTCTTGATATTTCTTTTATCGAAATTATTATGTAGCTATAAAGTCAATCTGCACACTTGAATTCTACTGTGTAGGAGATTGTCTACTAAACTTCGTCCGAATCTCCTAAGGTTCCTGGTGGCAAACTGCCAAAATTTTATATGACGACACTTATATAAAGATCCTCAGTTCTACTAAAACACCGTAACACATTTTATATTACATTTAATATTTTCCTTTTTATTATGGCACATAATTACTCAAATAAATACACACCTTCAAAGATTATGCTTGCAGCTTTTTTTATAAGATGGTTCCGGAATTATATATATTGGTACTTTGTTGCTATGACAAAGAATCTCTATTTTTAACACAAAATAGCAACGTATATCAACAGCAAAGCAATTACGTTTATATATATCAATTGAAAGTACATTCTGCTCAAAGATGTTGAAATACGTGTAATAAATATACACGTACCGTTACATCATATCGTATATCTTTCATTTAAATTGATTTTAAAACAACTCCTTTTGAAAATGGTTAGTGGAACTATTTTTCTTTTCTTTGTTTTTTTGTTCTTAACTATGTACAAAAATAAAAATATACCTATCATAACAAAATTCAAAATAATAATTAAAAGTATTTTTCGTTATCAGATTCTAATTATAATTATTTATTCCGCATATCTTCGCGACCCCCACGTTGAGAAACCCTGTTGTAGAGTATTATTAATTAACTTTACATCAGTGTTGTGGAGTATTTTTAATTAATTTTTCATCAACACTTTATTGACGAGGTTAAAAAGAAAAAAAAAAAAAAAAAAACACAGCAAGAAGAAATTATGAGCATAGACGTACAGTCTAGACAGCCATATTTCTCGCAGCCTTCTTAATTTCGTCAAGTTTGAATGAGATAGTTTTCATGAGTAAATGTAGTGGTACGTAGAGTACGATGAACTTATTATTGTTTTTTTCGTTTCTTTCTTTCTTTTCATTTTTTTTTTTCAATTGTGAACTTTACATGCAGGTGTTAACTGTTTCCGTGGAATGACTCGTCTGAAATTCTTTTTGCAAAGTTCAGGTAATAGATAGTGGGGGAAATTTCTCACTTTATTATTCTTTTGGGAAAGAGTATATCACCCCCCAGAATAAGCCTTTCGTAACGCAAAATTGGTTTTAATTTATACCAATTTTTAGTTGTAATAATTGTAATATGTTCCATAAGTAGAAGCTTTGCTTTGTTATAATTAAATATAAACTAATTATTTGCTGAGCAAAACTATATATTTTCATTAAAATTCAACACGTGTTACAGTTTCACCAACTAACTCTGGCTTCATCAGACACTATGTGATACAGGATTACTGTACAATCGTACATACATACAACAGCTAAGAGATCTTTCTGCTGATTGGCTACTGGCACCAGCAAATCCCTTTCAATTATACTTATTTGAAAATTTCTATATAGATGCACTCTATTGTTGCTAATTACACAAAATGTCTTGTCTTCTTCACCGTTATCGGTGTTACTTACAAAAAGCATCAGCTATTATAAGCCAGTATGCTACTAATGTTTATTATGAAATAGTCTGTCAAATCCATGTCTTCTTTGGCATATTTGAATGGTTATAATTTGAAGCTATATTGTTTATATTAATAGTAGAAGCTTTTATTTTATTTATTTATTTTTTTTTCCAAATTGCCCTTGTCCAACTTTAACTTTGTTTCTTATTCCATATATACTGATTACATTTTTCTTGATCATAATATAGCTTCATAGAAGTTAATATAGCTGTTGTATGTATATACGATTGTACAGTTATCCTGTATCACATAGTGTCTGATGAAGCCAAAGAGTTAGTTGGTGAAACTGTAACACGTGTTGAATTTTAATGAAAATATATAGTTTTGCTCAGCAAATAATTAGTTTATATTTAACTGTAATATATATTTAAAAAAAGGTTTTCTCTACAATAATTAATACAATATATTGAAATAACGTTACAATTTCCATAAACAGAAAAGATAATCAAGTTTCTTTAGATATCACTTTTTCTTTCCTGTAAAATTGACATTCTAGTGTTGCAACATTCTTACTCTGGGGGTGCAATACGGCAGTATGTGGTAAGTAATATGATTTTACATTTTTTTTTTTCGAACGAGGACAAATGGCCACGCTCGCAAAATCCACATTCCACCCCAATCAATTAAACAATTTCTTTGGAATAGTTTTTTAGAAATAGAACATGCCATATTCTTATGATAATTCTTTTTTAGTAGTTCATAATTGCCGTCTGATGAAAGGGATGTTAGAATATCGAAACTGTTAAACAATTGTTATTATCTTATTATCTTGTTGTTATTTGTGATTATCTTATATATTTAATGTTCTGGTTAGTTTTGTTTTATTAATACTGTCGAATATTTCTAGTTATGAAAAATATACAAATTAAAATTTCCCAGCCAAGTTCTCTCCACTTCAGACGGATCGTTAAAGTTTAATTCGGTCGGACGTTGTCAGCCTGGTATACGACCTTTACCCTGTTTACCGATTTTGACTGTTTTTTTTTTGTAATTCCCAGTTGCAGTCTTGTTAATTGGCGATAGTACAGTCTATCGTTCTTCCCGGAGACAGCAACAGTTTGCGACGCACGATGCCTTTGCAGTCCCACTAAACGTACGGCATAACCTTCGTAGGGGGTCAGTGTGGGCGTTCTCGCATATTCTTTGTCCAGGATGTCTATCGGTCACGAGTGCTTGGGGTCCCGGGTTCGATCCCAGCCCCCGCCAAGTGAACTTTGTGGTGGACAAACACCGTGTGCGTGGGTTTTCTCGGGGTTCTCCCGTTTCCTCCCACTTTCTTCATTCCACCATTTCATTCATTACTCATCATCACCGTCTCCTTTAGCCTAACCGGCATAACCGTGGGACGTAAAACTTAAAGATTTCATTTCATTTCTATCGGTCACGAATGTCACGAAAACACAAAATCAGAAAACGGTCATTAAAGTCCAGAAAGTCACGAAATTTAGTTTTTGGGTCACATTTTTTTATTTTTTATTATTTTTTTTTATCTGTACCCGAACTTTTGTAGTTTGGTAAAGACAAGGAATTTTAGTAGACACCCTGTTGTCGTAGTTCACTTTTTCAGAAATGGATCAAGTTCATTGTTTCAGCAGAGTTTCGCAGACAGAAATTCGATCGAGTAAAATGTATTTGAGTCAAATCATGAGACACCCAGACGTCGAGCTTCTTTTTGTATCTAACTTCCTCCAAATAGTTTCACAGTGTTTGGTGACAAATGTGTGAGTCATTGGTGTTGCCATGACTGCTTACACCAAGGTCTTGATTAAGCTTCTTGGTGGCTAAGCAGTTAGCGTGCGCGCCTTTGGCGTAGGAGACCCGGATTCGATTCCCGCGGGCTCATGTCATTCGGATTACACGTTAACTAGTAGGTCCCGTCTCATATAGCCTCGCTGCTGGAAGGGACGTTAAACTCAAAATCAACACAACCCACGTCTTGATTTTTTTTTCCCCGGAATATATCCACTGCTACTGTGATTATTCGCCCACTTCAAGGAACATGTTGGAGATCAAAATTTCAAGAACAAGAGAGACTGAACCATCTTGATAACGTATTTGGTCTAGGAATTAATTCGTGCGGTTTTTAATAAAAATTGAAGCTTTATTTCAAAAACAAAGTAAATGAATACGTTAACAAAAATATTGTCCATCGCTAGCCACTACTTTCTCCCATCTTTCAGGCAATTTACGGATTCCGTGTCGAAAGAATTCCTCATCTTTTGACGCAATCTAATCAAAGATCCATTTTTCGATATTTTCTGAAGAAGTGAACCGCTGTCCAATCAAATCGTTATTCATGCAATCGATCAAGTAGTAGTCAGACGGAGCAGTGTCTGGTGAATATGGCGGGTGGAGTAACACTTTCCATCCGACATTTTCCAAATAGGTTTTGACCGGTTTTGCGACATGTGGTCGAGCGTTATCATCTTGATAAATAAGTTTATTATGCCTGTTATTCCATTCTGGTCGTTTTCAGGCCAGAGCTTGCTTCAAACGCATTAATTGTTGTCGATAGCGGTGTCCATTAATAGTTTCACCAAGTTTCAGAAGTTCATAGTACACCACACGTTTCAAATCCCACCATATATACAGCATAACCTTTGCACAATGAATATCTCGTTTCGGTTGTGAAGGACCTGGTTCACCTTGCTTCACCCAGGCCTTTTTTCGTTTAGGATTCTCGTAATGAATCCACTTCTCATCACCAGTTACAATTCGATGCAAAAATCCCTTCCTTTTCTGTCT
Source organism: Thermobia domestica (assembly GCF_964235325.1). NCBI lineage: Eukaryota > Metazoa > Arthropoda > Insecta > Zygentoma > Lepismatidae > Thermobia > Thermobia domestica. Next base: position 255,710,240 of record NC_137457.1, on the reverse strand, counting down.
TTGAAGCAGCAATTCGCAAACGGTTTTTCTTCTTTCAACGTCTTTCTTTTCAATTCATGTGAAACCCAATAAGACATCTTTTGAATCATTCCTATGGCTTTGAGACGTTTGGAAACTGTTGTTTGCTCAACTCCAAATGCTTCTGCAAGTTCGTCCTGCGTTTGACACGAATCCTGATCAAGCAATGCTCTCAATTCTTCATCTTCAAATTCTTTTGGCTGTCCAAATTGCTTTTGGTCTTCCAAGCTGAAATCACCACCTTTAAACCGTGCAAACCACTTCTGACACGTTCGCTCAGCTAGAGCATGGTCACCAAACACTTCCACTAAAATATGATGACTTGCGGTAGCACTTTTCTTCATGTTAAAGCAATGAAGAATAACTCCCCGCAAAAACACTTTATCAGGCACAAAATGCGCCATTTTCAGTTGAAGAAAAAATGTTGTTGTTTCCGCTTCAAGCAACTGACATATACTAAACAAGATGCTCAATGACAGTAGTTTTCAACGCATGTTTGGATCAACGAAACTATGGGACAATAAGCTAGTTACGCCATCTTTTGTAAAACCGCACGAATTAATTCCTAGACCAAATATATTTTCCATAAAGAACACAAATTTCTTCACGAGCTTGTACCTTTATCGAAATAATATAAAATGTAACACAGTTTTGCGGAAAGTTCACGTGTCTTGCTTCACGGCGCAACTTCTTACTGCTGATTATAAGAATTTGCTCTAGCTTCAACTGTCAGCTGTCAAATAACGTTAGACCTTACTCGCTGTGACTCGTACCCGTCAATTTGGGACACTAACGCCATCACGTGCCCAAATTGCTCAATACTTTTTAGACAACCTGATAATATAGTGTTTCCAATACATAAAAAAATAAAATAAAAATGGACTCCTCTAAAAGCAGTCTGTTCATTCCAAAAATCACGAAATCAAAGTTATCAGAAGGCGGTGGCGTAGTTGAGTAGTAGAGCGTTCACCTCTAGTGCATGGAGGCCCTAGGTCGATTCCAGCCCGTGCCAAGTGAACTTCATGGTGAGCAAACACCATGTGCGTGGGTTTTCTCGTACTTTCATTTCTTCCAACTTACTTCATTCCGTCGTTATCATCCATCTCATCATCACAGTCTTCCTTAGCCTCAGTGGATAATCGTACGACATTGAACTAAAAAAAAAAAAAAAAAAAAAAAAGACAAGAATAGGAGTCTATAAAGAAACTGATTTTCTTCAAGACTTTCTTTTAATAAATAAACGATATTGTAGATATATTAATTTTTCTGCGGTTTCTTCCCTACCATAATCTCTAATGTCACCCTATCTTAGCTTCCTTCTAATCGAATTTAGAAACGGTAATATTTGTAATTAATTTACGATTTAGTAATTCCGCTAATGTAGAGCAGTATTTTTTTATTTATAGGGAACACCAGTGACTATATAGAAAAGCGTAAGAGATCACGTAAATGTGGTTTGATTTGTAGTATTTAAAAGAATATTGAATGGATTTGGTCCTTTAAATACGAGGTTCGTTCCGAAAACAGTGTATTTTTTTTTTAATGTAAACTACTAGACCACGTATATCAAACTCATTATCTCAGGTGGACCAAATAATCCTCACTATACAATAGTCGGAGCCGCAAGCAAAATAAATAAATAAAATAAAAAATAAACGCATAAAATATTACCCAATATTACAACAACAACAGCAGCAGCAACAACAACAACAACAAAAACGGGCATAAGGAAATTCGGGTAGTAGACGGATACCTAATGTTTCTTTCCCAACACTGGATGTCTTTTACTGCAACCAGCTTTCGATGTCTAGAGACATGCTATTTGTACTAGAAATATGGGTCATATGTATGTTTGTTATCGTCGATCTTGCTGGGAAAGTGTTTTTTTTCGTAAGTGAGAATAGTTGTTCACACTGATACGTACTACCAAATATAGAAATCAGTACAACTTTGAAGGTTTTATTTGTAAAATTTAGAGATACCCAGTTTCCTGAATTGTTTCTTTAGAACTGAGTAGCATTGAGCTTCTATTAATTCCATCTTTAAATGGGCTGGCTCTTTCTCAGCTTCGGTTGATAAAGGGGGCAAAAAACAAAGTAGTATCTAAATCGAAGTTTCGATGTGGAGATTTTTAAAATCGTAAATACTCAGGTTGGTATCTTTGCCGTTCGAAATGTCCCACGACCATTTTTTAGGGCCAGATTGCATATATCTGGCTGTCGAAATCTATTTTAATCTAAACTTCGATCTACTCACGTCGAATTTCGTTCAGAATGTAGATAAACGCAGTTATCAATCGCGCTCCATTTTCTTGGGTTTGTAGTGATTCTATTTTTTTCTTTTTCAAATGAAGTCAACAACTAAAAGTAAATAAATTTCAACTGCATAATTAAAATATAATAATATCTGATGATTATTAAAGTATTGGAGCGTTTATAATATCGTTTATTCTTTTCAGTTTAAACTGCAAACATTAAAATATGCAGAAGTCAAAAGTGCCACAAGATTACACTCTCAAATATTTCTCCCCGGCTTTTTAGATCCTCCGTCATTTATGTAAAACAAAGAGTAGCTCTACCTTCTTGCACCATTTTGTACTATAGACGTTTCTTTGCAGCAATTCCTAAATTTAATTTTAGGCATGCGTTGCAGGATTTTTTTGTTTGTTTGTTTGTGTGTGGATGTGAAATGAATAAAAGTATTATATAAAATTTAGTAACTGAATTTATTTTGTCATTAATTTGCCTAAAATTCAAAATCAGCGACCTGAGATACCTCTCAGTTCTGATTTTCGTGAAATCGAGTTATTTTTATTTTAAGGTCCCCATATTGGATATGTCATTTTGTGTTTTAGAAAAGTAATATGAAATTCGAAATCGTTTCAAACTATGTACTACAAGAACAGATACTAACCCGATATCTGTTCTTGTAGTACATAGTTTGAAACAAGTTAACAAAGAAGCAAAGATGTTTCTATAGAAAACCGGACCGGTTTTAAAACAAATCGGTTTTGATAGCAATTTGAACCATTTTTTTTTTAAATAAAGACAGAACTAGTTTTGGAAAACAGTTTTGATTTTGTTTGTTTGTTGAAAGTTTTGAAAACAAAAACACAAGCTATGTCCTTTGTTTCTTAAACTATTGATTTAAGTGTAAAATTATTTTTCTGTCTTCTTTCAATGTACTGTAATTTTCACGGTTTGATGTTACTGATTTCTTTTTTATGTCCCAGATTTCATAAAAAAATCCATAAAAGGCCCAAACCACTTGGCGTAACAGCCTTTTATGGCCTTGAGCCCTTTCAACGCCTTTCTGTTAGGGACCAGCTGAACTACGTCCGGCCTAGCTACGAACACGTGGTCAGCGTTGCCCTGTCACTAATAGGCGTATCAGGAGCTTTCTAGAGTCACGTATTTTATTCACGTGACTCCCCAATTTCCCTCACGACGCTGGGTGGACACCGAAAATTGGGAAGCAGTGGCCGGAAATCGAACCCGGGACCACGTAGACATGAGTCCAACGCTCTAAGCACTAGACTAGATATGTGACACAATATCTAATAATCAAATTTAATTCTAGTAATATTAAATGTATATATAGTGTAATGCAAATTTATGTTGAAAAAGCAAGGGACATTTGACTAAATGTAAAGAAGTCAATAAAATAACTTCAAAAATTCAGTTTCATTTCAAAGAAAATAAGAAAATGATTTATGTTTTTAATCAGAGAACTTGAAATAACTAGTCATTGAACACTGTTAGCATTTAGTATTTATCCCTGACGATATATGTTATGTAATACAGAACATTTATTTATTTTAATCAGAAGAGTATTGACAAAAAGGTGTTATTTATAAACCACTTTCTGTAGCTTGTGGTCATATCGTATCTTCGTATTCTCTCTGCGTGGGAACAAATTGTTAAATTCTGTTCCTAAAAGAGTACTAATGCATGCATTATTTCCTTCAAAACATAGGCTATTTAGAAATCAAGCAACACTTCTTTCTTACGCGTTTCCTTTGAAGTGGTATGGGGTTCTTGGTAATTTAATTTTTGTTTCTTCTCTTTCTTCCAGTTGATGTAAGCATGGATTCTGCATCAGGTAAGTATATTACGAAAAAAAAAAAAAAAAAAACTTGGTAATTTTGCACATAATTTTTTCTTTTATAGATTGTCACGCACTTACACACGTTGCTTCGTAGTTTATTAAAACCGTATTAAAAATCTTATTTTTTATGCTATAACTAAATCAAGCAGTATCAAACAGAGTTTGCATAGTAATTGATGACCTATTGTTTGCTTGCCTTTTAGCTGAAGAAGCGCAGTTGGATGCTTCTCCCGACTCAGGAATCAATGAATTACAGCATTTAACAGCTGAAGAACAGGAGCGGCAGCGTGAAGAATGGAGACAAGAATTGATTAAGGTTAGTAATTGTACAAATAATGTAAGGGAAACATATGAAGTGTTAGGAGACCGCACATAGTTTCATACATTAAAACATAAGTAACGTTGTGCAGTATTAAATTACCCTGAATAATAAAATAGTGGAAAATTAATAAGTGAATACCCGTGTACTGTAATATCTATCGCGCTCATCTGCATTGGGCGTATCTTAGGTTCGATTTCTGGTATGTCGGCGTTGATCCACCGTCGCACAGTGCGTCGAGCATATGGGAGTAATAGACAAAAATAAAACAAATGATACTGAAGCTTTTATTACATGTTTATTGTGTCGCAAGGCGTTCTTTGCTCACTTAGACTGAAGCAAAGTTGTTCTTGAAGTTATCGAACTTGACAACTGTACTGGTATAGAAAATAATATCCCGTTAAGGGACGTAAAAAACTAAGTTAGATATTTAAGGCCTTATGCAGAGTAGTTCTGACGCGTGATTAGTGTCATACTAAAGAGTTCGAATAACATATGTTTCCTGCAGTAGTCAGGCCTTTAGTATGACGCTAAACATACGTCAAAGCGACTCTGATAAGGCCCTTCTTGTTGACGGCACTCGTAATCATGAATCCATACGACTCAAAACTACATAACGCTAAAATATAATGAAAAGCAGTGCATGAAATGACTGAAATAGGTCTAGAGTATTTTTTTTTTAAATAAGGATCAGCCAGTACCATCACTGTCTAAGTTAGCAAATTCCATAGCGACAGAATTATGAAGCTGGACAGCATTAGCAGCATCAGTTTTGAAATAACTTTCCAGATCCGTATCAGTCCTCCTTTTCTTTGCGTGAATCTGTATCTTGGAGGAGACAATAGGGTCAGATAGAATAAACATATGCTTCATTAGGTCTAAATAAGTATTGAAGAGAGAAGTTATAAGATGTAGCCTAGTGTGACGGAAGACTTTGTGGATGGCTTCTAAAGCTTCTACCGCACAACCGACAATCCTTTGGACTATTCGTCATTTCTTGGTGTATTTAATTTCACTGAAGCCTCTTTGGCATCAAAGACAAGCTCTTCTGCCGATTTAGTCGCTACAAGAGGATCTAAGCCCCTTTTCTTTGTTTTTACTGAACACACTGCGAACTGTTTACTGGTTCTACCACGAGTAGAGCAAGCTACATCGGTCTTCACGGTGCTGTGATACCGAGCAGTTATCACTGTTGAGACATAGTTCGGAAGTGTATATGCACGATCAAACCACTCTTTATTTTTAGCTAGGAAAACCGACGAAACTCTGTGCGACATCCTCCATTTTTTTTGCTCAAGGTCATATTAATAACTTACTAAATTTCTCTAAACTGTTGTACACATGTTCCATGGCGTCTTCAAGTTTATAACGACTACAAATAGCCTGCATAGTTTCCGCTTTCTTCCGACTAGCACTGGTAGTTGTTATCCATGTTTGAAAAATGTCCTTGTTTTTCATGGTGTTTTCTTTTGCAATTTCACTAATTACGGTCAATATTGCGGACAGTTGCACACACACTATTGCTGAATCCAAAGAAAATCATTAAAGGAAGATATTCCTGCAGAGATCTCAAGACATATTTAGGCTTTTTTGAGATATTCCAAATATACCAGTAAAATATGATTACCAATCGTTCGTCGTAAAGGAAAGAACGTACCTGTGCTATAACTGCCCACTAGTGACAAAAGGTCTCAACTTTCGCTTTGGTGTGAAACACCAGTGAGATCGCTGTGGGGATAATGACTCAGGTCGATCTAGTATAGTAGTTGTGCATGCGAATTGTTATCTGTAAGAGTGTCATCTCGACTCGGGTCGTTCTAATGTGGTAACTTGATGAGCGCCATCTGTAGGCTGACGGGTTGTCATCAGTTTGTGGCTAGGGATTTCTGTCTTGTGAATCATTTGTGCTTCATTCCGTGCTATTTGCAAGTCCGAAGAAAATTGTTTCTTTTCTTATTTTTGTCCATTGGTCGACGCACTGTGCGTCGTGAGAATAGATGGATACTTACTTAAATAAGAAGTACGAGTTGTAAACCAACAAAATAAAAGAGCGTGAGAGAGAGAGAAATTGATAACAGGAGCAATAGCGACACCTAGGACAGGAAGGGATGCATGGTGGGCTTAGCCTAAAAGATTAGATATATCAGGATATAAAGAGAAATTCATGGGTGGCAGTGTAGCTTTAAAGAATCGTTACAATAAAAACGGAAGGAAAAATGTACGCCATGGAAAAATTCAGTGTACCTAGGTAGTTATTCTGAAAACTAGATAGAACGTGGAAATTTACCTAAAGATATTGAGTAGTTAGTGTAAATCTAATTTGGTTTAACTTACATGACAGCTTTTTTGAAAGCAGACAAACGTTTTTTCACTTTTTTGTCTGAGAAATTTTTGGTTCTTTTAATATTTCAGTTTTAATGAAAAAATAACAGTACGTTCCACCTTTCTCTTATTGTAACACGAGAAAACGTTTAGTTATTGTATTTTAAAAGAAACAGACATGAAAAAATTCAGGAAGAGAAGAAAATCGGTCATTAGATAGGAAAAAAAAAGTAGTACAGTACAGGCAGAGAGTTTTCTAGTTCCACTTAATTGTACGTAAAGCTGTTAATTTTCAACAACAAAAATGTTCTGGTGAAAAATTCAATAGTATTACCAGTATCTGTTCTGAAAAGGTAGTTTATTTCTGGATCAAAAGTATCATTTACAGTTTATGCATAAACGAAACTATAATTAGAAACTTGTGTTAGCAGCTTAAAAATACATTATATAAGAGCATACGTGATAGAAGTATATAATGAACGTTTACTATCATATTAATCTGAAATGCTAAAAATCTTAAACTGAACTCAAATTAGATTCTAATAAAATACCTGAAGATCACAGTAAAATTATTTCCGAATGGAGAAAGAGATGTAAGCGAAATTTTGCATGAAAATATTAGTGTTTTTTGTCTGTTGTTTTTGGTTTTGTGTGTAGTTTTCTCGTGTCTCCCAGTTTGAATTTAGGCAACCGATAAAACCCACATGACAAGGTGTATAACTATCAGGCACTTAAATGGTTAGGCAACCAAAACGGCACCTGTTGTATGCTGGGCTACATATCTTATACTTACTAATAACTAATTCAATTCCAGTTTAAAAACTTTAGATAACCAGTCTCAAACTGAACATACAGTGGGATTCACAAATGCAAAGTATTGTAGACACACTTCTTTAATTAAAGAGTCCACTATAAGGAATAATTATAATATTTGAAAATCATAAAAAAGTGAAAAATGTTGCCCCCCCTCCCCCTTTTAAAAAGTAGACTTCTTTGCAAAGTGAACCAGCTGTGGCCTCCAACAGTCTAACTAGCGGTTTGCACTATTCACTCACTATTCCCTGTATAATAAAGATGCAGGTGAAGATTGGTTTATAGAAAATCCGCATTCAAAAATTATATTTCTGGTTTTGTTAAACATGTACTTTTCCATATTTAGTAAATATTTTGAGTGTTTTGAACTATACGTTGTTTGGCTTAGCTTGAATGAATTTTTAAATTTCAACTTAGTAGAATTAAGTTTTAAATTTATGTAATCGTTAAAAGAATTGAACTTGCAATAAAGCGTATTTGTTACAATTACATTTTCTATAAATAATCGCTAACTCTTTCGTCTTTAGTGCGACCAGTCAGAATTCGATTTCCGGTGGAGACACTAGGTCGAAAAAAGTGTAAAACGTTTTTCAGGCCAGCCTTCCTGAGTGAGGGTTTTCCTATTCACATCAAGCAAGTGCCGGTATGATAACTAACATATAGGCCCCTTCCTTCCCTAATCCTTTCTTTCTTCCCTTTCCTTTGATAGTGTAATCGCAGAGGGACGTCATCCCTCATACGTGACGGACTAACATGGCCATAGATGCCGAAAGTCCAAAAATCTAAGCCCTAGTCCTAATTTCCTATAAAGTAGAGAGTAAAGGTGTTGCTTTAGTAACAAGTAACTGTACTTTCATTTTTATTAAGAAATAAGTATTCATTTTAAAATATTGGTTTCAAGTTTAGAAGTACCCTTAATAGTGCTCTTGACTACTTCCATATCTGTTGCACACATACAAATAACAAAAAGTTTTGATATATTTGTAAATATAAGTAACGTATATCCGGTGTTCATGCCATTATTTGGTAGTCTTTTTCTTTATATATTGTAGCATCACGCGTTCTAAATACTCCTCAGTCACTTTGCTTTTGAAAATCTTCGAGTTGTCTCCTCCTTGAAACAGCTCTTTGGGAAGGAGATATAGTATTATTGTAAAGATTAACTTACTCCCCTATAATGTGCCCTGAAAATCCTAATCGGATTATTATATTCCTAGTATGATTCCAGCATCCAAAACTGAAATAAAATCTTTAAGTTTTACGTCTCACGCTTGTGCCGGCTAGGCTAAAGGAGACGGCGATGATGAGAAATGAATGAAATGGTGGAATGAAGAAAGTGCGAGGAAACGGGAGGACTCCGAGAAAATCCACACACACGGTGTTCACCACCACAAAGCTCATTTGGCGCTAACTGGGATCGAACCAAGGATCCCATGCAGCAGAGGTGAACGCTTTACCGCTGAGCCACCGCGGCCCAATTCCAGCAACTATTTCCTTTGTGCGTCGATAGCTAGACTGCAATGAAGAGCTTCGGCTTTATAGTTTTACATTTTATTCAAGTCACTTTCCACAGAAAACACAAAAATCAGTAGTAAGTTTCAGAAATGCTGCTGATCACTACACATACGCTAACTCACAGCTTGGCGGTGCTGATACTTAAAAGAAAAATCTAAGATTTTACTATTTACACACGTTTCATACAATTTAAAATGTTCCATTCACTACAGTAGCTTTTTCCTTCCTCAAACTAATTGCAACAACTTACACAAATATACCTATGTACAGATCTGAAAAGTTGTGTTACCAATGCATTTTAAAGTCTCAGAGGTTGTGTTTTTGAACCAAGCTATTTGTAACTGAATTCTGAGGCTTGTCGAGATAGTCTGTAACCAAATTTAATGTTGCTTGTTTTGTTCTAATGTATAACAACTCTTCATAAAATTGTAATAAAGTGTAGAAATGTTTGTAAAGCCGAAGCTCTTTATTAGAGTCTAGCAGTTGAGGACAACAGGGTTGTTTGTTAGAATCATACTAGAACCTTTCTATTTCAAGTGTGCCCCCGGAAAAAAATTGAAACATTCTTCAATCTCACCCCGCCACCTTCCTACGGTGGAAACCTCTCATTTGGTTTGGGAAAAGAACCTTGTCAGCATCTAACTATTGAAAGATCTTGGCTCCAATAACTTGGTCTCTCCTCTTTCGAGGGAAGTACGAGGAAACATATCGATAGTAACGCTAGCAGGGCCGCACTTGAAATAGAAAAGCTTTAGGAATATATTCATTTAGGATCGCCAGGAAACATAATAGGTAAGTGTTTGTTAATATTAACAAAATGGGCCAAATTATAGTGTTATTATTATTTAAAACACACTCATAATGAAATAGGATACTTAAGGATTCTCTCAGGTTTCTATCCATGTCAAATACTTTAAAATTATTGAATATCCCATATCGCTGTAACTCGCAAATGCGTGTGCTTTTAAAGTATTGATGTACATATTTGAATTCAGCCCGTCAAGCGCAATTTTTGTTGTTTCAGAATTCCTACGCGGCATTTCTTATCAGCTATAATCATGAATTTAATATTTCCCAATTTGTTTTGTGTTTGATATAAGCTTTAATTGATGTTTCAGGTGGAAGAGGAAATACAAACGCTTCGTCATGTTCTAGCTTCCAAAGTAAAAGCGTCTCAAGATCTTAAACGCAAACTTGGTATCACTGTATGGAAGGAGTTCCAAGATGACATGAGTCAGGGGATTAAAAATGTCAAGGAATCTAATGTGTAAGTAATTAATATTTGTATTATTAGTTTGAACAAGATTACAAGTATAACGCAATAAATATCAGCTTATAGATATACTAGTTAAATACCATTGATAACTGTAGATACGTATTTTTTCAGCTTAAAGATTTTGTCGTACGTCTGATGTAGTTATTGAGAATTAAATGAAAAGAAAAGGGAAAAAATCGTAAAGTAATCTAGAAAATGATCGAAGATATTTAATTTTTATTAACATCCATGCTGCACATCTCATGATAACTATTGATATTGGTACTAAGCCTCATGTTAGTATTTCAACAAAACACAAATGAAATAAAAATAGGCAATATATTTGTGGAAAAATTCGCCTCCCATTCTTGAATTCATGACTGTACGCATCAAGATCAGATCATCACTCCTTCCTTGGATCAGTAGTAAATAGGTCACGCTAGATCACTTTGCGAAAATTTTTTATATGAAAAAGACTGAATTAATTCCCACTGAAAAGAGTCTGATAAATGTTTAGTCAAGAAAGCAAATATTAATGCAGTTTATCAAAAGCAAATATTAATCCTGTTTATTTGACAACGTAGATTGGAACATCATGTTCAGAGCGTTGAAGAATCTGAAAGTAGATTACAGACAAGAATAATATACCAACTTCATAGGAACCAGACAGCTGTTACAAGAAGAGATCAAAAGGAAGCAAGAATAAGTAAAGGAGTGAGGCAAGGATGTGGACTTTCACCTCTGCTGTTCAACGTCTATATAGAAGAGGCTATGAAAGAATTGTTGGATAAAAACGAGAAAGGCGTAAAAGTAAATGGTCAGGTTTTCAGCACAATAAGGTTTGCTGATGACATAGCATTGATAGCGGAGAACGATGAGGACATTTAGGAAGCACTTTCAAACTTGAACGACCAACTGAAAAAAAACATGCAAAATGAAGATAAATAAGAAAACGAAAGTGATGAAGTGCACAAGAGCAGGACAGGAAGGGCAAACGTATGGCTAGATGGAGAGAAAATCGAAGACGTTAAGACGTTCCCTTATTTAGGAAGTCTGATATCCTCGGACGGAAGAAGTAAAAAACGTAAGTTCCAGAATAGCACAGGCTAGACAAGCATTCAATAGGAAAAGAGGACTACTAACATCAAGAAATGTGTCGCTGGACGTTCGTAAACGATTTATTAAGACACTGGTATGGAGCGTGGTGCTGTACTGATCAGAGACGTGGATATTGAGAAAAGCTGAAATATGCAAGCTGCAAGCATTTGAAATGTGGTGTTGGCGCAGAATGCTGCGCATATCATGGACCGAAAGGAAAAGGAATGAAGACGTTCTAAAGGAAGCTAATGAAGGACGACAGATCATGAAGATAATAGGAAAAAGAAGAAACATGTATGCTTGGCCATCTTATTCGACACTCCGATTGGATCACTGTGCTGATAGAGGAAAGGCAGAAGAAAAACCAGGAAGAGGAAGACCAAGGATAGAATATCTAGATGCAGATACGAAGAAGAGGCCTTATCAAAGTATAAAACAGCTCTCCCAAGCGAGAGAGAAGTTTTAAAATTTCCATATTGCCCACCAACCTATGGTCAAGGTGAACAAGAAGAAGTATCACTCGAGCAAAAGAACATACGTAGAAAATATTTAACATACTTCCAAGAATGCACCAATGCCTTTCTTAAATTTTATATTTACACAAAAAGCACGAAAAGGAGAAATGAATAGTATATATCCAACTGAGTTACATACTTTGAAGTAAACTTGACGAAAAAAAAAAAAAAATACAGCATAAAAATGAAAATGTGTAGATATGCGGAAAACACCACTTGCATTCACACAAGCAACTTTCTGGGAATCGACTAACTTCCAGCAATAATAATTCCTTATAGTTAATTTTCAGATACAGTGAAAAGAGAAACTAATTTCTGTTGAATTGAAGATTCCACGGTTATTGTCTTCAGTCTAACGGAGACAGAATATTAATGAGAGTGATTAATTGTAAAATTAAATTTTTGTAATCTTCATCGGGAATCGAATCCAGGACCTAAGGCATCCACGCTAGCCACTATACCAGAGGGGAGGGCCAATTTCTGTTAAGAGACCATGTAGTGAGAATAAAGAAAAAGAGCTGTTTTATTAACTTCGTTATGGTAGCAGTGCTTAAAGTGAGCCGGTATGAGCCGGTTATGCATCCGAAAGTTCGAAAATCGGCCGGTATGGCATACCGGTAAAAATCACTGATTTAAATTGTAATTTATTTGCAGAAAAGAAAAGATTTTACACATAGAAATGAGTGCGACGTTAGCATCCAGTCAACAAATATGTTTGTACTATCAAATACTTCGTTCTGCTGCTTCGAAAGAAGTAACAGTTCCCTATCACCCTATTCAATGGCAGAATTTGTGTTCTTGATTTTGCAACATTTGGGCGAGCAATCCACTCTCCCTCAAAAAATTTTAACTACCGAACCACCCGCCTAAAATGTTGAACCTGGATCCTCCTTTGTCATTGACAGGACTCTTTTTTAAATTCAAAAGGATTATTTTCACATTGTCTGGACTTCTGTGTTTACAATTACCAGGTTGTCCCAAAAGCTCTGCACTATACATGAAGGAAAAAGAAACACGAATATCAGAAACAAAGACAAACTTTTACTCAGAAAAATACAGGCCATCATGTTCGTTGATCTTCATCCATGTTTGGGACAACAGTTCAATCTGATGGCGATACCATTTGGAAGGTTTAGAATTGAAAAACTCGCGACAGGCAGCATGCTCTTCATCATATGGATTGAATAGCCGACCACACAAGAAATGAGAGAGAGAGAGAGAGAGAGAAAAGCGAAACAAATAACAATCTGAGGGTGCAACATTTGGACTATAGACAGAATGAGGTAGCAACTCAAAACACGTCAAGTTCAGCCAGGGTGTTGGTCACATTTCGCCCACTGTTTACGTGTGTGAGGGGTTTTCAAAAACACCCACTTATCTCCTGTCACAATTCTCTACCAGAAACAAAGATCACGCGGATTTTTTAAAACAAATTCTAGCAAATTACCACTCCGAGCTTGGCCTGCTCCTCTGTCAGCTCATGAGGACTTTGTCGGGGCAGTTTATTGACGTAATGCATGGCATGCAATCGACGGTTTCCTGTCGATTTGGATGTCCAAACTACTCTTGCTAACACACACGTACTCGATTGGGACTCAGCACTTACAGCATCTTGCAGAGGGCCATTAATATCCATCGGAGATCTACTCTTACGGGGATTGTCCGCGAGGCTTAAATCACCCGAAGTAAATTTTGTGAACCAACGGGTAGCTGTCGGTCGATTCAGTATTCCTTTGTTCTGCTGCCAGTGTTATAAACGACAAAGAACGCCGTACAAAAAGCACTGCATTTCCTTGTCTGTCATATTTGGGTTATTTTTGGATATGTTTTAGCTGAGGACCCCCGGTCAATTGCTTACATGGAGCCAACTCCCTATAACCAACCTTGTGACCTCCAGAGGTCACCAAAAGTCACATCGTTACGTGGACTATCCTGATTTGCCGTTGCCCAGTATAACACAACTATTTTTTGTATGCCAAGTTTGAACCAACTCTACCAACACCCGTTGTGTGACCTTTGGTGATCTCTGGAGGGCACAGGGTTGGTCATAGGGAGTTGACCCTATATAAACAATTTCCCGGGTGTTCCTCACCTACAACATATCCAAAAACACCCAAATCGGACAGACGAGGAAATGCAATGCTTTTTGTACAGTGTCCTTTCCTTCGCTACAGCTTTTGCAGTTAGTCCTTTTTTTCCATAAAAATCGTAGAATACCTCGAGTTGAAATTTAGTCCTCATGTTGCCCATTTGGCTTTACAGGAACGCTCGCTCACACGAAGTACTTGCCTTCACTTGATCCCACGAACCTGTCCTCTATGCATGCCCACAGTTTTCACTGGTGGCGCCACCTCTCCTTCCAAAGTTTTACCTCATGCAGGCCTGTCTGCTGATGGTGCAGGACTTCCGGGACAGTCTGGTTAGAGGTCTGCAAGGGCTCGGGCCTACAAAAAATCACTTCGGGATCGGGCCGTGAATTTTTAAATATACAACCATATTTCTCGGGCCTAAGTTTGTAAATATACTGTACAACGACATATATTGCACCATTCTTTCTGGAGAACTTTCAAAGCACAACTGGAAAATTAAACCTCTAATTGCTGTAAATAAAAATACAAGTTTGCGTTAATTATTAAGTTTCTGTAATTCGGGCTTATTTTGGCCTCATTTGATTATCACACAAGCTCTGGCGTAAATGCTAAAACATATTTCGAACTCGGGTCGGGCCTCACATTGTAAAATCACAGGCCGGACCCGGGCTCAAAATTCAGGCCCGTGCAGACTTCTAAGTTTGGTATAAGAAAATTAGTGTTGACAACGAGACCAGAAGAAGCTTTTAAAAATGGAAATGAAATTGGAAAAAATCATTAAACACTAGTGGATTACAATACAATACAATACAATGGATTAAAACGGAAAACAATATTCATTGAATACTAGGCTGATGATAATGGACAGTAAAACATTTACATATTAGTCCTCACTCACTCATTCATTCTCTTTCTATAGATTTTTCACGTCAAAAATGGTGCAAAAATGTCAGGAGTAGAGATACTTTTTAGGGTTCTGTCAAAATTACTGCTCTAAGTGCTCATATTTGTCCCATACCGTCACCTCATCTGATGTCACTGTAAGCACTGTATGGTAGTAACCGTTAACGGAATTCGTTAACAAAACCCGTAGTTGAATTTAATTTTTCTCTTTATTCGTAGTAAATAATTTTCCCTAATAGAAATGTATAAAAGTAATTAAAAATTATATGTAAAGAAGCATTCTTTATTAGGAACTAGGTAACATTGGCAGGTCTCAAATCTCCAAATATTTTAATTTTTCTGGTGCAGTTTCTTACCAAAATTTAATTCAGAGTGGATTTCTTAATTCGATGCACACTTCACTATTTTTAATGCTGAGTAAATATAGGATTGAAAAGTGTATTCTTGCTTATACTAGTGATAAAATACATTAATGCTGTATTTTGTTTGAGTAAACACTAACTCGAATTTTGTCAATGGAAATTTTGTTCCTTTTTTAATCTAGTGATTTCATTACTTCTACAAGGTGATGATGTGAGCTTGCGTTTTTTTTTTCCTCGACGATGGGAAATGGCCTTTCCCGAAATATGCTGCCGATGTTTCATTCGACTGTTCTTTGATGATGTAGTGACGTAAATTTTATTAGTCAAAAAATATTGATTCTATGCGGTATATATCAAAAAGTAAGGAACTATAATTAATTTACAATTATTAACTCTTACTTAGCTGAATCAAAATATCTTCTTTCCAGCAATTGCAGGGTTCAATTTAGTATTGAAACGGGATATGTAGGTAAGGGGCCCATGAAAACCCTCCTCCAGTATGTTGTACAAGCATTATAATCATAAAGCATTTTTAATATCAACATTGCCCGCAATGTGTATAAACGTTTTCTATGTCCTCCAGTTTACTAGTGAACACAATTTTGTTTCATCTGTACGTCGAAGCTGAAGTTTTTCGAAGTTAACTTTAAAGAGATTGGTCTCTCGTGACGTTAATCAGCTAAGGAACAACTACAAATTAGTAGTCATATCATTAGTAATGTTATAGCTATTTATTTTTGCATTCATTATTTGTTTTGTTGTTTATTTATGCTTAGCATCCAATTTTAGCACCAAAGCTGTATGAGACAGTTTAAAGTAGAATCCGAATCACCGTAATGCAACCGGAATTCGAACTGGAACTTGTGCACCAAAGTCGGCCAATTGTCAGAAAAAGTTAGGCCATATTGAACCAAGAACGACTGTTTTACAAACGTTATAATAGAACACTTTTTTTAAAAAAATCATGTGCGAGAAGGAGAAAAGAGAATATACGTTTTGGATATTTGGATAGGGTACATACTAGTTCCTAAGTGAAGTTTTGACCCGACTACGGTAGTTCCTGTAGTTTTGGAGCTATGGACCTTTTCAAGTTCATTTTTTCATGTTTTCGGCAGTCTGTAACTCCGAAAGGAAGCATTTGTGCGTCTAGATTGGTCTATACTTTTTGTCTTATCTTGGTGTGAGGAATCACCTCCCAAACGTTGTCGGTGTTGTTTTGAAACACACTGTATGCACTTTGTGTTTTAAGACGGTAACATTTTCGTGAAATCATCATCATATGATCATTTTCCGATGTGTTAACGTTAAAAGTATAATGTAGGTCTGTTTAATACTGATTTTAAATATATTCATCACTTTAATTCGTTCATTAACAGCACAAGTATGGAAATGCATAACACATTCATAAAGCTCGCCAACGTAACACAATGATATCAGCATAACGAAATCTTGCGATTTCAAACGAAACTGTTTCTATAGCAAAAACATCATACAATATTCGGGTCAATATGGCATTACTTCTGAAATTTGGATTGTAGTCGTCAGCCTGATCACGAAATGATTGATGTTAGAAAGTAGATATAAGGATTAAAATCGAATTGAGAGGAATATTTTGTACTGATTTAAGCAACACTAATATCTGAAAAACCGTAGTTAATTTACCATTTTGGCAGATGGATTTAGTGTTTCTAAAATAACAATGATTTAAAAGTTACAATAAAAAGAATTTTGAGGTAAGTTTCTTGATTTTGTATCTTCACATTGTTGTTAAGTAGTCATGTATGAAATATATATTTTTCCTTTGTATAAAAAAGATACATATACGTATTGCTTACATTACTTAAGACTTTTATCATCTAGGGTGACAATGTGGACTTTTCATAATTTCTTGTAGAGCACCTTTTTTTTTTTCTTTTTTTTTTTTTTTTAAGCAAGTCTGCATCTTTTCTTTAACCGTGCACTAAATCTACTTTCTTTATCACGTTAAAACATGTCTGCTTCATCTGGTCCTAAGGTCTACTTGCTCGGAAAACTTTTGCCACTTTTTTCTGAGCCCATAGCTTGAAATGGATTAAAATTTGTGAGTTCCGAGTTATTGGTTATCATAAGGAAAAGTTATGAACTGGATAATATACATACTTTTTTATGAATGTTAATTCATGACTATGTTCCTCATCTTTTTGTCTTTTCCATTATTGTCTCTTTCCAATAGTGAATTTTCAACATAAATTAATCTAAAAAAGTTAATTATGATTTTAAAATTCGTCATTATTATGAACAAAAAGATTGGACGGTTAAGGTGATCTGGTACCCCTAGCAACCTTGAAAGTTAGTCCATTTAAAAAGCATTGCAAAGTTTTTCACTATTTTCTTCTTTATTATTAAAGTTACAAACGTCAAAATTTGAACAAACCTAGAGGAGACACATATCTATGCCTTGTGTGTTTTAGATTTTGAAAAACACACAGTAAAAAAGCTTCCATGTTTGATTTTAAAAACTTGGCAACGCAGATGTAACCCTCCCACTCAAATTTTGAGTTGGTGTCTCCTTTTGTTGAAATGTCTATTGACTCCTGTGTGAACCTCCGTGTCCGCGTTTAGCGGTCGTCTTTCTGCCTGTCCTTCGAGTCGTGGTTGCTTGAAATGTGAATATCGACGGATAATCACTTTATGAGTGACAGCAGGAGGGATAGCAGTACAAATGTCTGTGCCGTGAAAAGATAACGGAAAGCAAGATATTCCTGCCGACCGAGGAAAAATATCGCACGACTTTCGGCTTCAGAAACATAAGAAAAGAGAAGAAAGAAGTGCTATTGTGTTTCATATTTCTGTGGTTATTTCTTCCGTTTCTATGTAGCTTTATTTCAATGCAGTATTTGAATGTTGAATGAAAGATGATAAATCGAACGGTTGATAGACAGGTAAACAGATAGAAGTAATATATATATATATATATATATATATATATATATATATATATATATATATATATATATATATATATATATATATATATATATATATATATAGAGAGAGAGAGAGAGAGAGAGAGAGAGAGAGAGAGAGAGAGACATAGATATAGATAGATAAGCATATAAGCCTAAATGCAGAAAAAATATTTTCTAAAAATGATAAATAGCTAGAAACGATATATAGGACCTAACACATCAGACTGAAGTTCTTGGAAAGAATGTACATTAGCAAAGAAATGCTTTCAAACAGTGGCGTACTTTAAGATGTGTTGGTACAGGTTGTAATCCCTCCTTTCATATCTATTGAAATTAGAAGATTTTAGCTTTCATCTTGGATCAACAACAATCTTCCTGTGTGGAGAAGGGGCTTACATATACGTACGACGACACATCACAATGTTTAGAAAATGTAAATGAGTAGAGAATATACATACCCAGGCAGAGGTCCCTATTTCCCCCTGAAGGTTACCATTCTTTCCATTTACTCTCCTCCCCCCAAATTTACCATTCTTTATTATGACAATTACTTATTTAAAAATGTTATTCATGCTAAGTTCTCCTTCATACTTAGTGTTCATCAGTCGGTGGCTATCGAGCTAAACCCCCCACCTCCCGATATAAATTTGTTATATTCACAACTTCATTAAAATTTGTCGGCACCTAAAAGGAAAAATATAAGTGCTTATTCTCGTATTGTGCATACCCCTTCCCGAAACAAATTCCTGAATACGCCACTCGTGTTCATAAAAGCATCATTGTGGTATAATTAAAATTCGATTGTTCCACTTTCAATGACAAATTATGTCCCTCCTCTTAAAAAAAAAAAAAAAAAAAAAAAAAAAAAAAAAAAAAAAACATAGGTGCAACCTGTGCCCCAAAACCTGACTGTGGGCACCCCTGTAATCCAGAGAAGGCTAGGAAATGAAGTTTCTTTGTTTAAAATCTTTCCCAACCCCATAAACACCCCCTAACACCAACCAAACTTTCTTTACACACATCCCTGGGCGTAACAAAATATATTGCTTCCTTTGCGTTTCTGTAAAAATATGTATCACTATTCTAAATGCTCTCCCTCTTGGGTTTTGAACACCTCACAAAATAAAATTCCCAGCGTACTTACTGATTAAACGGGAGACTCAGGTGAGATGCCCGATTGCAATACGTACATTTCCAGGGTTTCCCACAGGGAAGTATTGCGTCGCACACTACACCACACATTTTTTAGGTGATGACTGTTAATTTTATGCAAAGATTGAAGACTATAAAGAAATGCATTCCAGTGAAATTAACACACTGAGAAAAAAAATTGTAGGTGACATACTTAAAAAGATAGGTTACATGCATAATTCCTGTAGTTTTTGGACTTAACGTACAGCAGACGTATAACTGAAAACGCATGTTTTATAATA
This sequence comes from Thermobia domestica, assembly GCF_964235325.1. NCBI lineage: Eukaryota > Metazoa > Arthropoda > Insecta > Zygentoma > Lepismatidae > Thermobia > Thermobia domestica. The sequence continues at coordinate 255,690,542 of NC_137457.1, read as the reverse complement.
CTTTCTGTATAAGTGTTCCATCAATACGTACTTTCCGTATGAAACAATATAGACGGTCAGCATCTCACATACAAATATACGTATATAACATACAGCTGAGGAATGTAACATAAGTATATGCATGTGAACTACGGAAAACTGTTACATGTCAGACATCCTGCAACGGCATCATGTAACATCGAAGGGCAGTGCCTATGTAGCATATGGATAACGTGTGCTCCGTACTGATTTCTGTAGTAAGCAAGAGGATAACGTATATTTGTACAATATACCGCTGTCCGGAGAACGGATTTTTCTCTGTGCAATAAACAGAGAGACGGACCACCGAGACTGATTGGAATCTAAAGATGTGGGGGTGGTAAATGTTTATACGTATGGAGACGGACAGTGTCAGAGGAAGAAGTCTACATCTGTTCTACTAAACACAATACTAAGCGGATATTATTATTATTATTATTAGACCCTATTATTATTATTATTATTAGGGGCTCTATATTTAAACCCGACTAACGAATATTAAGGAAATTTTTATCCCCCTGCAAGAGAAAATTTTCATTCCAGACAGGAATAACTTTTCCCCACTCTTACGTGTGTGATGGCTGGGTACGTATATGAGTGAAATTCAATCCGCCCTGGGAAAAATATTCAATTCGCACACTGACCCGTCGAGTTATCCAATTTTTATATAACGTAGTGAAGAATTATTTTGCGAAATAAAGTAGTGGTGTTTATTTTGTGAAATAAAGTACCGGTACTGAGGAATCTAGTTACATAGTTGTGCAACTACGGCGGGGGTTAGGGGGCCTGCTCCCTTCCTAAATTTTTTAGCCCCTCAAACCACAATGCATCCTATGACATTGATACGGAGACTCAGAATTGTTACGATTGCCCCCCTAGCATATTTATGCTCCCCAAACTTCAGTGGCTGGTTGCGAGCCTGGTCAACAAGGTTTTCACATATATTACATAATTTAAACAAATTTGTATAATGCAAAATAAATTTACTACTAAATCATGCTTAGGTATGCGCACAAGACGAGTCGAGACACGACTTTTCCAATAGAGAAATATACATTTTTCAAGTCGAGACATTACTTTTACAGCAAATTTTCGAGACGAGACAACCACAAATCTTGTCTCGTGCGCATCCCTAATCATGCTCAATTTTAAAATAAGCCAACATCATTTACTTACAAGAACATAAAATGTTGCGTAAGCCGTTACCCAGATTTATCAAACTTGGTTCTCTTCTGTTCGAACTCACAATGAAAGTTTGCACAAGATATTTCACACGAATTTGAAGGGTGTATGTATGCACATGATACCCAGGTAGAATCTCACAGCCTTCAGGCGCCTTGCGAATTTCATTTATTAGAAAAAAAAATCTAAAATTAGGAAATGCTAGTGTGAACATTACATGGATCTATATTTTTTTCTTTCTCCGCTTCCAGGAAAAGGGAGATATAGACATTACATATGAGTATACGGTAATTTATACAATATTGTATTGTCACCGGACATGTGCATGAAAAATTAAAAAAAAAAAAAAAAATTCTAGGGGGTAGTATAGAAGTGGCCATGTGGACAGGCAACAAAGAACGAAAGTGGTTTTTAAAAAAGCAGGCCCCAGGAATTTTGCCCACATGCCATTTCACTTGATCATATTTCCCTCAAAAATTATTCATGTAAATATCTTTGAATTATTTCTGAAGAGAGGGTTTTGACCTCGCTTTCAAAGGGTAATTTTGTCCTAGATTGATTCCAACAACATTTTTTCTATAATCTTTCCCAAAGATCACAAACTGACATCTATAATATGTTATTTTGCGGAAATGGTAAGCTGACAAGTGAAAACTACCCTTCCAGGAATTGGCAGAATGAAAAGAAAGAAAAAAAAGAGGGAGAGAGAGATGAGAAAAGAAGGATTCGGTTGTACCGCTGTTTATGAGTCACCTGATTGGAACAACTTGAGCGAGGCAGATAACTGAACTTGCCGCTCGACTCGGGCGGAAAAGAAAAACTATACCGTCGCAGGGAGTTCAGGTACTGTTGCCATGTTTTCAAAGTTGAAGATAAAAGTTTCCTTACTGTGTTTTTTCAAAATCTAAAACACACAAGGCATAGATATGTGTCTCCTCTAGGTTTGTTCAAATTTTGACGTTTGTAACTTTAATAATAAAGAAGAAAATAGTGAAAAACTTTGCAATGCTTTTTAAATGGACTAACTTTCAAGGTTGCTAGGGGTACCAGATCACCTTAATTGGTTTCGAGTTACCGAGACTGTGGCACGTAGACCTAAAACTTTAATATGAGATTCAAACCATGTAAATTCTCACTGGAAATCGAATGTAAGTTAGTGATGTCAACGGCTCGGTTCGGCTCGGTGGTGACTGAGTCGTGAGCTGAGCTGTTGACAACACTAACGCAGGTCTCTTACGCCAGAGGCACTCACTTTAACAGGAAAGTTTGAAATAGCAAAAGAAGAGAAATATAATTATGGTTATCAATGAACACTTCAGTATTGAGTTTGTAACTAAGATGGCAATTGGTTTAGTCAGGGCTTGCTGAGACTCACGATAGCTCATATTCGCACTTCTTTAATCTTTGGCTCACTATCCTCATGAGCTTGGGCACCTCATGCAAGCTTACTCACACTTCCTTGAGGTCGGGCTCATTAATCTCAGCGAGCCTCATGTAGGCTCAGATTTGATCTTGCTTGAGGTCGGGTTCTCAATTCTCAATAGGGTTTGCGTTCGCTCGGACTCAGGCTGTGATTCACTATCGACTTAAAGCGCTTGTGCTCACACGTGCTCAGTTATTGAGCTTGAGGCCGACTTCACCCGTGAGACGAGCTCTCGAGTTTGGACATCTCCGGTTTGTAGTTTTTTCTTCTAATCATCAGTGGTGGCTCTTAAGAGAAGTACATGGGTAAAAATTAAAATTTTGTTGCTACAGTATAAGAGAAAAAAGAACTTGCGTAATGTTTTAACTGTTGCGTACAACAATTACTACAATAGATAAGTTCTCTTCCCATAGCTTAAGCGATAAAATTCTAATTTTTAGCCATGTAACTTTCGTTTTCCATAACCAACCTTAAACGTTAATCCACACCAAACTATAAGCTGGGAAGAAGGTGGCATCTCAGTTCCTCCAAAATGCGTAAGTTTAATTCATAGATAGGACACTAGGAAAATAGTGAATATTTTTATAGAAGAAATGTATCTTTTGTATAATGTTATGACATTTACATAGTGGTCTGTATCTTAATCAGAATATCAAGTTAGGTAACACTGTTGATAAGATGTATTCCTGTTGGTTCTAATAAAAATAAATAAATTAGTTAATTAATAAAACACAATTTGAAGTTGTAAGTTACTTTATAAAAATCTTTTTTGATTTATATTAGTCGTTATTATGCTCGTTTAAGACTGGGCATTCTTCATTTCCTGTCCGTACACACGGATTGGATACGTATGTATAGTACCTAATAAGATACTTTATATGATTATTTACCAGAGATAGATTCATTAGGTAATCTTTATTTTTATTTATTATTGCTGCTTTTTGCATCGTGTTTTAAGTTACGCTTAAGCTTACTTAATTGTATAGAACAGCATTTTTATTTAAACTGGAAAAGCAACTTAAAAGCCAGTCCTATCCCTGAAGTGATTCGTGCAGTGAATCCATTATAAGTAACCGGATGTTGTACGGAAAATAAACAGGCAAATAGGTACTTACAATGAAGAAATAGTCAGTAAAATCTAACTCGAAACAATGAACATAAGCATTCAAACATGAAGAAAGAAACTCTTAATAACGTTCAAATGATCTAGAAAACTTTAACTTGTAGAGAACATCTTTTAAAGAAAAAAAAAAAGAATTACATTATTTTCGTGTATTTCTAATGAAGAAGTTAATTTACATCTTACATTTTATATGACAGTCTAATAGGCCATGTGCTTTACACACAACAGCCTGACGAGAGAAATTATTGCTCATATGGATATATAAATTATTAACTATGTTTTCATTTAATACATTTTGGCAGTCTATCACAAGAAATTTAATTGCGGTGCACATAACAAGGTTTCTAATTGTCCTAAGTTATATCTTTGATTATACAAATATTTTAATAATAATAATAATAATAATAATAATAATAATAATAATAATAATAATAATAATAATAATAATGATGATGATGATGTAAAACAATCCTATTACCAGAAATGTAACGAAGGCATGGTTAAATCTGAAAAGAATGTGTACAGCTCACAGATGACGAGAAGAATCCTAAAACAGGGGAAGCGGGGAAAGGTCAACGACACGGTCATGTCCTTCAACCGAAATAAGTCCAATTTGGTGTATATTATTTCTATAGGGGACGAAACTTGGATCTATTTAAACGAACCCGAAATTAAACAGCAATCCACTGTTTGGATGTTTCAAAGTGAACCGAAACCAACAAAAGTTATTCGTTCGAGAAGTTCTGCTAAGTAAATGATTGTTGTTTCTTCAGTTATACCGGACATGGGCAACCGTAGTTTTAGAAGATCGAAGAATTGTATATACTGAGTGCTGTACAATAATTTGTTTGTCTAAGGTCATCATTGAATTGCGTAAAACAAACTCAAATCGTCTCATTATTTTTCACCACCACAACGACAGTTTCTGCTCAGCACACTCACCTGTTGATTTTTTTGTCCAGTAAAAATGTCGAATTAATAACTTATTGCCCATACTCACCTGGTTTAACACGTAATGATTTTTTTTTTCCACACAAGAATAAGATATGTAGTGAGCGATTTCTGTCGCATGAAGCAACTACTAACACATTGTGAACAGCAGTTTGAGATACTTCTTGAAACTGCTGTGAAAAATGTACGGATAGGTTTAAGAAAACAATGAAAAATAACTTAAACATAGAATGATCTATTTTTCTGAATTTTATCATAATGAAACACTAGCGTCGTTATTAGGAGTTTTGCTGAAACTTTTTCAGGGGTCCTTGTATTAGGCATTTGTGCAATAATATAGGCAATATAGTGAAATAAGAGACTCTGCAGATGAATTTAGAAAGTTCATTTTCATCATATCTCGAAGAAATAGCATTTTGCCTAACATTCGGTCTCTAGTTATTACCACCGAAAGGGACTTGTATTGATCAGTACTTGTATTTAACACTGTTATCATGACTATTTAGGAACATAAATTCATTAATTTAGCCTGTAATGTATAACGAAATATACCTCATATGCAGGGTGTCTTACTTGAATAATTTCCATCAAATCAGATGCAACTTTTCCAAGAACGCGCCTTCTCTGCGTATTTCTCGCGTAATAGCAATGCATGATTGATTGACATTCTTCAACTTGCGTTCAGAAATTTGCGGAGAAGATACGTTTTCGGACATACTGTCCAATGTCCCGCTAAATAAACATCCTTAAATAGCGGACCCTATAGAGTACCAAAAGCTTCCTCTCTTCAATAACGTTGATAATGCTGGACGATGCTTTTATCTGGGTGGCAAAAGAAACTCGTGTACATACGCATTTAGCTTATAGATACCTTGAATTCGTAATGAAACTTGGAAGAGAGTATAAAAGAGGTGATGTGCTCAAAGTTCTTTATGCTTCATATGTGCGCCATCGCTAAAATATGTATGTATCAATATGGGACCCTAGTGTAGGAAAATATGTGTACCAGGTAGAGTCAATTCAGTCCAAATTTGTCCGTTATTTGACATATTATGATACAAGAATATATCCTTAATACGAAAAAGATGCTGTACATTTACTAAATTACTTATTGCATTCTCTCGAATGAACAAGAGCCAATTACTTTGTGCGTTAAAAAAAATCCACAACGATAGACTTTTCAACATTCTTACCAGAAATCGCGTATCGTATTTCAATTGAGAAAATGCGCTTGCGACTAATTTTTCATCAACCTGCAAAGATATTGGATACATCACCTATTAGAAGAATGTGCACATTGTAAAACACTGTTCAAATAAGAAGTTCTACAACAGATACATTTGATGCATCTGCAGACAGTACTTCGAAACATGTAAGTTAGTACACACAGGAAGTATTCATGTATGTTCGCAAACAAGCTTTTGTATACTTCTACATATTACTTCATCAATGGTAACCATTAATATATACTTCTGAACACTATCAATACGTATTCATCTATTGTGTTCAATGTAAATAAATAAATAAATGGCTATTTTTCTACAGACAAGCATCATTGTATCATGCGTATTTTCATTTTATAATCCTTTAATACCTACGGAATGAAGCTACAACCGTTAAAGGTATCATAGGCATCTAATTTTATTCTAAGTTCGTAACAAGACATCCATATCCTAGAGTTGTCTCAAGAGTTAACAAAGAATCAATAGCTATAGTCCTTAGTTTACACTTCTACAATATGAACTAATTGTAATCAAACATCTCCTTAGAGCTCCCCGAGAATACAAAACCATGATTTAAGAAAAATCTTCGCGATATTACTTGTTGCAATCTTTCATTCTGGCTCTGTCATCCTAGTTCGCTACGAAGTTGTTTAAAATGTGTATATAAGAATTGAAGAAATAAACAAGAATATTTATTGTATATAGATATGTTTTTATCTGCTATTTTGGTAATGCTAAGGGTTGATTTTACTTATGTTCAAGAGTGTGGAAAATGCATAGTGCATATTTTTATCAATGCCAAATAGTTCACATCTGCTAACATTCACTGCTTTAATCAGTTCAGTCAGGATATAACTGGATTTTAAGTGTGTAGTGCAATGTGGTATTTCTTTTGCTCACTTCGTTATGTTTTTATTTTGCACTGGGAATGCACGCAAATATTTCACATTTACTTTTTTATTTTAAATATGCAGTTAAATTGTTGTTTTATTACGTAGAAATGATAGAGAAATAGAGATAGAAAATATATTTATTGTGTTTTCTAATTGTTTGTTTTTTCCTTTCTTACTGTATCTAAGCGTATAATTGGAGTGCTTTGAAGTGTACTGGGAAGGAAAATTTATTGAAGGTAGCATGTATTTGCACTAAATCAAGATAATAGACTAAACATAAATGAGTACGGTTGGTTGTTAGTACGAACCAAGAATGTTTCAGATTTTTTGTCGAATAGTTCACAGAAACGTACAGTTATTTTTTTAAGCGGTCAGGTGACCACCCCTTTTTAAATGTGTAGTGTGTTAACGAAATACACGCGTAAACATAAAGTAGCACTTCATATGTAAAAATTCTTGCAGTCACTGGCAGGTCATTTACTTTAATTGATGATCCATGCTCAGTTTTCTCCAACATCTTTGTCCTGTCGTAGGAGTTACTTGCCTTCGTACTGTCCATCAGTTGGTCTTTTAGCCCCTTTTCGTGTTTTTCTTCCATCATATCTTCCGACCTACACTTCGTAGTGCAATTTCTTTTTATTTCCAATAGTAGTGTTTTCTAGCCTTCATTTCTTTATACTTCTTCATCGGTTTTCATTCGAGCTAGAACATTTTCTTTATTCATTTCCATGTCCGTATTTTCGCTTCATCGACTACAGCACTCCACATAAAATATAATTAACCTTCCCTGCTGGCCTTGTGGCTATTTCGTGTGCCTTGGTGCGCTGAATCCCGGGTTCGATGCTCGCTAGTAGAGCTTTAAAAGATTGGATGCATTACGATGGTTCGGATTCCACCTGTAGGTCCACGTCTTGTATATCCTCGGTACTGAAGAAGAACGGTGAACATCAGCTAACAAGTGAAATATTAGAAGAGCCATTTTTGTAAATGTTAATAACCCACATGTTACACTTTCGTTTCTTTTCTTTTATTTTTTTTTTCTTTCATTCTTCAGTATACCTTTTATACTGATAAAACTGCATTGTTACGAAAAAAGTACGGTACCCATAAATTACACTTGCTCCGTTTCAGCTTCCACCATTGCTGATGGAATGGTAGTACTACAGTTACTTAAAGAGCGTTAGGAACGTGTATTTTAATTTTTCACTTTCACTTCCATGTAGCACGGAGATAATTACATATAATATTTGAAAAAGTACTGCGTTTTCTTCTTCCGGCAGTGAATTGCTTTTTTTCTCATATTTCTATTTTTTTTAATTATTATTAGATATGTGTATGTTCTTTCAAATATACTAAAAAATTCATAACTCTGAAGACAATTGGCATAATTGAATCTTATAAAGTTGTAAGTACAATGTTTCAGTATATCGATTTATTTGCATTTGAACAGTTATTTGTTTTCTTCTTAGGTGCATCTAAAGAGCTCACCACTTCTACACTTAAAAACGTTGTTGTTGTTTACAAAATCCTTTGATTAGAGCATTTTGTAGTGTTGTTGTTGATTGGCCTTTTTTTTTTTTAAAAAAAAAAAATTAAGAACGCAGTCATCCAGTTTATTTAAACTTCTCCATCTTCAGTTTGTGCACTATATCTGTCTTCAAGGAACATATAAGTAACTGTGATAAACGGTTCCCCAAAGCAGTAGTTTCCAAGCTTTTATGAGACGGCACACTTTATTGAACACCCACGAATCGCGACACAGTTGTTTATTATTTAAATAATAATGTAAATTATACCTATAAGTTTCTATGAAATATTAACTCTATATGTTACTGAGCATTGTTTGGTATCGCTGGAGATGTTGGCTGGTAGAGCTTAGCTCACGAATCTCTGCCACGATTCTAATTCTTCTTCCGAAACCTAACTATTTATCTGCAACTTTTTATTCACTAGACCATAAAATCTATTCGAAATAACATTCTCACTTCTCGTCCAAAGACGGAAAAAAAAAAATACAATTTAAAGTTCCAGGTGGAAAGATAACATTCCATTCATATGTGTATCCATTTACTTTTTTTTTTTTTTTTTTTTTGAGCTGTCCAAGAATCTGAAACAATGATTATTGTATACATTATATCGGGTAAAACTTTAATCAGATTATCGTGTGAAAGACTTACTATTGCAAAATTTCTTTCGGAAAATGTACCTAATTATTTCTGATGTCTTAGATGCATAAATTGTACGGAATAAATGTACAAGACAATATGCTTAGTATTTTAAGTGCTATTTCTATCTCTATTTTCTCCTCCAGTATTTAGAAGTTTTTGCTCGTTTTTGCATGCTGTTAAACGGAAAACGGCACTTAAATATGTTTGCTCCTTGGTGTGGTGATGAGTAATAGTCTTGGCTTGGTTTCTGCTCTACAGGTACACGTCTATAGAGGAAAAATATCGAGAATTCCACCAAGCAGTTACAAGTGCTCCACTGTAAGTACGTAATATTCGAACTGGATAGGAGCTGCTTGTTGGAGACAGATTTGCTGTAACTAATATACTAACTGCACACTTACTAATATACCTTAAAATTTTCTTAACAAGTGACGTCAGTTAACGCAATTTTGGCACTGTTTCTTCCAACTTCGGCAGATTTTGTCATTGTCAATTCAAAGTGAAACACCATGTGTGCTATATCGATATTAAAACCCCAAAATTACAGTAATTTGTAAATGTTTAAATTTTATATTATATAAATTTATGTAAATAATTTAAAGCTGACTTAAATACTAAACATCAACTATGTAAATTAAACGAATTAAGCCAAGGTTGTTTCCAAAATCTAATTCAGATTATTAAGATAAGCCCAAAACTTATTTTATTCTGCCAAACAGACAGTTTTTTTTAAAGACAGACAAATATATATATATACAAGTTACATTCCATCGTTTCAAATATATATAGATAGATATCGGGTGTTTTAAAAATGGCGCCCATGGATCACAAAGCACTACTCTACAAGTCATAATAAGCAAAAAATATATAAATGTGTTGGTATACCTTTCGGGTCCTTGTCTGGAGACACGAATTTCACTATGTAGCAACGTCACAGATAAAGAACCATAGACCAGATCTACTAATCTATCAAATAGTTGCATCGATTCTTTCCAGGTGGCAGCTAAAGCCGATATAGATTGATATTAGCATCATTTATTAGTGTAGCAATCGATTTAGCTGCTTGATGTATTTGTAGAATGTGTTAATGGTTCCAAGTTAATCTGCGACGTTGCCACAATGTAAAATTTTGATTTCCCCATAGCGGCTGAAGGAGGCCGCGGAGAGCAAACCATCATATAATTTTCGCTTTAGTTTGGCCTGTAGAATAGTGCTTTGTGGTCCGTGGTCGCAATTTTTAGAACACCCGATATATATATATATATATATATATATATATATATATATATATATATATAAAAGATTTAAGAACTATAAATTCAGTCATCTATTCCAATGAAAAGACTTGCAGTTTATCTGTACTATGTATTTACGCAAGTGGTAAGAAAGTTACGCCTTTGAGGTTGACTTCAGGCTGCCAAGAAAATTCTCTCTCTCTCTCTCTCTCTCTCTCTCTCTCTCTCTCTCTATATATATATATATATATATATATATATATATATATATATATATATATATATATATATAAAATTATTCATATGACCTTTTCTAACTGCTTTAAATTCCCTGGCTCATCTCTCAAACAGCTCTCATACTCATAGTAAAAACAGGTAATAACATTAAACCTTCTTTATCACTCAGTTACCAGTTTTACACTCCCTTCGTTTTACTTTGTTTCCATCTTTGACAATATTCTTTAAAAAAAGAAAAAAAATCAACAATCAAAATTTAAGCTAACACTTAAGCAAAACTTTAGTATTTATTACTCTTCACAAAATAACACATTTTGGAAATTATTGGTTGGCGTTTCAGCATACATTACGGTTATCGAATGTTCCTACAGGAATCATTCCCATATCATCATCAAACATTTCCCCATGTCTCCTCATACATGTTTATGAAATTCATCATAAACTGGACATATTTACAAATTTGTTAAGCTGTAGTGTATATTTTTTAAAGTTTCAATTTCATTGAAACTTTGATTTCTTTTAAGGTGAGCACCTAACTATTTTCTAAACCGCCTTTACTGGGATGAGGGAATAACGTAATATCGTGTTTCAGCGTAACAAAGATGTCTCTGAATTTGGAAAGCATCTAACTTCATTTAAAATAAAGTTTTGTACTTTGTGTTTGCGTAGTTACTGACTTGTGTAGTATTTCAACCATTCACTTTTAGTATGGCCTTCTGTAGCGTATATTTTGTATTTACAGGTTAGTGGAATTATTCTGAATCTTCGTAATTTCCTCTTCTTTTCTTGTGTATTTAATTTATATTTTTATTTATGGTAAACACTAAATATAAATTATCACCTCTCCTCCAGCGTGCTAATCCATTTCGTTCGCTCTTTAGTGAGCAAAGTAGGCTAGCACGTTGGAGAGATTATTATAGTTTATATTCAGTGTTTTCCATAATTAACCAGTTGAGAGTACTCCAAGGGCATTACCAGAAAGAACCCTAAAAGAATGGAGAGATGAAGCGGGAAGGATAACTATGATTGTTCCTACATGAAAAAGTAAATCTTGCTATCCGCACCTTCTTCTCTTTCTCGCAAAAATTCGCAAAATTTCATCTCTCTATTACTTACAGTTCCGGAGATATGGCTTCTTAAATCCCCCGAAATTCGAATATTTTTGGCCAATATCTGAGGAACGGTGGCCAGTTAGCCAGTGACCACCGGTTACTAATTGATATCAAAATGTTCACCATCCTCTTAGGTAGTGTTGTAAATAGAAAAAAAACGGTTCGTATTTTTTCAGAAATGTACGTTTTTTATAGAAAAAAAACATTGCCTCTCGTTTTTTTTCTAAATTTCGTTTTTTTTCAAATAGTCATTTGTAATGCATCTTACGTCTATTTAAGTATGAAATATTTTTATGTAGGTGTAATCACCGTAAAATGCAACATAAATTAAACGCTAGATACTGATACGCTACACATATTTTACAATTTACATGAATACCATACCTATTAACAATTCGGGTTTCAGCAGTTTTCATCAATATCAACTAAGAAATAAAAGTAGAAATGAAATTTTGTTTTTTCGTGAAAGCAGGCCTTTAATAAGTACGAAAATAATGTCACGAACAGTATAAAATTCCAATAACTTGTCTAAAGGTAAAAACTAATACTAATTTGCCTAATAGTATTTTTCTAAATGCCATATATAAATAATTTGTCGACTAGATATATATGATATACAGAGCCGGCTCTACCATATATGCAGTGGTGTATTTACGATTTTGTTTCGGGAGGGGCTTTGCTAACTTTCGGGGGAGGTTTTGCCTGAAAATGTGAAAATTCTGCAAGATAGTTCATATACTTTACTATAGTAAGTACGATTTCGGGGGGGGGGGCTTAAGCCCGGAAGCCCTCCTAAATACGCTACTGTATATATGCAACACGTGCATTTGCGTGGAACGGCAAGCTTGGATGGTCCGGCAAAATCTGTCATAAGTATATTATTTAAATTAAATATTTCTTGTTGGAAACAGACTTCATGATGATGGTAATTACATTTACTAAGCTGACCTTCTATCTGAATACTACATTCATAAATTATGCTTAGGTTGCATTAGTTTAAGGCCACATGGACAATGCTAAAGCAAATGATCGAATAAATCCGAGCACAAATTCCTTGATTGTTGTCAAATGCAAGAATTCAATTCTCGAATAGTAGTGAATATCTGTTCCATTTTGTAAGTTATCACAGTTTTGATATGAAAGTAGTCTTGTTTTTGTCAGAAGCAAGTTCCTTATCATTGAAGATAGAAATAAGTTTTTAAAAAATGTTAGAAGATGTAGAAGAAAAATCAAGAAATAAAGATAAAAGAGCTAGTTGCACTGGAATTGCAAACTGATACATTGAGATTGAAGCTCGATAGTGAATTCTATAAAAAGGATTACCATCTTTCCTCTGCAGGTGTGTTTGTTTTATCTTTCACTATCATAATAGATTAACATTTAAAGAAAAAAAAACAGACACAACGGAATTGCATTTTTAGTAAGTATTTAAGCCTTTCTGAGTGCGACTGCACTTACCCTCACCTTTGTTGTTCATGCTGGAGTAGCATACTTAAAATCATGACTTCTAAGATTTGTTCTTTCTGGAGAAACGGGGAGGCGGCAAATTATGCCATTGCACGAGGCGACAAATTGACTAGGACCTGAATATAGGATGACTCAATTTGAAGTAATGCAGGGTGTTTCAAAATTAATATTAGGTTTTTGAAACTTTGTAGTATCTATTACAATTAACTTACAATTATAAATATTATATAAATGAAAGAGCAACTCAAACAGTTTTGTACGCACGCATGCACATGATTTGTTTCTTCTGTCTGTCGTTAGAAAGAGCAAGTAGCAAAGATGGAGACTAGAGAACAGAAAGCTTTTTGTGTTTTAATAAAGACTGAACCTGTACAGTGCAACCGTCTGTGTGAAGAATATTGAGGAGACGCTTGCAACTACGTCTTTATTGTTTGCAGTTGCTACAGGTCTAAAACCTACAGACTACGGTTTACGTGCCAATTTCGCAAGTGAAATATTCCTGCATAACAATGAAGATTTTCTGGATCGTGTCGTCTACAGTGATAAATCGACTTTTCACCTAAGAGCTAATGTGAACAATCATAATGTTTGCATCTGGCCGTCAGCAAATCCTCAGGAGATGGTACAATTGAAACGAAACTCCACTAAATTGAATGTGTCTTGTGCCATATGGCGGAAAGTTTATGGGCCTTTCTCGCCTATCGACTAGATGTGTGCCGTGTGATGAATGAATCTCACATTGAACACTTGTAGCAAAGACTGTTTGAGGTGCTCTTTTACTTAATACATTGCTTATAATTGTACCTAAAATGTAATAAGTACTACGAACCCCAAAATTTATTTTGAAACACCCTACATTTCTCACCAACAGTGTTGGAACTAAGATGTAAAAAGGAGAGAAAATTTTCCTTATAAAGTTATTGTTTACAACGATATTATTATTAATCGAGACTATGACTACAACAACAACACGAATTAGTAGTCAAAAAAATGTAATCAAATGTGTACTCGGTGGGCCAGGTGGCCAAAGTGGCACACACAGGTGTGTCACTTGTTTAATCCGCTCCAGTGTGGACACTAATTAAGATATCGGGATATTATTCTTGCAAAATATGGTTGGACTATAGTTTATCATATTAATTTCTTTTTCTTCTGGTGTCGAATTTCATCTGGTTGTGAAACATGGTCGCTTACTCTGAGGGAAGAACATAGACTGGAAGTATTTGAGAACAGGATCCTGAGAAGAATATTCGGACCCAAGAGGAACGAGAATGGGGAATGGCGGAAACTTCATAACGAGGAACTACATAGTTTATACGGTTTACCCAACATTGTTAGGGTCGTCAAGTCTAGGAGGCTTAGGTGGGCAGGTCATGTAGCTAGAATGGAAGAAAGTAGAAACGCTTTCAAAGTCTTGACTGGTAGACCCATAGGAAAACGACCATTAGGAAGACCTAGGCGCAGATAGGAGGACAATATTAAGATGGATCTCGCAGAGATAGGAATACAAAGTAGAAACTGGATGCAATTAGCTAAGGATAGAAGTCAGTGGAGAGCTTTTGTGAACGCGGCACTGAACCTCCGGGTTCCATAGGCCATAGAGTTAGTTAGTTAGTTAGTTAGTCGAATTTCACCCCAGTAAAAAATTCGAGAATTTTCTAATTTCGAATTTCCTTTACTTTTTTTTCCTTGTAGCTTCCTTCGTTGTAGAAAGACATCCTTAAGACTTGCCAGGTAGATACCTCGGATGGATACCTAACTGTTGACATCAATTAGACGGGCCTGCGCGTAGTGTTGCCAATTAGGGAATTTAAAATTCTCCTATATTTGGGCAAAAAAATTAGAAATTTTTGTTTATAAATCCGTAGCTATACATCCGAGTGCAAGTCAACTTACGCCAATCGAACATTTGTCCTTACTTAACAAACGAAAGTACAGATCGTTACAATGGGGTAATTAGGGGACGCACGTAAAATTCGTATTTAGGTTCTAGCCCTTGATTTTTCTAGTATTTCCTTACTTTTCTGTTTACCGTAATATATTTTTGGTAATTAGAAGCTTTGTTCCTTAAATATTCCCATAATACTTGTAGGATATATTAGTGGTGTACCAATGTTTAATTTAAGATAGTTTGCGTCTGTCTGGTTGCAGTGTTGCCAGCTACAGAATATTTTAATTCCAGATTTTATGGGGAAATTTTGGAAAAATTATCTGTTTTGTCTCTATTATTTCCCTCTTGTTGGCTATATCGGAACAAACGTACCAGTATCTGAAAGTCTTGTCTTTGCTCTACACAACGCACTATAGAAAGTTTCAATAATATGATTAGGGGAAGTACAGTTGAGGTTTACAGTGGACCTTGTTCTCTAATTGGAAAGATAACAGATTTTTTTAAAGGTAGAATGAGATATTTTTTATTGACGTGCTTACTTTATTAGATATCGTCACAAAACTTGTAGGATATATTAGAGGGATACCAAAGCTTATTTTAAGATAGTTTGTGTGTGTCTGATAGTAGTGTTGCTAGCTACAAAAAATTTTAATTCCAGATTTTAGGGGCAAATTTTGGAAAAAATTCCCTTTTTTATTTCTATTATTTCCTTCTTGTTGGCTACATTCGAACAAATGTATCAGTGTCTAACAGCCTCATCCTTAGCCTACACAGCGCACCATAAAGAGTTTCACTAGGATAATTAGAGGAAGTACAGTTGAGGTTTATAATAAACCATGTTCTGGAAATGGTAAGAAAATGGTGAATTTCTGAGGTAGAATGAGATATTTTTTTTTAAATTTCATGCTTACTTTGTTATATATCGCCATGATACTTGTAGGATATATTCTTCGAGTACTACGGTTTATTTTCAAATAGCTTTCGTCTGTCTGATGGCAGCGTTTCCAGCCAAAACAATTAATTCCCGCTATTAGGTGAAAAATTCGGAAAATTTTCCTTTTCCCCTCTATTATTACCCTCTTGCTGGCTACATTAAAACAAACCTACCACTACCTGAAAGCTTCCTCTTTTCCCTACAGAACGCACCATAAAAAGTTTCAATAGGATAATTAGAGAAGCTGTACCCCGGCATATTTGATTTTGCCTCTGAGGCGTAAAAAGTGTCAAAATTTCATGTGTATGAAGGAATTTTTTCTTTCCCTCTTTGGATGGAAGCCAGCGACTTCAGAATTTCACTGTACCTTGTCAACACACCAAAGATTTGTTTAGGTGACTTGAACCCATATAGCAGCAGTGGTGCTAGATACAAAAAATTTTTGAAATTCGGTTGGGGAATTTTTTGTAAATTTTCACCCCTACATTTCCCTCAATAATTTCCCACCCGTTGATAACACTGCAATGCAACTTACACCAAAAAATAGCCACATCCATTTTCTTAAAAACAAGGCCTTAACCATATCAATCGAATGAATAGTTTTTGAGCAATAAGTCACTAACTGGAAATGTAGGAAAACGCCAAAAATGACCTGGGACCGAAAGGAATAATCACACAGTTTTGCTCGTATAGGTTCAAAGAAGCAAACGATTTGTAAGTTACGAGGGCTTCGACTCAAGTTCTGTTAAGTATTTCAATAATCTGCAACATAAATCAATAAATAGTAGTTGCCAGAAAAAAAACAGACTTTTGAAAAAAAACATGAAAAAGAACGATGTTTTTTATTGAAAAAAAACTTCACAGAAAAAAAACCGTTTTTTTACAACACTACTCTTAGGTACTGGTCAACACCAATATGATCTCTCTCTAACTTACGGTTCCCAAGATATGGTTTCTTAAATCTCCCGAAATCCGAACTTTTTTGGCCAATATCTCAGAAACGGTAAGTGTGACGCGAAAAATTCAATCACTTTTCACAGATAATTTTTGATGCTCTATCGAATGGAGGGCTCAGAATTGTAAAATTCACAAATAACAGACAGACAGATAGACACACACACACACACACACACACACACACACACACACACACACCAAGACAGAGAATTCAGTAACGAACTTTTCAAGTTCGTTGAAAATATAAATGAAATACACAAGGAAAAGAAGATAAATTATGAAGATTTAGAGTACTTGCACTAACCTAAAGGTAAAATATCCTACCCTGAAGAATGCCACAATAAAGGAAGTAAATGGTTGAAATATTGGACAAGTCAATAACTACCTAAATACAAGATAACAAACCTTTACTCTGAGTATATAGTACAATTAAATAAAATCAAATTGTTACATTTGTAAGTTCATATACATTAAATGAAAGGTTTATTACAGCACATGTTGACTTCCATTCTCAATTTCTAGCAGTCCTTAGTTATCATTTAAATCGACAAGCATAAACGTTCACAGTTGCGGCAACTATTTTTCCAATAGCTTTGGATATGTGTGAAGATAGATGACTAACTTATGTTGATATGCATAAACATTATGCACATGTTACGGAATCTCGCATTCTAACACATGATGTCCGAAGAAATGTTTATCAATTTAAAAATATATATATGTAGAGGTTTCGCAATTCCTATCCCAATACACAATCAATGAAAGTTGTTGACTCTAGTTTTTAAATTAATGAACATTTGTAGGTTCAGACAGCTTTCCGTGTGAGATACAATATCTGAAAGCAGATCTCTCAAAATAGAATTGACAAGTATAAATATCCACATGACGTAGCAGTGTTCATTACAACATATAGTGTTTGAAGACAGGTCACATCAGTTTAAGTTGGCATTTATAAACATTTGCGTGATTTGGCGACTGTCATTACAAAATAGACTTCAGTTTAAATTGACAAGCATGAACATTCACAGAGTCTAGAAGTCCACAAATCATTCCAATACGTGATGTTTTAAGGCAAGTGACTCCAACTTCAGTTGACAAGCATATCTACATAGTGTGGAACTTCTATTCCAAAACACGATATTTAAAAGTAGATAACTCCAATTTAAATTGATAAATATTTACAAATCGAGGAAACCCTGTTTTCAACACATGGTGTGTGTAAAGAAATTACTTGGATTTAATTTGAAGGCATAAACCTGCCCTACTGTGGAAGCCTCTTTCTCCTGTCTTGTATTTTACTTCTTATGCTTCTACTTTATGCTTTGATGAAGTCTACCGAAGTGGTCGAAATACAAGTGCTAAATGTACTGCTGATCTTTCCTTCACTGTACGCTATGCATCTAGAATATGTCAAATATTGGCTGTTTGTACTAATGCTATGTAATCATTCCAGTTTTGTGCATAGTTCTCCTACTTTCTTTTGGCGTGTTCTTCTGCTTCTTTTAGATTATCAACGTAAATCATAACAATTTATTATAACCCACTCTGAGTTGTTCGATTGTAACTGTTTTCAATTCTCTAACTGTGATGATTATAATTTCTCTTGTAGGCATTATACGTGTCATTTTTCTTTCTTTTTTATTTTAATAGATACTACTAGTTTCTAGCACGTAAGCATATAAGGTATAAGAACTCCAACTTGGTGTATGTCCAAGCTAATAAGAAAAAAATCAGTAATAAAACAACATTATAACTTGGAGAATCTGTGCTCGGCGGTAGCTGAATTATCTTTATGAAGAGTTCAGTAATTATTTATCACTTTTACTTACTTCATATTAATACAGCACTATATAAGGTGTGAAGATTCTTTTACATATATTTCGAATAAATACAGATAAAAAATACAAATGTTAGCTTCTTATACAGCAATAATCTTCTGAAATTTACTTGTGAAATCTCTAGATTCAAATATTACTCCAATATATTGAGATATGATTCATCGTTTGTGAATATTTCTCAACTGTTAGAGAAGTCGTTCAGTTTCACTCTTAGAGAAGTCGTTCAGTTTCACCCCCGCACCTCTTAAGTAACCTGAACAAATGGAATATATTAATAATCCTTTAATGAAGAAAGTAGAACTCTTGTGAAGAAGAAGAAGGCAATTGCTGGTTTGTAATCATCTTTGATTATAGTAGCAGTCTCTGTGGATTATTTCATTTAAACAGACATTGAATAATGAATGCATAGTGTAGTGTTGTCTGACCTATGTAATTATTCATAAAAAAAAATATGTGAGAGAAGGTTGAAGACTTCCGAACTTGTGAAGCATATCAACTGATTACTCCGTAATTACGAATGTGTAATTTTTACTGTTTTACCGAAGTGCATATTCTATAATCGAAAACAAGCTATTGACTATCCTTAGTGTTACAGTATAACACGTTTTTGACATGAGATGATGGATATCTAATGTTTCAGAAAACTTCAATATCTTTAAACTACGTAAGTATAATGACTTCGGACAATATAATTATATTTATTTTCGTTGCAGTTCGTAAACCACTAGTGATTGGAACTGTTGTTTAAGAGAATTTTAGAGATCATCAAGTACATGCGTAATATTGTACTCGACAGCAGTCATTTCCAGCTCTATATTCAGTGACGTCAATTTGCTGCTACCCCTAGTAAACCACACGGGGAGAATAAGGAGCAAGGAGGAATCCTGGCGTTCGTGAAGAGCAAACTAGAATATCGATTGTTTTTCAGGCATACTACTTAGAGATCCATGACTAACTCGTGCTCGGCCAACACTTGTTCCATTCTCGTACCTCATCTTTTCCCTTCCTTTTCTGTACTTGTTCCGTATTGTCATCCCTTTGATTACAAGAGCATGCTCCTATGCCATCATTGACCAGTTGAAAATGACTGCTGTACAGTCTAGTAGGCCCAAACAACATTTGTTAGTGATGATTCGCAGACTTAAACTGTCAGCATATCTCACAGAGAATTGTAACCAGGTCCAGATCCAGGATTGTTTGAGGGGGTGCACTAATAATTCCCAAAATAACCAATCACACTGAAACTCTTCAAAGTGACGTGTGACAATATTTTTACCCCAGACAACACTGATGCATAGAACGGAGCGGAT